>NC_042977.1:24266836-24594336 GCF_901001165.1 Salmo trutta
GCTGAATGTAGCTGAAATGATAATTGTGTAGATTGGCTATAGCAAATAAACTCATGAAATAGAGACCTATTTCTATACAGCCATTTTCATTTAAGTATCGGTGTGTGCGTGCGTGCGTGCGTGTGTGTGTATACAGTACCTGTCAAAAGTTTGGGCACGTACTCATTCAAGGGTTTTTCTTTATTTTTACTATTTTCTACATTGTAGAATAATAGTGAAGACATCAAAACTATGAAATAACACATATGGAATCATGTAGTAAACCATATGGAATCATGTAGTAACCAAGAAAGTGTTAAACAAATCAAAATACACTGCTCAAAAAAATAAAGGGAACACTAAAATAACACATACTAGATCTGAATGAATTAAATAATCTTATTAAATACTTTTTTCTTTACGTAGTTGAATGTGCTGACAACAAAATCACACAAAAATAATCAATGGAAATCCAATTTATCAACCCATGGAGGTCTGGATTTGGAGTCACACTCAAAATTAAAGTGGAAAACCACACTACAGGCTGGTCCAACTTTGATGTAATGGCCTTAAAACAAGTCAAAATGAGGCTCAGTAGTGTGTGTGGCCTCCACGTGCCTGTATGACCTCCCTACAACGCCTGGGCATGCTCCTGATGAGGTGGCGGATGGTCTCCTTAGGGATCTCCTCCCAGACCTGGACTAAAGCATCCGCCAACTCCTGGACAGTCTGTGGTGCAACGTGGCGTTGGTGGATGGAGCGAGACATGATGTCCCAGATGTGCTCAATTGGATTCAGGTCTGGGGAACCGGCGGGCCAGTCCATAGCATCAATGCCTTCCTCTTGCAGGAACTGCTGACACACTCCAGCCACATGAGGTCTAGCATTGTCTTGCATTAGGAGGAACCCAGGGCCAACCGCACCAGCATATGGTCTCACAAGGGGTCTGAGGATCTCATCTCGGTACCTAATGGCAGTCAGGCTACCTCTGGCGAGCACATGGAGGGCTGTGCGGCCCCCCAAAGAAATGCCACCCCACACCATGACTGACCCACCACCAAACCGGTCATGCTGGAGGATGTTGCAGGCAGCAGAAAGTTCTCCACGGCGTCTCCAGACTCTGTCACATGTGCTCAGTGTGAACCTGCTTTCATCTGTGAAGAGCACAGGGCGCCAGTGGCGAATTTGCCAATCTTGGTGTTCTCTGGCAAATGCCAAAGGTCCTGCACGGTGTTGGGCTGTAAGCACAACCCCACCTGTGGACGTCGGGCCCTCATACCACCCTCATGGAGTCTGTTTCTGACCGTTTGAGCAGACACATGCACATTTGTGGCCTGCTGGAGGTCATTTTGCAGGGCTCTTGCAGTGCTCCTCCTGCTCCTCCTTGCACAAAGGCGGAGGTAGCGGTCCTGCTGCTGGGTTGTTGGCCTCCTCCACGTCTCCTGATGTACTGGCCTGTCTCCGGGTAGCGCCTCCATGCTCTGGACACTACGCTGACAGACACAGCAAACCTTCTTGCCACAGCTCGCATTGATGTGCCATCCTGGATGAGCTGCACTACCTGAGCCTCTTGTGTGGGTTGTAGACTCCGTTTCATGCTACCACTAGAGTGAAAGCACCGCCAGCATTCAACAGTGACCAAAACATCAGCCAGGAAGCATAGGAACTGAGAAGTGGTCTGTGGTCACCACCTGCAGAACCACTCCTTTATTGGGGGTGTCTTGCTAATTGCCTATAATTTCCACCTGTTGTCTATTCCATTTGCACAACAGCAATGAAATGTATTGTCAATCAGTGTTGCTTCCTAAGTGGACAGTATGATTTCACAGAAGTGTGATTGACTTGGAGTTACATTGTGTTGTTTCAGTGTTCACTTTATTTTTTTGAGCAGTGTATATCCACAGTAAAACGCATCCTATATTGACATAACCTGAAAGGCCACTCGGCAAGGAAGAAGCCACTGCTCCAAAACCGCCATAAAAAAGCCAGACTACGGTTTGCAACTGCACATGGGGTCAAAGACCATACTTTTTGGAGAAATGTCCTCTGGTCTGATGAAACAAATAGAACTGTTTGGCCATAATGACCATCGTTATGTGTGGAGGAGAAATGGGGAGGCTTGCAAGCCAAAGAACACCATTGTTACGAACCGGCTCAGGGTTCGCAACAAAAGGGAGACAACGTGGAGACAAAGGGTAACAAAAATATATATTTATTAAATAAAGCAACTAAGTAGGTAACAATGGCATGTGTAATCAGTAATCAGTAGTGTAAGTGAGTGTGTTGCATACTTGAATGTAATAATGCTGAGTGTTGAAAGGTGCCAAAGCAAATAACCAAAAAAACCACAAAACTACACAACCAAAAACAGCAAGGTGTCTGTGTTGAGAGAGTCTCCTCAATGAATGTGGAAGAGGTCCATTTATCCTGGGAAACACCCGAGCCCAGGTGTTTCCCATTCATCTGACGACCCTTCCAACTCCGCCCACCGGCCTCCTAATAAAGAAACAAGAACAAGAGAGAAGACAGAGTGGGAGGGTCGTCACACCCCCCCCCATAAAACCGGGGACCAACAAGGACCCCGGAACAACGCACCAGCCTCTGCCTCCCAAATTGAAAAGGGGTTACGTGTTCACAGTTCCCTCTGTTACAACCAGCCTCCTCCTCCCTAGACCTCAGCAACCTTTACACAGGAAGCAACTTTTAAGAGGAAAGAAGAAAACGAGACCAGGAGGAAACAGACAGGAACGACAGAACACGACAACACCAAACAACGGTCAGTCACATAAATTTTCAGGAACAGGGCGCACGAGAGAGCGCATCAGCAATCACGTTATCAGTTCCCCGGATATGCCTCACATCTAGATGGAAGGATTGTAAAAATAAACACCATCTCATTATCCTCTGATTAGGACACATCCTGGACCTGAAAAAGGTGAGAGGGTTATGGTCGTTGTAGACCACAATAGGTACTACTCCTGACCCAACATACACTTCAAAGTGTTCTAGCGCCCAAATGAGTGCTAGCGCTTCTTTTTCAATGCCCGAGTAGTTCAACTGATAACCGTTACTTTTTGGAAAGAAACTAACAGGGCTCTCAACCCCAAATTTTCACAGACCTCTGCGTCTCAAATTTACAAGAGGTTACATGTTCACCTTCCACTTGCCCCAACCAACCTCCTTCTCCCCAGTCCTCAGCAACCTTTATATATAAGGGAAGCAACATTTAAGAGGAAAGGAGAACACAAGACCAGGAGGGAACAGACAGGAAAGTTAGAACATGACAACCCCCAACAATGATCACTCACATAACACTCAGGAACAGGGCACACAAGAGACCACATTAGCTACCAACGCAAACAACATTTCCCAACGATTCATAGTCCTAAACTCATAACGAATACGAGTACAGACTAGAGGATGTAATAAAGTCAAAAATGTCATATGCCCTACTCGTCAGTGGCCCCTGCCAATGGCACAATAACCGTTCAAATTTGCTCACAACTTAGCTGCGCCGACTTGATCAACGCCATCCTCCATCTAAGGAAGAGGAAATTAATCCGGCTTAGTAACTCCGTTTACATTACGGTGGTCCGTTCCATCCGTTTTACTGACCAAGATACAGGGAGAAGCCCAACTAGAGAAAGAAGGCTCTGCTATCTTACTCTGCAGCATGTACCTGACCTCAGCATCCAGACAACGCAGTTTCTCTACAGAGACTCTATAGCACCGCTGACGAATGGGGTCAGCATTTCCAGTGTCAATATCATGCTCTATCAAGTTTGTACGTGTATGTGTCACAGAAAACAAACCTGGAATTTTCCGAATCAGAACAACCAGCTCTTTCCGCCCATCAACAGGTAGCTGAGTGAAAGGGCCATCCAAAATATCCAGTGTCTCAGAATTTTTTAATCTACCCTGCAGTATGCAATCATCGGGACTAGGAACATTTTTTTTCTCATGCACAGACCTAGTATTAACAGAACCAAGGGAAGCAACGTTATCAGCCAAACGAACAGGTTTACCGTCCCCTATAGACACCCACTTTCTCATCAGAACATCCTCTTGGGGAAAATAACCATATGCGACATCTCCCAACTGTTCCACAGGCACAATTTGGTCACGCAACTCTTCTAATGTGTGGTCAGTCTGTGGCGCATTGTTTAGATCGGAGAGGAGTACAGACAACGGAATAATAGGGAACACAGTGAGAGACTTCTTTGTGGTATTCTCATTTACCGGAGCAGGGACCAGGTTACCATGGCTTATAGACCGCGTCACTGTACCCCCAGAGAACACCGCTGGGAACCTCTGCTCACTCTCATCAGGAATCCCTACAAGTGACGGTTCAGTGGAAACCACTAGAGATGGAAACACGACAGGCCACACACTCTCGCCAGCCAAGTTATTCCCAAGGATAACGTCGATACCCTCAATAGGCAACGAAGGACGCACTCCCACAACAACCTCACCTTTCACCAGTCCACAATCCAACATTAGTCTATGCAATGGAACTGACAGATTGTTCAAACCTATTCCCCTAATTAGAACACTATTCCCAGAATCAGACTCAGCAGAGAAGGGTAACACAGATTCCAACACAAACGATTCCGAGGCACCTGTGTCTCGTAGGATCTTCACTGGCACTAGGTTCTTACTTCCTAACATAGACACAAAACCCTCTGTAACGAAAGGTAAATAGCCTGGGTCAATATGAACTTTCACATGGCCCTGGGCCTGAGACAATGTTTCAGTAGTAAACTGATGTGGAACAGACGCAGCTAACGCCGTAGGCCTAGATTTAACGTTATCACACGTACTGAATTTACCCCTAGACCTGAGAACCGGACATTCATTTTTCCAATGACCTGAACCGTGACAGTAGTGACACTCTTGACCAAAGTCAGTTTTACCACGGGAGTCAGGCTCAACCCTAGTTGAATACAACTCTGCCCGTGAACCAGAGTATCTCTGTGAGCGTGGCTCAAATCTCTCTGAACGCCCCCACTCACTCCAAGTACGGGGTTCTACAAAAACACTTTTGTGAGTCAAAACATATTCGTCTGCCAAAACCGCAGCTTCAGCGACAGTCTTTACTTTTCGTTCGTTAATATACGTCGCTATATAATCAGGGATTGTGTCCTTAAATTGCTCTAGCATAATCAGATCACACAGCCCTTGAAAAGTCATAACCGCAGAGGCGGAACACCAGCGATTAAACTGTGAAGATAATTTTCGCGCAAACTCAACATGAGTTTGTTTATCATCCCTTTTTAAAGTTCTAAATCGTTGGCGGTAAGCCTCAGGAACCAATTCGTAAATCTGTAACACCGCCGTTTTAACCTTATCATAAATGACACTGTCGGCTACACTAAGAGCTGAATATGCTTCCTGCGCTTTACCAGTCAGCACACATTGCAACATCAAAGCGCGATCAGAATCAGGCCAACTCCTAGCGTTAGCAACACGCTCAAACAACAAAAAGAATGTCTCAGGATCCCTTTCATTAAACTGAGGCAACAACCGTAAATTCCCAACAATGTCAAATGTGTCCGGGGCACGACCAAAAGAGGAACGATTCCTAAGTAATTCTGGGTCACCTTCCCAGAGCAAACTCTCTCCTGAGAGCTTTCCTTCCCTAACCAACTCTAGTCGCTCTTGTTGCAGCTTGATTTTAGCACGCTCGATATCCTGTTTAAATTCCAATTCCTTTTCATATTTTAACTGATCAGCAGCCAATTCCTTTTCATGTTTCAACCGATCTGCACGCTCCATATCTTGTTTAAATTCCAATTCCTTTTCATGTTTCAACCGATCTGCACGCTCCATATCTTGTTTAAATTCCAATTCCTTTTCATATTTCAACCGATCTGCACGCTCCATATCCTGTTTAAATTCCAATTCCTTTTCATATTTTAACTGATCAGCAGCCAATTCCTTTTCATATTTTATACGATCGTACTCTAGCTTCTCACGATCGTGCTCTTGCTGTAACAGAAGCAGCTCTTTCTGCTGTTCAAAAAGAAGATTACTAGGACTAACCGATGGAGCGGTAATTGTGACATATCGGGGAGACGGCGAGTCCTCAGCAAAGGCTGCCCCAGTGGTAATGTCAAGAATACCACTCTCCATCAGATTGGCCTTCAATATTAACCTAATAGAATTTTTTAGACGTTTATCACTAATTTCAACCTTGTAGTGTTCAGCAACCTTCAACAGCTGTTCTTTAGTACATAAATCTAACAGTTCCTCTGATGGAAAGCGAATGAACTCGTCTACATTAGACGTCATAGTCAGAGAGAAAAAAAAAAAAATTCTCACTCAACCCCTCTGAGCACACCAGACCACAACAAGAGAAATAACAATCACACTGGTACCACAGAAAAGAGATGAGATATGGAGCTTCCCCAAAACCTACAATAACTCAACCCTAGTCTTCATGCAGATTTGCGGTGGGTAATTATGCACTTTAGCCCGCTGGCGAGGAAGTAACCCCCCAGCACGCTGGTAGATTCCACCAAGCCACGGATGTGCTCCCGAGACAACTGCTCAGTCCACAGACACCACACAAAAATAACAAACTTTAACAATGCCCAACATATTCCAAAATGAAACACGTCGCTAAGCCTATCAGGGGAAAAAGGCTATAGCTCCAGGTAGTAAGTTTCACTACCCTATCCAAATCTCCCACCGAGGTACACAGCTGATTGTACTCACCTCAGACCAATGTTCCCACAGCGAGTAGAACAAGTGTTTCCAGGCTGGGCAGAGGCCTGGAAACTAACCAATGTACTCTCTCCAACGCAGCACACAAACAAAACAAAGCAACCAGTACTGAGCACCAAACTCAAACTAACAAACAAAGCACCTCAAGTTAACATACCTCCACGTTTTCTCCCAAACACAAGTTCAAGATCCCGGATGGGCCCCCACTTGTTACGAACCGGCTCAGGGTTCGCAACAAAAGGGAGACAACGTGGAGACAAAGGGTAACAAAAATATATATTTATTAAATAAAGCAACTAAGTAGGTAACAATGGCATGTGTAATCAGTAATCAGTAGTGTAAGTGAGTGTGTTGCATACTTGAATGTAATAATGCTGAGTGTTGAAAGGTGCCAAAGCAAATAACCAAAAAAACCACAAAACTACACAACCAAAAACAGCAAGGTGTCTGTGTGGAGAGAGTCTCCTCAATGAATGTGGAAGAGGTCCATTTATCCTGGGAAACACCCGAGCCCAGGTGTTTCCCATTCATCTGACGACCCTTCCAACTCCGCCCACCGGCCTCCTAATAAAGAAACAAGAACAAGAGAGAGGACAGAGTGGGAGGGTCGTCACACCATCCCAACCGTGAAGCCCGGGGGTGGCAGCATCATGTTGTGGGGGTTGTTTTAGCAGCAGGAGGGACTGGTGCACTTCACAAAATAAATGGCATCATGAGGGAGGAAAATGATGTGGATATATTGAAGCAACATCTCATGACATCAGTCAGGAAGTTAAAGCTTGGTCGCAAATGGGTCTTCCAAATGGACAATGACCCTAAGCATACTTCCAAAGTTGTGGCAAAATGGCTTAAGGACAACAAAGTCAAGGTATTGGAGTGGCCATCACAAAGCCCTGACCTCAATCCTAACGAAAATTTGTGGGCAGAACTGAAAAAGTGTGTGCGAGCAAGGAGGCCTACAAACCTTACACCAGCTCTGTCAGGAGGAATGGGCCAAAATTCACCCAACTTATTGTGTGAAGCTTGTGGAAGGTTACCCAAAACATTTGACCCAAGTTAAACAATTTAAAGTCAATGCTACCAAATACTAATTGAGTGTATGTAAACTTCTGACCCACTGGGAATGTGATGAAAGAAATAAAAGCTGAAGTAAATAATTCTCTCTACTATTATTCTGACATTTTCAAGTTCTTTAAATTAAAGTGGTGAATCTAATTGACCTAAGACAGGGGATTTTTACTAGGATTAAATGTCAGGAATTGTGAAAAAGTGAGTTTAAATGTATTTGGCTAAGGTGTATGTAAACTTCCGACTTCAACTGTATGTATTGTATTGATAAGACCGCAGTCTTTCCCATCAATGTATTGTGTTAAATGCTATTGTCTCGTCCTGTCCCCACAGCATTATCTTCTGCGAGGCCGTAGCTATATATGGGATCATCATGGCAATCGTGATAAGTAACATGGCTGAGGTAAGCATGAGAGGTGGCTTATGATATGATAATCATTTGTGTCCTTTTTAACAGTGGTGGGGAAAAAGTACCCAATTGTCAAACTTGAGTAAAAGTAAAGATTACTTAATAGAAAATGACTCAAGTGAAAGTCACCCAGTAAAATACTGCTTGAGTAAAAGTCTAGTTAGTTTTAAATATACTTAAATATCAAAAGTAAATGTATTTGCAAAAATATTTTTACTTATCAAAGGTAAGAGAAACAGATGGTATAATTTTGTTGTTTTTAATATTTACAGACGGCCAGGGGCACACTCCAATACTCAGACATAATTTATAAATGAAGCATTTGTGTTAAGTGAGTCCGCCAGATCAGAGGCAGTAGGGATGACCAGGGTTGTTCTCTTGAGTGTGAATTGGACCATTTTCTGTCGTGCTCAGCATTCAAAATGTAGAGTTCTTTTGGGTGTCAGGGAAAATGTATGGAGTAAAAAGTACATGCTTTTCTTTAAGAATGTAGTGAAGTAAAAGTTGTCAAATATAGAAATCGTAAAGTACAGATGCCCCCCCCAAAAAACGACTTAAGTAGTGGTGTAAAGTACTTATCACTAGTGACTTTGGTGATATAGTATTAAGATGTCTTTATCCCAAATGGCACCCTATTCCCTATATAGTGTACTCCTTTTGGTCAAAAGTAGTGCAATGAATAGGAAATAGGGTACCATTAGGGACTGAACCTGTGATAACTAGCCGTAGCCTCAGGAAGGGCCATCTTGGGGAACGGCCTTGAATCTTCAGGCTTACTGATGTATGATACTGTAGTAGACAGCTCCAATTTTATTAGAGACATCATTCTATTTCTTTTCACCTCATCTTTCCCTTTATAGAGCTTTAGCGGCACTACACCAGAGACCATTGGTGCAAGGAACTACCAAGCAGGTAAGAAGATAATTGCCGACATTGGGTGTTAATTAGCCTGTTTGGCATGACCATGAGTGACAAGGAGTTGGCATGATGGCACTCAGGCTAGTCGTTGATTGGAAGTCGAACGTGTTCTTAATTTCCAATGATATAAAGGCAGACTCAACATTAGATGTAAAGTAGACACATTTTGCTATTGGCTTCAATAGCTCAAATGATAAAATACAATTTCAGGCTATAAAGTAAAGACTGTGCTGATAGTGTTCTTTCCTGACAGGCTACTCCATGTTTGGTGCTGGTCTTACTGTGGGCTTCTCCAACCTCTTCTGTGGCATCTGTGTTGGCATCGTTGGGAGTGGAGCCGCCCTGGCTGATGCCCAGAACGGCAGCCTCTTCGTCAAAATCCTTATTGTGGAAATCTTCGGCAGTGCGATTGGGCTATTTGGAGTGATTGTAGCCATCTTGCAGGTAACTGACATTCTTTTGACACAGTTTTCATCCTTTGATTGGTTGAATAGCATAATCATTCTGTAGCTGATTGCATGAACTGAATATAGGTTTACTTCTTGTTTTTCTTATTACATAATCAAATATATGTATTTTCTTATAGACGTCGAAAGTAAAAATGGGTGACTAGAAGATGTATCCGCAAGACATAAGATCACGATGACAAGATCAATGGAAGACAAAGCTGGAGAAGCAGATGGATTGTGTAAATACATAGTAAATTATTGAAATGTCTTTTTTGTCTGTGATTGTTTTTAACCATTTGCTGAAGAGTGACATATTTGCACCATTTTGTCTTAAAGGAATGCAACCGAAAGGTTAGATTAAACTGCAAGTGTTTAAGACAAAATCCTATCCCTTTTGAATAAAATTCATGTTCGTATTACCGTAGTTATAGGAAAAAAGTAATTAATCTCTAGCAAACCTCTGGGGATTCCCCACGTACTTTTACTGTTGTATCAATTACATTCAGTAGTAGTAGGGACATTTATAATTTATTTTTATTGGATTTCTTTAAAGCCATATTTTGGCAATGAGGCCCTGTCTACTTCCCCAGAGTCAGATAAACTCATGGATGCCCTTTTCATGAATATGTGTCCAGTATGAAGGAAGTTAGAGTTTCATGAGCCAATGCAAATCCGTAAAGAGCTGTTCTGTTCATTACATGGAATTGTGATAAATGCCTGTAAAAAAATTGTTTGAAGTATTGAAATGTTGGTATGCAAAAGTCATGGTATAACAAAGCAAATTATTATATTTATGGCTAATGTAATCCATAATGTTTTTCACTAGTTTCAGTTACTATATATTTATCAATGACTGGTGTAAGTAACCAGTACTATAGTAACACTAAATGAATCAAAATGTATTGATACAAAGGTGATCTAAAGAGATATTACTCTGAAATGGTAATTCTTGGTTGTTTGACATTAGTCAGCTGTCATTTGTTTAATTTGTGTGGATGTATGCATACCATTTTGGTTGGCACTCTTCGCTTCTGATTGGTTAAAAATGAGAATAGTACATTTGTGTGTGTGTGTGTATATAAAGGGTCTGTTGTTTTGTGAACTATGAGGGTGTTTACCATTCTATGTACCTTAGCTTGGGTTGTCAGATTTTTTTGTTGATGCAAGTGGTCTTTATCCACAGTGAATGAGCTGTGGCTGAAATATACATGTATTTGATTTTAAGTGACCATCTATTTTTTTCATTCTTTCCTTCTCAGATTGGTCTGTAACCCCCTGTTAACTATCTGTGGAGAGTGAGAAATGTAGCGGTTTTCTTCAAGACCATTTACCCGTGTACATTATTCTGCTTTCCTTCTGTTTTTGTGTAACTTTGAGCTTGGATACGCCAAGCTCCTTGTCTTTTGAATGGGCTGACATGTATTATTTTAGAGATGGTACTCGAGCAGAACATCGATAAGAACTTCTTCTGACCGGTTGGCCTTTTTCTTAGTCGTGCTTTTGTAAAAATTTTTTGAATTTATTGATTTAGCTGCAACATCTATGTCCACCAGCGCTACTGATTTTAAGACATTTAGATTGAGCCTTTAAATGTTAAATACAATCTTTGAGTCTATTGTCAACTATATATAGGACATAGGGTGCCATTTGAGATGCACTTATGGAGGGCTCACACTGAGTCCCCATCCTCTCCTTCCCAACCATTTTATTTAAATGATTCAGCGGTGTTCATTCCTTACTTTTGAACATTCCTTAATGACCTTTGGTGTAATACAGGGGTGGTCATCTTGGTCCTGGAGAGCCTTGGTACTGAAGCATTTTACTTCAATGGATAACATTTGGACTGTAAGTCCCAACTGTTGTTGGTTTCAAAGTATGCTGCTTGAGAGAGGGCCATGAATGCTCATGTCTTACTTTGAGAGACTAGGTCCTTGGTTGGCCACCTGTACTGTAGTGGTGTGTCATTCCTCATGTAAATGAAGATCTCTAGACCATGCCTCTGTCTTTAGTGACTGTGTTTAATATGTTGTGGTGAATCCATTGTTTTGTCATGTGTAAAAGTGGGTCCTCTTGACTTAATTGTCCTTGAAAGAATAAAATACACCAAACTGACCGTTCAATCAAATGTATTTTATGAAGCTTTTTACGTCAGCTGTTGTCACAAAGTGCTTTAGAGATACCTGCTGCCCTACCAAGCAAAAAGGCACTAACTGCTCAGCGTGGAACTGAGAAAAATGGCTTTTATTTACCCTGGTTTCACAGCATGACCCCCATTTTCTCCAAAACACAATACAATAGAGGCAGTATACTTGGCACCATGATTAAGCATGTATTTCATGTATCAGAAATGACATTAACTCTTTTTTTGGACCAAATGAGCAGTTACTGCCCTTTTTGCTTGGTAGGGCAGCCTGGCCTAGACCTCAGAGCAAGCAGAGGTGGAATCAGTGTCCAGGAAAAACTCCCTAAAAGGAAAAAAACTTAGAGGAACCTGGCTCAGCGGTATGACCATCCTCTTCTGGATGTAAGTCGTTTTTTAAAATGTTTTTGTAATGATCTTCCTTATGTCCCAGTCCCACTCTATAATTTCGATAGATGGCGCTATATATTAAATCATTTGCACATTTACTGGGGACCTATCACACCTTATGCCTCTGCCTTATTGCTTAATTACGTTTACAAAAGTGGGGACAGCAACATTTGCTATATTAATTAATTGACTTTTATTGACATCAAATTGTACCCCACAAATTGACGATATTACACTTACTGTTGTCCGGTCTTTTTAGCTGCAAACTACTCGAGATGTGCAATGCTGATAGGACCTAGTGTAAGCTCCCTCTGGTGGCAGAATACCCGAGAGTTTGGACCAACTGAGACTCCGTACTGAAGAGAGCGAGATGAACCTGCTACAGTCTCCTTTTTGCTTCATATCAACACCAAGCCTAACGGATTGACTGAATTATGAAGATAGAAGATTTACTGCACTATATTTGGCATATTGCCCTCCGTAAATGATCAAACAAAATGAGGCATTCATATCTGCCATGTCTTTTATATGGCAAAACGTTTTTAACAGTATCTGCACGAAAAATGAAATGACCGATTTTATCATCAGAAATAAAACGGGATCCATGCTTTATTACGTGCATTTTTTGTGAGGGATTTTTGTAATTTTAGTTTTTTTTTAATGACATTTACAGATTTCAATTAAAAGCTTGGTGCAACAAAAAGGAAATGCATTCATAGAAGAGAGGAGGATTGCTTGCCACCTCAAGGTAAGACTATTCTATTTCATTTGTTCATCACATTTCGTTCTTTTGTTTACCTTGTATTTTTTAATTTAGCCTGCCATCTTGATTATTCTTTATTATCCCAAACATCTCCATTTATCAACATTTATATGTTTAATTGTGGTTATTGATGTTTTCGTTATACAATTTGCTTTGGTGTCATGCACATTTTGCTGAAGCATCCTAGACCCGCGATTCTACATGCATTTGCAACGTCCCTTTTTTCAAGAGACCCACACGTTCAACAACATTATTTCAATAAGCAGAACGGTCCTTGGAAGCAGCGATGGAAAGATCCATCCTGCGCTGTCCACTGGTATCTACACTGAACAAAAATATAAACGCAACATGTAAAGTGTTGGTCTCATGTTTTATGAACTGTTCCATGCGCACAAAAAGCTTATTTCTCAAATTTTGTCCACAAATTTGTTTACATCCATGTTAGTGAGCATTTCTCCTTTGCCAATAAAATCCATCTACCTGACAGGTGAGGCATGTCAAGAAGCTGATAAAACAGCATGATCATTACACAGTTGCACCTTGTGCTGAGGACAATAAAAGGCCACTCACAACTTTTGTCACACAACACTATGCCACAGATGTCTCAAGTTTTGAGGGAGCATGCAATTGACATGTTGACTGCAGGAATGACCACCAGAGCTGTTGCCAGAATTTAATGCTAATTGTGTTGTGAACAGAGTGCCCCATGGTGGTGTTATGGTATGGGCAGGCATAAGCAACGGACAACGAACACAATTTAATTTTATCGATTGGCAATTTGAATGCACAAAAATACTGTGATAGGATCCTGAAGCCCATTATGAGGCCCATTGTTTTTAAGGTATCTGTGACCAACAGATGCATATCTGTATTCCCAGTCATGTACCTTCCCTGTGGCTCAGTTGGTAGAGCATGGTGTGTGCAACTCCAGGGTTGTGGGTTCGATTCCCACGGGGGGGCAGTACAAAAAAATGCATGAAATGAAATGGATGAAATGTATTACTGTAACATTACTATAAGAGCGTCTGCTAAATGACTAAAATGTAAAAAAAAATGAAATCCATAGATTAGGGCCTAATGAATTTGTTTAAATTGTCTGATTTCCTTATACATGTAATTCAGTAAAATGTTTGAAATTGTTGCATGTTGCGTTTATATTTTTGTTCAGTGTAGTTATAAGAAGATGTAGCTGAATGTAGCTGAAATGATAATTGTGTAGATTGGCTATAGCAAATAAACTCATGAAATAGAGACCTATTTCTATACAGCCATTTTCATTTAAGTATCGGTGTGTGCGTGCGTGCGTGCGTGTGTGTGTATACAGTACCTGTCAAAAGTTTGGGCACGTACTCATTCAAGGGTTTTTCTTTATTTTTACTATTTTCTACATTGTAGAATAATAGTGAAGACATCAAAACTATGAAATAACACATATGGAATCATGTAGTAAACCATATGGAATCATGTAGTAACCAAGAAAGTGTTAAACAAATCAAAATACACTGCTCAAAAAAATAAAGGGAACACTAAAATAACACATACTAGATCTGAATGAATTAAATAATCTTATTAAATACTTTTTTCTTTACGTAGTTGAATGTGCTGACAACAAAATCACACAAAAATAATCAATGGAAATCCAATTTATCAACCCATGGAGGTCTGGATTTGGAGTCACACTCAAAATTAAAGTGGAAAACCACACTACAGGCTGGTCCAACTTTGATGTAATGGCCTTAAAACAAGTCAAAATGAGGCTCAGTAGTGTGTGTGGCCTCCACGTGCCTGTATGACCTCCCTACAACGCCTGGGCATGCTCCTGATGAGGTGGCGGATGGTCTCCTTAGGGATCTCCTCCCAGACCTGGACTAAAGCATCCGCCAACTCCTGGACAGTCTGTGGTGCAACGTGGCGTTGGTGGATGGAGCGAGACATGATGTCCCAGATGTGCTCAATTGGATTCAGGTCTGGGGAACCGGCGGGCCAGTCCATAGCATCAATGCCTTCCTCTTGCAGGAACTGCTGACACACTCCAGCCACATGAGGTCTAGCATTGTCTTGCATTAGGAGGAACCCAGGGCCAACCGCACCAGCATATGGTCTCACAAGGGGTCTGAGGATCTCATCTCGGTACCTAATGGCAGTCAGGCTACCTCTGGCGAGCACATGGAGGGCTGTGCGGCCCCCCAAAGAAATGCCACCCCACACCATGACTGACCCACCACCAAACCGGTCATGCTGGAGGATGTTGCAGGCAGCAGAAAGTTCTCCACGGCGTCTCCAGACTCTGTCACATGTGCTCAGTGTGAACCTGCTTTCATCTGTGAAGAGCACAGGGCGCCAGTGGCGAATTTGCCAATCTTGGTGTTCTCTGGCAAATGCCAAAGGTCCTGCACGGTGTTGGGCTGTAAGCACAACCCCACCTGTGGACGTCGGGCCCTCATACCACCCTCATGGAGTCTGTTTCTGACCGTTTGAGCAGACACATGCACATTTGTGGCCTGCTGGAGGTCATTTTGCAGGGCTCTTGCAGTGCTCCTCCTGCTCCTCCTTGCACAAAGGCGGAGGTAGCGGTCCTGCTGCTGGGTTGTTGGCCTCCTCCACGTCTCCTGATGTACTGGCCTGTCTCCGGGTAGCGCCTCCATGCTCTGGACACTACGCTGACAGACACAGCAAACCTTCTTGCCACAGCTCGCATTGATGTGCCATCCTGGATGAGCTGCACTACCTGAGCCTCTTGTGTGGGTTGTAGACTCCGTTTCATGCTACCACTAGAGTGAAAGCACCGCCAGCATTCAACAGTGACCAAAACATCAGCCAGGAAGCATAGGAACTGAGAAGTGGTCTGTGGTCACCACCTGCAGAACCACTCCTTTATTGGGGGTGTCTTGCTAATTGCCTATAATTTCCACCTGTTGTCTATTCCATTTGCACAACAGCAATGAAATGTATTGTCAATCAGTGTTGCTTCCTAAGTGGACAGTATGATTTCACAGAAGTGTGATTGACTTGGAGTTACATTGTGTTGTTTCAGTGTTCACTTTATTTTTTTGAGCAGTGTATATCCACAGTAAAACGCATCCTATATTGACATAACCTGAAAGGCCACTCGGCAAGGAAGAAGCCACTGCTCCAAAACCGCCATAAAAAAGCCAGACTACGGTTTGCAACTGCACATGGGGTCAAAGACCATACTTTTTGGAGAAATGTCCTCTGGTCTGATGAAACAAATAGAACTGTTTGGCCATAATGACCATCGTTATGTGTGGAGGAGAAATGGGGAGGCTTGCAAGCCAAAGAACACCATTGTTACGAACCGGCTCAGGGTTCGCAACAAAAGGGAGACAACGTGGAGACAAAGGGTAACAAAAATATATATTTATTAAATAAAGCAACTAAGTAGGTAACAATGGCATGTGTAATCAGTAATCAGTAGTGTAAGTGAGTGTGTTGCATACTTGAATGTAATAATGCTGAGTGTTGAAAGGTGCCAAAGCAAATAACCAAAAAAACCACAAAACTACACAACCAAAAACAGCAAGGTGTCTGTGTTGAGAGAGTCTCCTCAATGAATGTGGAAGAGGTCCATTTATCCTGGGAAACACCCGAGCCCAGGTGTTTCCCATTCATCTGACGACCCTTCCAACTCCGCCCACCGGCCTCCTAATAAAGAAACAAGAACAAGAGAGAAGACAGAGTGGGAGGGTCGTCACACCCCCCCCCATAAAACCGGGGACCAACAAGGACCCCGGAACAACGCACCAGCCTCTGCCTCCCAAATTGAAAAGGGGTTACGTGTTCACAGTTCCCTCTGTTACAACCAGCCTCCTCCTCCCTAGACCTCAGCAACCTTTACACAGGAAGCAACTTTTAAGAGGAAAGAAGAAAACGAGACCAGGAGGAAACAGACAGGAACGACAGAACACGACAACACCAAACAACGGTCAGTCACATAAATTTTCAGGAACAGGGCGCACGAGAGAGCGCATCAGCAATCACGTTATCAGTTCCCCGGATATGCCTCACATCTAGATGGAAGGATTGTAAAAATAAACACCATCTCATTATCCTCTGATTAGGACACATCCTGGACCTGAAAAAGGTGAGAGGGTTATGGTCGTTGTAGACCACAATAGGTACTACTCCTGACCCAACATACACTTCAAAGTGTTCTAGCGCCCAAATGAGTGCTAGCGCTTCTTTTTCAATGCCCGAGTAGTTCAACTGATAACCGTTACTTTTTGGAAAGAAACTAACAGGGCTCTCAACCCCAAATTTTCACAGACCTCTGCGTCTCAAATTTACAAGAGGTTACATGTTCACCTTCCACTTGCCCCAACCAACCTCCTTCTCCCCAGTCCTCAGCAACCTTTATATATAAGGGAAGCAACATTTAAGAGGAAAGGAGAACACAAGACCAGGAGGGAACAGACAGGAAAGTTAGAACATGACAACCCCCAACAATGATCACTCACATAACACTCAGGAACAGGGCACACAAGAGACCACATTAGCTACCAACGCAAACAACATTTCCCAACGATTCATAGTCCTAAACTCATAACGAATACGAGTACAGACTAGAGGATGTAATAAAGTCAAAAATGTCATATGCCCTACTCGTCAGTGGCCCCTGCCAATGGCACAATAACCGTTCAAATTTGCTCACAACTTAGCTGCGCCGACTTGATCAACGCCATCCTCCATCTAAGGAAGAGGAAATTAATCCGGCTTAGTAACTCCGTTTACATTACGGTGGTCCGTTCCATCCGTTTTACTGACCAAGATACAGGGAGAAGCCCAACTAGAGAAAGAAGGCTCTGCTATCTTACTCTGCAGCATGTACCTGACCTCAGCATCCAGACAACGCAGTTTCTCTACAGAGACTCTATAGCACCGCTGACGAATGGGGTCAGCATTTCCAGTGTCAATATCATGCTCTATCAAGTTTGTACGTGTATGTGTCACAGAAAACAAACCTGGAATTTTCCGAATCAGAACAACCAGCTCTTTCCGCCCATCAACAGGTAGCTGAGTGAAAGGGCCATCCAAAATATCCAGTGTCTCAGAATTTTTTAATCTACCCTGCAGTATGCAATCATCGGGACTAGGAACATTTTTTTTCTCATGCACAGACCTAGTATTAACAGAACCAAGGGAAGCAACGTTATCAGCCAAACGAACAGGTTTACCGTCCCCTATAGACACCCACTTTCTCATCAGAACATCCTCTTGGGGAAAATAACCATATGCGACATCTCCCAACTGTTCCACAGGCACAATTTGGTCACGCAACTCTTCTAATGTGTGGTCAGTCTGTGGCGCATTGTTTAGATCGGAGAGGAGTACAGACAACGGAATAATAGGGAACACAGTGAGAGACTTCTTTGTGGTATTCTCATTTACCGGAGCAGGGACCAGGTTACCATGGCTTATAGACCGCGTCACTGTACCCCCAGAGAACACCGCTGGGAACCTCTGCTCACTCTCATCAGGAATCCCTACAAGTGACGGTTCAGTGGAAACCACTAGAGATGGAAACACGACAGGCCACACACTCTCGCCAGCCAAGTTATTCCCAAGGATAACGTCGATACCCTCAATAGGCAACGAAGGACGCACTCCCACAACAACCTCACCTTTCACCAGTCCACAATCCAACATTAGTCTATGCAATGGAACTGACAGATTGTTCAAACCTATTCCCCTAATTAGAACACTATTCCCAGAATCAGACTCAGCAGAGAAGGGTAACACAGATTCCAACACAAACGATTCCGAGGCACCTGTGTCTCGTAGGATCTTCACTGGCACTAGGTTCTTACTTCCTAACATAGACACAAAACCCTCTGTAACGAAAGGTAAATAGCCTGGGTCAATATGAACTTTCACATGGCCCTGGGCCTGAGACAATGTTTCAGTAGTAAACTGATGTGGAACAGACGCAGCTAACGCCGTAGGCCTAGATTTAACGTTATCACACGTACTGAATTTACCCCTAGACCTGAGAACCGGACATTCATTTTTCCAATGACCTGAACCGTGACAGTAGTGACACTCTTGACCAAAGTCAGTTTTACCACGGGAGTCAGGCTCAACCCTAGTTGAATACAACTCTGCCCGTGAACCAGAGTATCTCTGTGAGCGTGGCTCAAATCTCTCTGAACGCCCCCACTCACTCCAAGTACGGGGTTCTACAAAAACACTTTTGTGAGTCAAAACATATTCGTCTGCCAAAACCGCAGCTTCAGCGACAGTCTTTACTTTTCGTTCGTTAATATACGTCGCTATATAATCAGGGATTGTGTCCTTAAATTGCTCTAGCATAATCAGATCACACAGCCCTTGAAAAGTCATAACCGCAGAGGCGGAACACCAGCGATTAAACTGTGAAGATAATTTTCGCGCAAACTCAACATGAGTTTGTTTATCATCCCTTTTTAAAGTTCTAAATCGTTGGCGGTAAGCCTCAGGAACCAATTCGTAAATCTGTAACACCGCCGTTTTAACCTTATCATAAATGACACTGTCGGCTACACTAAGAGCTGAATATGCTTCCTGCGCTTTACCAGTCAGCACACATTGCAACATCAAAGCGCGATCAGAATCAGGCCAACTCCTAGCGTTAGCAACACGCTCAAACAACAAAAAGAATGTCTCAGGATCCCTTTCATTAAACTGAGGCAACAACCGTAAATTCCCAACAATGTCAAATGTGTCCGGGGCACGACCAAAAGAGGAACGATTCCTAAGTAATTCTGGGTCACCTTCCCAGAGCAAACTCTCTCCTGAGAGCTTTCCTTCCCTAACCAACTCTAGTCGCTCTTGTTGCAGCTTGATTTTAGCACGCTCGATATCCTGTTTAAATTCCAATTCCTTTTCATATTTTAACTGATCAGCAGCCAATTCCTTTTCATGTTTCAACCGATCTGCACGCTCCATATCTTGTTTAAATTCCAATTCCTTTTCATGTTTCAACCGATCTGCACGCTCCATATCTTGTTTAAATTCCAATTCCTTTTCATATTTCAACCGATCTGCACGCTCCATATCCTGTTTAAATTCCAATTCCTTTTCATATTTTAACTGATCAGCAGCCAATTCCTTTTCATATTTTATACGATCGTACTCTAGCTTCTCACGATCGTGCTCTTGCTGTAACAGAAGCAGCTCTTTCTGCTGTTCAAAAAGAAGATTACTAGGACTAACCGATGGAGCGGTAATTGTGACATATCGGGGAGACGGCGAGTCCTCAGCAAAGGCTGCCCCAGTGGTAATGTCAAGAATACCACTCTCCATCAGATTGGCCTTCAATATTAACCTAATAGAATTTTTTAGACGTTTATCACTAATTTCAACCTTGTAGTGTTCAGCAACCTTCAACAGCTGTTCTTTAGTACATAAATCTAACAGTTCCTCTGATGGAAAGCGAATGAACTCGTCTACATTAGACGTCATAGTCAGAGAGAAAAAAAAAAAATTCTCACTCAACCCCTCTGAGCACACCAGACCACAACAAGAGAAATAACAATCACACTGGTACCACAGAAAAGAGATGAGATATGGAGCTTCCCCAAAACCTACAATAACTCAACCCTAGTCTTCATGCAGATTTGCGGTGGGTAATTATGCACTTTAGCCCGCTGGCGAGGAAGTAACCCCCCAGCACGCTGGTAGATTCCACCAAGCCACGGATGTGCTCCCGAGACAACTGCTCAGTCCACAGACACCACACAAAAATAACAAACTTTAACAATGCCCAACATATTCCAAAATGAAACACGTCGCTAAGCCTATCAGGGGAAAAAGGCTATAGCTCCAGGTAGTAAGTTTCACTACCCTATCCAAATCTCCCACCGAGGTACACAGCTGATTGTACTCACCTCAGACCAATGTTCCCACAGCGAGTAGAACAAGTGTTTCCAGGCTGGGCAGAGGCCTGGAAACTAACCAATGTACTCTCTCCAACGCAGCACACAAACAAAACAAAGCAACCAGTACTGAGCACCAAACTCAAACTAACAAACAAAGCACCTCAAGTTAACATACCTCCACGTTTTCTCCCAAACACAAGTTCAAGATCCCGGATGGGCCCCCACTTGTTACGAACCGGCTCAGGGTTCGCAACAAAAGGGAGACAACGTGGAGACAAAGGGTAACAAAAATATATATTTATTAAATAAAGCAACTAAGTAGGTAACAATGGCATGTGTAATCAGTAATCAGTAGTGTAAGTGAGTGTGTTGCATACTTGAATGTAATAATGCTGAGTGTTGAAAGGTGCCAAAGCAAATAACCAAAAAAACCACAAAACTACACAACCAAAAACAGCAAGGTGTCTGTGTGGAGAGAGTCTCCTCAATGAATGTGGAAGAGGTCCATTTATCCTGGGAAACACCCGAGCCCAGGTGTTTCCCATTCATCTGACGACCCTTCCAACTCCGCCCACCGGCCTCCTAATAAAGAAACAAGAACAAGAGAGAGGACAGAGTGGGAGGGTCGTCACACCATCCCAACCGTGAAGCCCGGGGGTGGCAGCATCATGTTGTGGGGGTTGTTTTAGCAGCAGGAGGGACTGGTGCACTTCACAAAATAAATGGCATCATGAGGGAGGAAAATGATGTGGATATATTGAAGCAACATCTCATGACATCAGTCAGGAAGTTAAAGCTTGGTCGCAAATGGGTCTTCCAAATGGACAATGACCCTAAGCATACTTCCAAAGTTGTGGCAAAATGGCTTAAGGACAACAAAGTCAAGGTATTGGAGTGGCCATCACAAAGCCCTGACCTCAATCCTAACGAAAATTTGTGGGCAGAACTGAAAAAGTGTGTGCGAGCAAGGAGGCCTACAAACCTTACACCAGCTCTGTCAGGAGGAATGGGCCAAAATTCACCCAACTTATTGTGTGAAGCTTGTGGAAGGTTACCCAAAACATTTGACCCAAGTTAAACAATTTAAAGTCAATGCTACCAAATACTAATTGAGTGTATGTAAACTTCTGACCCACTGGGAATGTGATGAAAGAAATAAAAGCTGAAGTAAATAATTCTCTCTACTATTATTCTGACATTTTCAAGTTCTTTAAATTAAAGTGGTGAATCTAATTGACCTAAGACAGGGGATTTTTACTAGGATTAAATGTCAGGAATTGTGAAAAAGTGAGTTTAAATGTATTTGGCTAAGGTGTATGTAAACTTCCGACTTCAACTGTATGTATTGTATTGATAAGACCGCAGTCTTTCCCATCAATGTATTGTGTTAAATGCTATTGTCTCGTCCTGTCCCCACAGCATTATCTTCTGCGAGGCCGTAGCTATATATGGGATCATCATGGCAATCGTGATAAGTAACATGGCTGAGGTAAGCATGAGAGGTGGCTTATGATATGATAATCATTTGTGTCCTTTTTAACAGTGGTGGGGAAAAAGTACCCAATTGTCAAACTTGAGTAAAAGTAAAGATTACTTAATAGAAAATGACTCAAGTGAAAGTCACCCAGTAAAATACTGCTTGAGTAAAAGTCTAGTTAGTTTTAAATATACTTAAATATCAAAAGTAAATGTATTTGCAAAAATATTTTTACTTATCAAAGGTAAGAGAAACAGATGGTATAATTTTGTTGTTTTTAATATTTACAGACGGCCAGGGGCACACTCCAATACTCAGACATAATTTATAAATGAAGCATTTGTGTTAAGTGAGTCCGCCAGATCAGAGGCAGTAGGGATGACCAGGGTTGTTCTCTTGAGTGTGAATTGGACCATTTTCTGTCGTGCTCAGCATTCAAAATGTAGAGTTCTTTTGGGTGTCAGGGAAAATGTATGGAGTAAAAAGTACATGCTTTTCTTTAAGAATGTAGTGAAGTAAAAGTTGTCAAATATAGAAATCGTAAAGTACAGATGCCCCCCCCAAAAAACGACTTAAGTAGTGGTGTAAAGTACTTATCACTAGTGACTTTGGTGATATAGTATTAAGATGTCTTTATCCCAAATGGCACCCTATTCCCTATATAGTGTACTCCTTTTGGTCAAAAGTAGTGCAATGAATAGGAAATAGGGTACCATTAGGGACTGAACCTGTGATAACTAGCCGTAGCCTCAGGAAGGGCCATCTTGGGGAACGGCCTTGAATCTTCAGGCTTACTGATGTATGATACTGTAGTAGACAGCTCCAATTTTATTAGAGACATCATTCTATTTCTTTTCACCTCATCTTTCCCTTTATAGAGCTTTAGCGGCACTACACCAGAGACCATTGGTGCAAGGAACTACCAAGCAGGTAAGAAGATAATTGCCGACATTGGGTGTTAATTAGCCTGTTTGGCATGACCATGAGTGACAAGGAGTTGGCATGATGGCACTCAGGCTAGTCGTTGATTGGAAGTCGAACGTGTTCTTAATTTCCAATGATATAAAGGCAGACTCAACATTAGATGTAAAGTAGACACATTTTGCTATTGGCTTCAATAGCTCAAATGATAAAATACAATTTCAGGCTATAAAGTAAAGACTGTGCTGATAGTGTTCTTTCCTGACAGGCTACTCCATGTTTGGTGCTGGTCTTACTGTGGGCTTCTCCAACCTCTTCTGTGGCATCTGTGTTGGCATCGTTGGGAGTGGAGCCGCCCTGGCTGATGCCCAGAACGGCAGCCTCTTCGTCAAAATCCTTATTGTGGAAATCTTCGGCAGTGCGATTGGGCTATTTGGAGTGATTGTAGCCATCTTGCAGGTAACTGACATTCTTTTGACACAGTTTTCATCCTTTGATTGGTTGAATAGCATAATCATTCTGTAGCTGATTGCATGAACTGAATATAGGTTTACTTCTTGTTTTTCTTATTACATAATCAAATATATGTATTTTCTTATAGACGTCGAAAGTAAAAATGGGTGACTAGAAGATGTATCCGCAAGACATAAGATCACGATGACAAGATCAATGGAAGACAAAGCTGGAGAAGCAGATGGATTGTGTAAATACATAGTAAATTATTGAAATGTCTTTTTTGTCTGTGATTGTTTTTAACCATTTGCTGAAGAGTGACATATTTGCACCATTTTGTCTTAAAGGAATGCAACCGAAAGGTTAGATTAAACTGCAAGTGTTTAAGACAAAATCCTATCCCTTTTGAATAAAATTCATGTTCGTATTACCGTAGTTATAGGAAAAAAGTAATTAATCTCTAGCAAACCTCTGGGGATTCCCCACGTACTTTTACTGTTGTATCAATTACATTCAGTAGTAGTAGGGACATTTATAATTTATTTTTATTGGATTTCTTTAAAGCCATATTTTGGCAATGAGGCCCTGTCTACTTCCCCAGAGTCAGATAAACTCATGGATGCCCTTTTCATGAATATGTGTCCAGTATGAAGGAAGTTAGAGTTTCATGAGCCAATGCAAATCCGTAAAGAGCTGTTCTGTTCATTACATGGAATTGTGATAAATGCCTGTAAAAAAATTGTTTGAAGTATTGAAATGTTGGTATGCAAAAGTCATGGTATAACAAAGCAAATTATTATATTTATGGCTAATGTAATCCATAATGTTTTTCACTAGTTTCAGTTACTATATATTTATCAATGACTGGTGTAAGTAACCAGTACTATAGTAACACTAAATGAATCAAAATGTATTGATACAAAGGTGATCTAAAGAGATATTACTCTGAAATGGTAATTCTTGGTTGTTTGACATTAGTCAGCTGTCATTTGTTTAATTTGTGTGGATGTATGCATACCATTTTGGTTGGCACTCTTCGCTTCTGATTGGTTAAAAATGAGAATAGTACATTTGTGTGTGTGTGTGTATATAAAGGGTCTGTTGTTTTGTGAACTATGAGGGTGTTTACCATTCTATGTACCTTAGCTTGGGTTGTCAGATTTTTTTGTTGATGCAAGTGGTCTTTATCCACAGTGAATGAGCTGTGGCTGAAATATACATGTATTTGATTTTAAGTGACCATCTATTTTTTTCATTCTTTCCTTCTCAGATTGGTCTGTAACCCCCTGTTAACTATCTGTGGAGAGTGAGAAATGTAGCGGTTTTCTTCAAGACCATTTACCCGTGTACATTATTCTGCTTTCCTTCTGTTTTTGTGTAACTTTGAGCTTGGATACGCCAAGCTCCTTGTCTTTTGAATGGGCTGACATGTATTATTTTAGAGATGGTACTCGAGCAGAACATCGATAAGAACTTCTTCTGACCGGTTGGCCTTTTTCTTAGTCGTGCTTTTGTAAAATTTTTTTGAATTTATTGATTTAGCTGCAACATCTATGTCCACCAGCGCTACTGATTTTAAGACATTTAGATTGAGCCTTTAAATGTTAAATACAATCTTTGAGTCTATTGTCAACTATATATAGGACATAGGGTGCCATTTGAGATGCACTTATGGAGGGCTCACACTGAGTCCCCATCCTCTCCTTCCCAACCATTTTATTTAAATGATTCAGCGGTGTTCATTCCTTACTTTTGAACATTCCTTAATGACCTTTGGTGTAATACAGGGGTGGTCATCTTGGTCCTGGAGAGCCTTGGTACTGAAGCATTTTACTTCAATGGATAACATTTGGACTGTAAGTCCCAACTGTTGTTGGTTTCAAAGTATGCTGCTTGAGAGAGGGCCATGAATGCTCATGTCTTACTTTGAGAGACTAGGTCCTTGGTTGGCCACCTGTACTGTAGTGGTGTGTCATTCCTCATGTAAATGAAGATCTCTAGACCATGCCTCTGTCTTTAGTGACTGTGTTTAATATGTTGTGGTGAATCCATTGTTTTGTCATGTGTAAAAGTGGGTCCTCTTGACTTAATTGTCCTTGAAAGAATAAAATACACCAAACTGACCGTTCAATCAAATGTATTTTATGAAGCTTTTTACGTCAGCTGTTGTCACAAAGTGCTTTAGAGATACCTGCTGCCCTACCAAGCAAAAAGGCACTAACTGCTCAGCGTGGAACTGAGAAAAATGGCTTTTATTTACCCTGGTTTCACAGCATGACCCCCATTTTCTCCAAAACACAATACAATAGAGGCAGTATACTTGGCACCATGATTAAGCATGTATTTCATGTATCAGAAATGACATTAACTCTTTTTTTGGACCAAATGAGCAGTTACTGCCCTTTTTGCTTGGTAGGGCAGCCTGGCCTAGACCTCAGAGCAAGCAGAGGTGGAATCAGTGTCCAGGAAAAACTCCCTAAAAGGAAAAAAACTTAGAGGAACCTGGCTCAGCGGTATGACCATCCTCTTCTGGATGTAAGTCGTTTTTTAAAATGTTTTTGTAATGATCTTCCTTATGTCCCAGTCCCACTCTATAATTTCGATAGATGGCGCTATATATTAAATCATTTGCACATTTACTGGGGACCTATCACACCTTATGCCTCTGCCTTATTGCTTAATTACGTTTACAAAAGTGGGGACAGCAACATTTGCTATATTAATTAATTGACTTTTATTGACATCAAATTGTACCCCACAAATTGACGATATTACACTTACTGTTGTCCGGTCTTTTTAGCTGCAAACTACTCGAGATGTGCAATGCTGATAGGACCTAGTGTAAGCTCCCTCTGGTGGCAGAATACCCGAGAGTTTGGACCAACTGAGACTCCGTACTGAAGAGAGCGAGATGAACCTGCTACAGTCTCCTTTTTGCTTCATATCAACACCAAGCCTAACGGATTGACTGAATTATGAAGATAGAAGATTTACTGCACTATATTTGGCATATTGCCCTCCGTAAATGATCAAACAAAATGAGGCATTCATATCTGCCATGTCTTTTATATGGCAAAACGTTTTTAACAGTATCTGCACGAAAAATGAAATGACCGATTTTATCATCAGAAATAAAACGGGATCCATGCTTTATTACGTGCATTTTTTGTGAGGGATTTTTGTAATTTTAGTTTTTTTTTAATGACATTTACAGATTTCAATTAAAAGCTTGGTGCAACAAAAAGGAAATGCATTCATAGAAGAGAGGAGGATTGCTTGCCACCTCAAGGTAAGACTATTCTATTTCATTTGTTCATCACATTTCGTTCTTTTGTTTACCTTGTATTTTTTAATTTAGCCTGCCATCTTGATTATTCTTTATTATCCCAAACATCTCCATTTATCAACATTTATATGTTTAATTGTGGTTATTGATGTTTTCGTTATACAATTTGCTTTGGTGTCATGCACATTTTGCTGAAGCATCCTAGACCCGCGATTCTACATGCATTTGCAACGTCCCTTTTTTCAAGAGACCCACACGTTCAACAACATTATTTCAATAAGCAGAACGGTCCTTGGAAGCAGCGATGGAAAGATCCATCCTGCGCTGTCCACTGGTATCTACACTGAACAAAAATATAAACGCAACATGTAAAGTGTTGGTCTCATGTTTTATGAACTGTTCCATGCGCACAAAAAGCTTATTTCTCAAATTTTGTCCACAAATTTGTTTACATCCATGTTAGTGAGCATTTCTCCTTTGCCAATAAAATCCATCTACCTGACAGGTGAGGCATGTCAAGAAGCTGATAAAACAGCATGATCATTACACAGTTGCACCTTGTGCTGAGGACAATAAAAGGCCACTCACAACTTTTGTCACACAACACTATGCCACAGATGTCTCAAGTTTTGAGGGAGCATGCAATTGACATGTTGACTGCAGGAATGACCACCAGAGCTGTTGCCAGAATTTAATGCTAATTGTGTTGTGAACAGAGTGCCCCATGGTGGTGTTATGGTATGGGCAGGCATAAGCAACGGACAACGAACACAATTTAATTTTATCGATTGGCAATTTGAATGCACAAAAATACTGTGATAGGATCCTGAAGCCCATTATGAGGCCCATTGTTTTTAAGGTATCTGTGACCAACAGATGCATATCTGTATTCCCAGTCATGTACCTTCCCTGTGGCTCAGTTGGTAGAGCATGGTGTGTGCAACTCCAGGGTTGTGGGTTCGATTCCCACGGGGGGGCAGTACAAAAAAATGCATGAAATGAAATGGATGAAATGTATTACTGTAACATTACTATAAGAGCGTCTGCTAAATGACTAAAATGTAAAAAAAAATGAAATCCATAGATTAGGGCCTAATGAATTTGTTTAAATTGTCTGATTTCCTTATACATGTAATTCAGTAAAATGTTTGAAATTGTTGCATGTTGCGTTTATATTTTTGTTCAGTGTAGTTATAAGAAGATGTAGCTGAATGTAGCTGAAATGATAATTGTGTAGATTGGCTATAGCAAATAAACTCATGAAATAGAGACCTATTTCTATACAGCCATTTTCATTTAAGTATCGGTGTGTGCGTGCGTGCGTGCGTGTGTGTGTATACAGTACCTGTCAAAAGTTTGGGCACGTACTCATTCAAGGGTTTTTCTTTATTTTTACTATTTTCTACATTGTAGAATAATAGTGAAGACATCAAAACTATGAAATAACACATATGGAATCATGTAGTAACCAAGAAAGTGTTAAACAAATCAAAATACACTGCTCAAAAAAATAAAGGGAACACTAAAATAACACATACTAGATCTGAATGAATTAAATAATCTTATTAAATACTTTTTTCTTTACGTAGTTGAATGTGCTGACAACAAAATCACACAAAAATAATCAATGGAAATCCAATTTATCAACCCATGGAGGTCTGGATTTGGAGTCACACTCAAAATTAAAGTGGAAAACCACACTACAGGCTGGTCCAACTTTGATGTAATGGCCTTAAAACAAGTCAAAATGAGGCTCAGTAGTGTGTGTGGCCTCCACGTGCCTGTATGACCTCCCTACAACGCCTGGGCATGCTCCTGATGAGGTGGCGGATGGTCTCCTTA
The DNA here is from genome assembly GCF_901001165.1 of Salmo trutta. Lineage (NCBI taxonomy): Eukaryota > Metazoa > Chordata > Actinopteri > Salmoniformes > Salmonidae > Salmo > Salmo trutta. Next base: position 24,295,532 of record NC_042977.1, read on the forward strand.
GGGATCTCCTCCCAGACCTGGACTAAAGCATCCGCCAACTCCTGGACAGTCTGTGGTGCAACGTGGCGTTGGTGGATGGAGCGAGACATGATGTCCCAGATGTGCTCAATTGGATTCAGGTCTGGGGAACCGGCGGGCCAGTCCATAGCATCAATGCCTTCCTCTTGCAGGAACTGCTGACACACTCCAGCCACATGAGGTCTAGCATTGTCTTGCATTAGGAGGAACCCAGGGCCAACCGCACCAGCATATGATCTCACAAGGGGTCTGAGGATCTCATCTCGGTACTTAATGGCAGTCAGGCTACCTCTGGCGAGCACATGGAGGGCTGTGCGGCCCCCCAAAGAAATGCCACCCCACACCATGACTGACCCACCGCGAAACTGGTCATGCTGGAGGATGTTGCAGGCAGCAGAACGTTCTCCACGGCGTCTCCAGACTGTCACGTCTGTCACATGTGCTCAGTGTGAACCTGCTTTCATCTGTGAAGAGCACAGGGCGCCAGTGGCGAATTTGCCAATCTTGGTGTTCTCTGGCAAATGCCAAAGGTCCTGCACGGTGTTGGGCTGTAAGCACAACCCCCACCTGTGGACGTCGGGCCCTCATACCACCCTCATGGAGTCTGTTTCTGACCGTTTGAGCAGGCACATGCACATTTGTGGCCTGCTGGAGGTCATTTTGCAGGGCTCTGGCAGTGCTCATCCTGCTCCTCCTTGCATAAAGGCGGAGGTAGCGGTCCTGCTGCTGGGTTGTTGCCCTCCTACGGCCTCCTCCACGTCTCCTGATGTACTGGCCTGTCTCCTGGTAGCGCCTCCATGCTCTGGACACTACGCTGACAGACACAGCAAACCTTCTTGCCACAGCTCGCATTGATGTGCCATCCTGGATGAGCTGCACTACCTGAGCCACTTGTGTGGGTTGTAGACTCCGTCTCATGCTACCACTAGAGTGAAAGCACCGCCAGCATTCAACAGTGACCAAAACATCAGCCAGGAAGCATAGGAACTGAGAAGTGGTCTGTGGTTACCACCTGCAGAACCACTTCTTTATTGGGGGTGTCTTGCTAATTGCCTATAATTTCCACCTGTTGTCCATTCCATTTGCACAACAGCATGTGACATTTATTGTCAATCAGTGTTGCTTCCTAAGTGGACAGTTTGATTTCACAGAAGTGTGATTGACTTGGTGTTACCTTGTGTTGTTTAAGTGTTCCCTTTATTTTTTTGAGCAGTATATATTTTATATTTGAGATTCTTCAAAGTAGCCACCCTTTTCCTTGATGACAGCTTTGCACACTCTTGGCATTCTCTTAACCAGCTTCATGAGGTAGTCACCTGGAATGCATTTCAATTAACAGATATGCCTTGTTAAAAGTTAATTTGTGGAATTTATTTCTTTTTTAATGCATTTGAGCCAATCAGTTGTGTTGTAACAAGGTAGGGGTGTTATACAGAATAGAGGTCGACCGATTAATCGGAATGGCCGATTAATTAGGGCCGATTTCAAGTTTTCATAACAATCGGAAATCGGTATTTTTGGACGGCGATATTTTATTTATTTATTTTTTATTTTTTAGACCTTTATTTAACTAGGCAAGTTAGTTAAGACCACATTCTTATTTTCAATGACGGCCTAGGAACGGTGGGTTAACTGCCTTGTTCAGGGGCAGAACGACAGATTTTTACCTTGTCAGCTCGGGGATTCAATCTTGCAACCTTACGGTTAACTAGTCCAACGCTCTAACCACCTGCTTTACGTTGCACTCCACGAGGAGCCTGCCTGTTACGCGAGGGCAGTAAGAAGCCAAGGTAAGTTGCTAGCTAGCATTAAACTTATCTTATAAAAAACAATCAATCAATCATAATCACTAGTTAACTACACGTGGTTGATGATATTGCTAGTTTATCTAGCCTGTCCTGCGTTGCATATAATCGCTTAGGTACACGTTGCTCCAACCATAAACATCAATGCCTTTCTTAAACTCAATACACAAGTACTGTAAATTCCAGACTATAAGCCGCAACTTTTTTCCCACGCTTTGAGCTTCGCGGCATAAACAATGACGCGGCTAATATATGGATTTTTCCCGCTTTCAAATTTGTGGGTCCTGACAGCGTAAAGCATTGTCAAAAAATCCACTATCATCAACGGGTTTCGAAAGGCTGGACTGCTGCGTGTTGAAGAGGGCTCAGCGGGGGATTTGCCTCCGGATGAAAGTGACGAGAGCGACATTGAAAACGATCCAATATCGGATGAAGCAATTCTGAGGCTATTCAACTCCGGCACCGAAGGAGATGGTTTCAGTGCACAGGAGGAGGAAGATAGTGACCAATGACTTTCTTGGTAGGCTACTGTTTACTGCAAATTATTATTTTTTTGTTACAAGCCATGCTTCGTTAAAGCCTATTTATTTTGTTACAAGCCGTGTTTCGTTAAAGCCTTTTTATTTTTGTTACAAGCCGTGTTTCGTTAAAGCCTATTTATTTTTGTTACAAGCCGTGTTTCGTTAAAGCCTATTTATTTTTGTTACAAGCCGTGTTTCGTTAAAGCCTATTTATTTTTGTTACAAGCCGTGCTTCGTTAAAGCCTATTTATTTTTGTTACAAGCCGTGTTTCGTTAAAGCCTATTTATTTTTGTTACAAGCCGTGTTTTGTTAAAGCCTGTGTAAAGTTCATTTGGTTCAATGTACCGGTAGGCACCTGCGGCTTATAGACATGTGCGGCTTATTTATGTTCAAAATATATATATTTTTTTAATTCAGTGGGTGCGGCTTATATTCAGGTGCGCTTAATAGTCCGGAAACTACGGTATATATTTTTAAACCTGCATATTTAGTTAATATTGCCTGCTAACATGAATTTCTTTTAACTAGGGAAAATGTGTCACTTCTCTTGCAAACAGAGTCAGGGTATATGCAGCAGTTTGGGCCGCCTGGCTCATTGCGAACTGTGAAGGCTATTTCTTCCTAACAAAGACAGCCGACTTCGCCAAACGGGGGATGATTTAACAAAAGCACATTTGCAAAAAAAGCACAATTGTTGCACGACTGTACCAAACCATAAACATCAATGCCTTTCTTAAAATCAATACACAGAAGTATATATTTTTAAACCTGGTTAGCAGGCAATATTAACCAGGTGAAATTGTGTCATTTTGCGTTCATTGCACACAGTCAGGGTATATGCAACAGTTTGGGCCGCCTGGCTCTTTGCGAACTAATTTGCCAGAATTGTACGTAATTATGACATAACATTGAAGGTTGTTCAATGTAACAGGAATATTTAGATTTAGGGATGCCACCAGTTATATAAAATACGGAACGGTTCCGTATTTCCCTGAAAGAAAAAAACGTTTTGTTTTCGAGATGATAGTTTCCGGATTCTACCATATTAATGACCTAAGGCTCGTATTTCTGTGTGTTATTATGCTATAATTAAGTCTATGATTTGATAGAGCAGTCTGACTGAGCGGTGGTAGGCAGCAGCAGGCTGGTAAGCGTTCATTCAAACAGCACTTTTGTGCATTTGCCAGCAGCGCTTCGCAATGCATTGCGCTGTTTATGACTTCAAGCCTGTCAACTCCCAAGGTGAGGCTGGTGTAACCGATGTGAAATGGCTAGCTAGTTAGCCGGGTGCGCGCTAATAGCGTTTCAAATGTCACTCGCTCTGAGACTTGGAGTAGTTTTTCCCCTTGCTCTGCATGGGTAACGCTGCTTCGAGGGTGGCTGTTGTCGATGTGTTCCTGGTTCGAGCCCAGGTAGGAGCGAGGAGAGGGACGGAAGCTATACTGTTACACTGGCAATACTAAAGTGCCTATAAGAACATCCAATAGTCAAAGGTATATGAAATACAAATGGTATAGAGAGAAATAGTCCTATAATTCCTATAATAACTTCAACCTAAAACTTCTTACCTGGGAATATTGAAGACTCATGTTAAAAGGAACCACCAACTTTCATATGTTCTCATGTTCTGAGCAAGGAACTTAAACGTTAGCTTTCTTACATGGCACATATTGCACTTTTACTTTCTTCTCCAACACTTTGTTTTTGCATTATTTAAACCAAATTGAACATGTTTCATTATTTATTTGAGGCTAAATTGATTTTATTGATGTATTATATTAAGTTAAAATAAGTGTTCATTCAGTATTGTTGTAATTGTCATTATTACAAATAAATAAAGAAAATCAGCCAATTAATCGGTAGAGGCTTTTTTTTGGGTCCCCCAATAATCGGTATCGGCGCTGAAAAAAAAAAATCATAATCGGTCGACCTCTAATACAGAAGATAGCCTTATTTGGAAAAAGACCAGGTCCATATTATGGCAAGAACAGCTCAAATAAGCAAAGAGAAACGACAGTCCATCATTACTCAAAGACATGAAGGTCAGTCAATCTGAAAAATGTCAAGAACTTTGAGTGCAGTCACAAAAACCATCAAGCTGATGAAACTGGCTCTCATGAGGACCGCCATAGGAAATGAAGACCCAGAGTTACCTCTGCTGCAGAGGATAAGTTCATTAGAGTTAACTGCACCTCAGATTGCAGCCCAAATAAATGCTTCACAGAGTTCAAGTAACAGACACATCTCAACATCAACTGTTCAGAGGAGACTGTGAATCAGGCCTTCATGGTCGAATTGCTGCAAAGAAATCACTACTAAGGATACCAATACGAAGAAGAGACTTGCTTGGGCCAAGAAACACGAGCGATGGACATTAGACTTGTGGTGCTTTGCTGGTGACACTGTCAGTGATTTATTTAGAATTCAAGGCACACTTAACCAGCATGGCTACCACAGCATTCAGCAGCGATACGCCATCCCATCTGGTTTGCATGTAGTGGGACTACCATTTGTTTTTCAACAGGATATTGACCCAAAACACACCTCCAGGCTGTGTTAGGGCTATTTGACCAAGAAGGAGAGTAATGTTGCTGCATCAGATAACCTGGCCTCCACAATCACCCGACCTCAACCCAATTGAGATTATTTGGGATGAGTTGGACCACAGAGGGAAGGAAAAGCAGCCAGCAAGTGCTCAGCATATGTGGGAACTCCTTCAGAGTGTTGGAAAAACATTCCTCATGAAGCTGCTTGAGAGAATGCCAATAATATGCTAAGATGTCATCACAACAAAGGGTGGCTACTTTTAAGAATCTAAAACATAAAATATATTTTGATTTGTTTAACACTTTTTTGGTTACTACATGATTCCATATATGTTATTTCATAGTTTTGATGTCTTCACTATTATTCTACAATGTAGAAAATAGTAAAAATAAAGAATAACCCTTGAATGAGTAGGTGTGTCCAAACTTTTGATTGATACTGTATATGTAACCATATAGATGTAACATTGTTTGCTGAATATGCTGAAATTATAGGCTACACAAATAGATATCACTATCTCTTGATCAGAATCTCGTTGTCACATCTTTGCAATTGTTCCACATCTTAGTTGTCCATATAACATTTACCCACTGTGTCATTTTGTGCATTGATGTGATAGGGTTTGTAGGGCCAAACTGATTATAGATGAATTCTATCCACTGAAATCTCACACTAATTATATCCCGCCTGATCACAAACTATTCAGGAATAATATGTTGAGCACTACTTGATTTTAGTTTGTGCACTCTAGCAATGTGGCAGGGCTCTACAGTGCTACCATTTTACTTGCATATGCACCTAAATGTGTTGCTGTGTGACCTGGATTCAAAATGTAGGCGCACCAGTGTGCCTACAAAAAGAAAATCACCCATATCATAATTTTTGCAATGATTACTTCACTACCGCAGCCCCTAAGTGCTATGGAGAATACACTGAGCACAAATTATCATTTTTTATTTTACTAGGCAAGTCAGTTAAGAACAAATTCTTATTTTACAATGACTGCCTACCCCGAACAACCATGGGCCAATTGTGCACCACCCTATGGGACTCTCAATCACAGCCAGTTGTGATACAGCCCAGGATTGAACTAGGGTCTGTAGTGACACCTCTAGCACTGAGATGCAGTGCCTTAGACCGCTGCGCCACTCGGGAGCCCCACTTGGCCCACTATTCATGACCGCCATGCTTGCACCACTACTACAAAGAAAACGTCTTGTTACCTCAAATATTTTTCATTGTGGTCCAAAATGTCTTTGTGTGCGCCTACATTTATCAGTTTAAGTGTACACGTGCTCTCGCATTTGCTCTCAAATCATTTTAGCTCCTCATATGTAACTCATTTATTTTTTGTAGGGCAACACCACCAAGTTGTTTACACGAGTACTCATTAACCTATTCAATCTGATGGCAACAGTCCCAAATTTGAAATCTCTTATCATTCACAATGCATGGCTTCCCCTTAGGATTACACTTGATGGAGAACCTTGCTGGACGGATGCTATTGTCTGGAGGTTTTGAGGCAAGTGGCCTTCGTGCATTCCAATGATTGTGGTCCATAGCCTGAGAGCCCCCTCAGGGTGGTCAAAGCAGGTGAGAGGTGACCAGGGCCTGATTTTAAGAAATCATAGGCCCTTTGTTTTAGTTTTTTTCATAGGCTTAGGTCCGCTTGTAGAATCTATACCAAGGAACATTGAAGCTGTTCTGGTAGCTGGTGGTGGCGCAACACACTTTTAAGACACACTATGTTGGTGTTTCCTTAATTTTGGCAGATACCTGTACAGTGAGGGAAAAAAGTATTTGATCCCCTGCTGATTTTGTACGTTTGCCCACTGACAAAGAAATTATCAGTTTATAATTTTAATGGTAGGTTTATTTGAACAGTGAGAGACAGAATAACAACAACAAAAATCCTGAAAAACGCATGTCAAAAATGTTATAAAATGATTTGCATTTTAATGAGGGAAATAAGTATTTGACCCCTCTGCAAAACATGACTTAGTACTTGGTGGCAAAACCCTTGTTGGCAATCACAGAGGTCAGACGTTTCTTGTAGTTGGCCACCAGGTTTGCACACATCTCAGGAGGGATTTTGTCCCACTCCTCTTTGCAGATCTTCTCCAAGTCATTAAGGTTTCGAGGCTGACGTTTGGCAACTCGAACCTTCAGCTCCCTCCACAGATTTTTCATGGGATTAAGGTCTGGAGACTGGCTAGGCCACTCCAAGACCTTAATGTGCTTCTTTTTGAGCCACTCCTTTGTTGCCTTGGCCGTGTGTTTTGGGTCATTGTCATGCTGGAATACCCAGCCCTGGCTGAGGGAAGGAGGTTCTCCCCCAAGATTTGACGGTACATGGCCCCGTCCATCGTCCCTTTGATGCGGTGAAGTTGTCCTGTCCCCTTAGCAGAAACACACCCCCAAAGCATAATGTTTCCACCTCCATGTTTGACGGTGGGGATGGTGTTCTTGGGGTCATAGGCAGCATTCCTCCTCCTCTAAACACGGCGAGTTGAGTTGATGCCAAAGAGCTCCATTTTGGTCTCATCTGACCACAACACTTTCACCCAGTTGTCCTCTGAATCATTCAGATGTTCATTGGCAAACTTCAGATGGGCATGTATATGTGCTTTCTTGAGCAGGGGGATCTTGCGGGCGCTGCAGGATTTCAGTCCTTCACGGCGTAGTGTGTTACCAATTGTTTTCTTGGTGACTATGGTCCCAGCTGCCTTGAGATCATTGACAAGATCCTCCCGTGTAGTTCTGGGCTGATTCCTCACCGTTCTCATGATCATTGCAACTCCACGAGGTGAGATCTTGCATGGAGCCCCAGGCCAAGGGAGATTGACAGTTATTTTGTGTTTCTTCCATTTGCGAATAATCGCACCAACTGTTGTCACCTTCTCACCAAGCTGCTTGGCGATGGTCTTGTAGCCCATTGCAGCCTTGTGTAGGTCTACAATCTTGTCCCTGACATCCTTGGAGAGCTCTTTGGTCTTGGCCATGGTGGAGAGTTTGGAATCTGATTGATTGATTGCTTCTGTGGACAGGTGTCTTTTATACAGGTAACAAACTGAGATTAGGAGCACTCCCTTTAAGAGTGTGCTCCTAATCTCAGCTCGTTAACTGTATAGAAGACACCTGGGAGCCAGAAATCTTTCTGATTGAGAGGGGGTCAAATACTTATTTCCCTCATTAAAATGCAAATCAATTTATAAAATTTTTGACATGCGTTTTACTTGATTTTTTTGTTGTTATTCTGTCTCTCACTGTTCAAATAAACCTACCATTAAAATTATAGACTGATCATTTCTTTGTCAGTGGGCAAACGTACAAAATCAGCAGGAGATCAAATACTTTTTTCCCTCACTGTATGTGCTTGTGATCAAACTTAATCCACAGTTATTTTTTCTAAGCTATTGATCCTCTGTGGCTAAATTATGCTTTCTGGTGTATTTTGAACATTGAGAGCCCCTGAATCACACAATTGACCAGTCACATTTATTTATTATGCAGTTTTTGCTTATTTTTATTTTTTTAATCAATTACCCAATCAAGGCATGCCACGTGGGCCCCCTACCTCCTCTCATCCCCCCCATCTGATGATTAGCAGAGCGGCAGGCTGTCTACACTCATTGAGAGCGGGCTCCTGAGTTTTCCTGTGGTTGGCAGTTGCAGTGAAAAAACATATAAAATATATACTACATATAATATATACTGTATATATAATATATACAGTATATATTTCCTTAATTGTGTTATTTTACTCATTTCTTGCTGCCTTTTGGGCCCCTCACAGGCCTGGACCCAGGGGCTTCATCCCCGGTAAGCATCTAGCATTAAACCGGCCCTGGGGGTATAGCAGTGCCATTCACTTAATGGACCTGCCACTTGTTTCTTACACAACTGGATAGCCACATATCTTCACAGAATCTGGTCCTTTGTTTGACTTATCTGAAGCGTCACTGGATTTACGACTCTGTCTCTCATTCATCAAAGAATAGTTGAGCAACTGACCTTGCCACGTTTTGAAGTTTAAATTGATGAAATAGAATAAACCAGGGCTTTGTTCCTAGGAGGACTGCAGTTGAAATGTTGATACAACATTCAATGTTGAGATTTGTTGCCATGGCAACAGCCAGGCCTGAGCAACAAAGGTGCAGTTAGAGAAGATTGTTTCGCTCTATGCATTGACTTGGTGTTTTGTAAAAAGCAAAACAGTTTCTTTCAAAATCTCAAAGGATGTGTCCTTGCGTACATTGATTAATTAACAGTCCGAAAGCGAGAGGTACACTTTAAAATTAGATTACTATGGATCAATGCAGATAGGAGTAATCATCAATTGCATTGTATTGCAAAGCACTTTTTCCCCCAAATGATTAATGACGGCATGGCACAATATACATACAATGATAGTTCTTGATGTGAAATGGTTTGCAACAAAACCCTTTGTGCTCATTATAACAATACAGCCAGTTATTAAGGCAAAAACCAGAGAATTATGTCTGAGATGGCCCAAAACCTACCGTGACTCCTAGGTTGTCCCAATGAAACCTTCCTTCCACCCAAGCAGTTCATTTTTGGGGGGGCTTTGTGGCCAAATAAGCAGCTGGATCTGAAGAAGCAGAGAGTGAGGCAAGGCAAGTCTATATTTGATGGTGGAGACTTTAGAGCTTAGCAACTCTGGAGCATGGCCAAAATAGACTTGGCTACATCCTGGTGAAGATGGCAATCTCAACAAAAATATGAAAGAAATGCTTACCATGTCATATAATATGTGATAAAAATGTCATAACCAGTGCTCTTCAGAGTGTAGACCTATCACATGAAAGGAAGCACAGTGGTAATGTGATACCCGCTTGTACAGAGTTCTGTGGAATCCTGCTGTCAGCTTCTCTGTCATTGTAGATTAATGTAATGTCCCGTGAGTCAAATCCAGCAGTACTGTAGAGTACTGTATTATTATGAGAACCTTGGTGGGAGAACATCATGGGATCATTGCACTACAGTGTTAGAGCTTGAATGATGTATAAATAGCTTAGTTCACTAGTCAAATATTTGATATGAATATTTGGCATGTAGCCTGAGTTATTTTTTGATCCGGATTTCTTAGTAGAAGCACGACAGACCTTCCTTGACAAGAGTGTCAGTCCGTTTTCCATTTGTTGAAATGTGAAACGTGCAGTGCTTCTGACAAGAGTCAACAGGCTGAACTGTGCGTGTGCTCAGTGCTACACGGTGTTGATGGTAATCGGGTGTGAGTGTGAATTCTGATATCTGGGATCATCTCCAGTCCTCCAGCTGTGAGAACATCTCTGTTTGTGATGTTACACAACATGCATTATCAATAGTTCTTCCTCTTCAATTGCACCACTTTTGTTTTTGTTTTACCCCTCTGTGTTATTCTGTATGGGTGCAGGTGAAAGATAATTATTTGTTTACACATTTTCTGAATCAGTGCATTGGCCATAATGGCCAAGAAAACAATATTGGTTATCAATATCAGCTTATAATTTCCATATCTGTCCATCCCAAAGTAATATCTCAAGCCCAAGTATTCACACACGTTTGCTTCCTAGAAATAGTGGCAGGTAATTTCTGGAATGTATTTTGTTCTCTTGCCGTTCTGCCGACATAGGCGAGACCAAAAAATGCCACCCCCCGCAAAACTAGAATCGTTCCCAGTAAGCAAAATTATGTTGAAAAGCCATCTAAAAGATGTATTTACCAGAAGTTGAAGTTAAGTTCACTTTAGGCTTTGAATGAAAGTTCAAAATAAATCATTTATAGACGTCTATGTTTGTGCCAAATCAAGCCTGGTCTCACCAGACAAAATCTGAACCAAACATCGGCGTCTATGATTGGTTCACAGCCGATGTTTGGTTCACATTTGGTCTGGACCAAAATCCAATGTCCGTGGATGTGTAAATCAAGGCTGGTCCCGAACTGCACCAACAAAAGACGTCCAAAAGGTGTCGGCTCGGGCCGTGCTTACTGAAGTGTAGCCTACAGTGTTGCCTGAAATTGTATTTTATGAATGCCCATCTATGTGGTAAGCCTGCCATTTGTAAAGCACCAAACACGTCTTGTGCTTACTGGGTTGTAGCCTACCATGTCGGACTACAACGGAATTTTGTGAATGCCCATCCATGTGGTAGGCCCACCGTTTGTAAAACAGGCGATTGCGTTGTCTTTATTATTCCTGATTCCTGTGACAATTTGGGTATTTAAGCTCTTAATATCAGCTACCCAACTTTATCAGGAGTTATCGCATGCTTATTTGCGATGTGTTTACACAGCAGGAAATGTAGAAGTATTTTCTTTTTCACTTAATTTACAGATGACAGTTATGATTGTCCATTTACAACAGCAGTTGTGACTGTTCATTCCATATTGTCCATTTTACTTTGATCTGTCCAGTTTTAGGTATTGTTTGTTAACATGGCAGCGCATTTTTTTTGATTGAGCGCCATTTAAGTTAGGCTATTTGATCGGAGAAACCTGCATGTGTCACGTTCGTCGTAAGGAGTGGACCAAAATGCAGCGGGTATATTTATCATCTTCTTATTTATTGAAGGAAAAACACTGAAACAAAACAAACGACGAAAACAGTCCAATAAGGTGCACAGACTATCCTGGAAACTACCACCCACAAACACAAGTGAAAAACGAACACACTTAAAAATGGCCTCCAATTAGAGACAACGACAACCAGCTGCCTCTAATTGGAGGTCATTGAAAAACACAACATAGAAATAGAAAACTAGAATCAACATACAAATAGAAAATATAGAACATAAATCAAAAATCCCGAAACACACAAAACAAACATCCCCTGCCACGCCCTGACCAAACTACAATAACAAATAACCCCTTTTACTGGTCAGGACGTGACAGCATGATGTAAACATGTCCGTCTCATTACATTGTCATACATTTTATCTCCAGCCTTTAGGCTACAGAGAAGGTCACATACTCTTTCTACCATATCCTATATCTGCTACATTATTTGTGTTAGATAATTCTTTTGGACGGAACGCTGTTGGAGCACTACAGAGATACATCTCTCCAACAGCATCCTGGAGAGAAGCGCTGGGAATATTTTGCGCCCCTGCTTTTGACAAAGTGGCCACTGCTTATCAAAGGGCGTCATCAGCGCTCACCTAAAAATCATCCCATATGCCACTGGTTGAGAGAAATTGTCATTGTTTTTGGGAAGAATTATGTGAGGTTTTATGTGTTGTTGTTGGAGGTGCGTCTTGGTCAGTTTAGCTCAGAAAATGCCCCCTTCGTCAATCTGCCGCCATAGGCGGTCACCTAATTCTGGCTAATGAGCGAGCTGTTTGTTTACAGCTCCTATACTGTATAAAGCAGGCCTAACTTTCCCCCAGGGGAGCAGCACAGAGGAGTGTTTGTGCCAGTCAGAAGGTGAGGGATGTTCCCACCCCAGAGTGGTTGGCATGAGCAAGATGAGATTCCAGACAAGAGGGCAGTGACCCACAGCTTGCCCTTCACACCCCGCACTGTCTCTGTTTATCTGGTCTTTAGTCTCGTAGTCATTTGACAAGAAACACCTTTGACTCCTTGTATGACTCCCTGGGACTGAAAGACGTCTTGAGCCGACTGTGTAATGTTACATTTAACTAAAACCCATGCTAATTGGAGCATTAGTTTTATTATATATCCTCGAAATTGTTTTGTTAATGTGATGTCTCCTTGCAAGGCATTGCTTTTAATAATGTTTCTTTTTGTATGCCTGTATGTATGCTGAATAATGCATATACAATGCATTTGGAAAGTACGTTGCAGCCTTATTCTAAAATGGATTAAATAGATTTTTTCCCTCATCAATCTACACACAATACTCCATTATGACCAAGCAAAAACAGCTTTTTAGAAATGTGCTGATGGCATATCACAGTTCAAATTGAGGAATGCTATTACATTGATATAACAGACAAGGTGCAATGTGTTATTCATTAGAACAGGCGTTTCCAAACATTTTTGGCCCACAACCCCACTGTGATATAAAAAAAAATTGTGACCCCACCATTTGAAAAAAGGGATGTAATCAACGGCCAATGTTTACTTTTTTAATTGGGCCTAAGACGGTCTATTACAATCAGTATTTCAATCTGTAGGAAGTATCTCTTGAAGTGAGTAAAATGCATCAGAAAGGTACTGGGAAGTTCAATAATTTTGTATGATCTTCTGTGTAGAAAAGAACGTCGTCATTGATTATGTTCTTTTCCCCCCAGTCCGATTTAGTGCCTGGTCTTGTCCACTCTGTTCTGATGAGGCTTGTGGGTATTGTAGAGGGACATGTGTGTTTCTGTGAGTCTTTCAGTGATGGTGTCATATTATTTTGTACTTTAAACGGTTCAAAAAATAGAGCCACATTTGTAGGAAAACTGTTACAACCGCATCTAGCGGATACCGGAGGTTACTGACATAACCCCAGGTTCTATGAACCAAGCGCAATTGTATCTATTTTATTTGAGTTCTCTCGCGACCCCATTTTCAAATCACGCGACCCCTAGTTTGGTAAACGCTGCATTAGAATATGCCCATGCCTCCTTTGCATTTTGAACATGTTGTACTTTGCACATTTTGTAGGCCGACAGCTTCTATTTTATTCTATTCCATTTACACCCTTATCAGGTGGCAATTATCTGCATAATGGTGTAATACATTTTCAACATAAATCTATAAATAGGCCTAAATCTACATAGTATCTTAGAATAAGCAAGTAAGCAGAAGCATGTGGACAATGAACATTTCTATTGCATCTACTCAGGGTTTTGACAATGGACATGTCACCAAGCTCAGTGTTGTGTTGTCACACTATTTTGGGTGACCCAGATCTCCTCTGCAGTGAGTGTGTTTTGATGTGTTACCAAAACAGCGTGTACATACACGGGTGACAGGCAGCAGTGGCTGTGTTAAGGGAGCAACTCATCAGTGGGTTTTCTACACAGCATGTCATGGCCTTTTTACAGGACAACCAGGGCTATGTTTAGGCATTACTCCTGCCGACACATTTTGAATGATATAGGCAATTGTGAAAATCATTGTGTGGAAAGTGCTGTGAGTACAGCTAGCCTTTCTGAGCGGGCGTACATGTGATTTATTTGTTCAATTACACTGCATTATGAAGTTAATTAATACAATACATTACAGAATTGCTATTATCTTCACTATGCTATGAACATGAGAATCAGTCCTCAATGTCACACGACACATACATTACATGCTCCCTATTTTACTGCACAGATCATGTGAGAGAAATGACCTCGGCACTCCTATCAACGTAAAACCAGATTCTGTGAAGTACATACCTACAGGTCGCACCAGGACATAAATCCAGCCATCATTACATGTCCCTCCCTCACTGAGCATACAGTATACATTAACCATGAATAATGCCCCTCGTACATGCATGAGGACTTGTTTGTTGGAAACTGGCATATGGCACAACGTTAGTTATTCTTTTTTTCTAATCAAATAATTAGGTGGGTGCTTACACTGAGTATACACAACATTAGGAACACCTGCTCTTTCCATGACAGACTGACCAGGTGAATCCAGGTGAAAGCTATGATTGCTATTGATGTCACTTGTTAAATCCTCTTCAATCAGTGTAGATGAAGGTGAGGATACAGGTTAAAGAAGGATTTTTAATCCTTGAGACAATTGAGACATGGATTATGTATGTGAGCCATTCAACTCCCACTGACACACCCTCTGAGAGTGGTTTTAAATACACACCAAATCACAAATTCGTATGATTAATAGTGTTAAATAACAGTAATATGCGAAAACAATGTTTTTTTGTGAACAAATGTTTCATTTTGCCGTTATAACAAGGTTGGTAGCAACGTGAAAATAGTTGTGGAAATCTGTTGCAGCTCAAGTCGACTACAAAACCCACAATGCAATGCTCTCTCTAGGCTGGCTGGCTAGCTAGGTAGCGAGCTAGCAAACGTAGCACAATAACACCAAAGTCAATATCAGCATGTGACGTAGCTAGCTAGCTAGCTGTAAAATCGCGATCAATTTAGGAGTGTATCTCACCGAGTGAAATTTATAGTCCGTCCTCTACCCAGAGCGAGTGCAGAGTATGTTGCTATGGCAACAACTGCCCTTTCCCACAGACATATATGGCGCATTGCGAGATGGTACTTGGAGAAACTGAGTTGAATAATTTGGTACACTGTTTAGATTTAGCACATCTAAGCGAAATATATGGCGTGGTTACGTGTGATCTGCAGTTGTGAGGCCGGTTGGACGTACATCCAAATTCTCTAAAACGACGTTGGAGGGGCTTATGGTCGTGAAATGAACATTCAATTCTCTGACAATAGCTCTGTTGGACATTCCTGCAGTCAGCATGCCAATTGCATGCTTCCTCAAAACTTGAGACATCCGTGGCATAGTGTGACAAAACGGCACATTATAGAGTGGCCTTTTATTGTCCCCAGCACAAGATGCACCTGTGTAATGATCATGCTGTTTAATCAGCTTATTTTATTTCAGCTCATAAAACGGGGACCAAGACTTTACATGTTGCGTTTATATTTCTGTTCAGTATACTTTGTCATGACGATATAAACGATATAGCACTGCATTGTTTGTATGTTTTTGAGGTGTCAAGCTAAAGAGAAGCCAGTGCTTACTACATTAGTGCTGGAAATGCTCAAATGCTACACTTTAACCCAATGTTATCAAGTGTACCATGTCTAATGCATATTTGATGAGGCCATGAGGGCTGGGTGGTGGTATGCCCTAGGGCCTTGGAGCAGAGCAGGTAGAGGCTAGAATCCTACCCAATGTTTTCCCTTTTAAAACGCCACATCTCCTTCATAACAGCAGGGAGGCTGTTAACACATTTCTCTGTCTGACAACTGCTCATTATTGAGTAATAATGAAATAGTAACATGAAAAATAATAATATAAAGACAGAAATAACAAAGTTATTCACATCTGGAGTTTATATTTTTATTTCACATCCGCATTCCCCCAGCTGTGTTGACAAAAACGATTTAACAGTGGAGTACTATTGCTTAAGGGCTATACTCTAAATATCTAACCTACTACTTAACCATCTCTCACTGCTGCTCTGGATTTGCTTTTGCTCTTTAACATAATGTAAACAATTCACTAATGAGTACTTTGTAATCTACTGTGCCTTCAGAAAGTATTCACACCCCTTTACTTTTTCCAAATGTTGTTGTTAAAGCCTGAATATAAAATTGATTAAATTGAAATTTTGTGTCACTGATCTATACGCAATAGATGTGGTAAAGAGGTCAATGGGGAACGCAGACCGTGGGGGCTAGAAGAAGGACAACGGATTGGCGCACATTCAACAAACTGATCTAACAAAGTGGATATTAGTCAAATCCGTCATGATTTATGTATTATAACAGGCCCACAATGTTGTTACTAACGTCTGATTTGGAGATACATGTATTTGGCTGTTTTTGATTTAGAAGTAGTCCCTTTTCAGGTTTAGAAGAAATGACTGCTAAATTCTAACTCCCATCAGTGTAAGCTGGTAGCATAGCTATATTAGCATAGATAAATCAGTGGTGGTAGTCAAAGTTGTTTTTAACTGTAGTGGAGTTGATTGGTGACGATGATATGAACATGTATGGGGGTTGACATCCATACAAGCATTATACTCCGATTTTCACCTCAACATAGTGTGAAATACACACATAGCCTAAATGTAGGGTATTTTGGTGGGGGCAATTTGGAGATTCGGGATCTTTCCCCCACGGCATCCTTCCCTCACGAGTTTCCATGGTATTTCCATTGTTTTGGTCGAGTTCCATTGACCTTTTTACCACATCTATACCCCATAATGTCAAATTGGAATTTTGTTTGTAGAACATTTTAGAAATGTATAAAAAATGTCAAGCTGAAATATCTTGAGTCGATAAATATTTAACCCCTTTGTTATGCCAGGCCGGAATAAGTTCAGGAGTAAAAATGTGTTTAACAAATCACATAATAAGTTGCATGGACTGATTCCGTGTTCAGTAATAGTGATTAACATGATACAATTATCTGTAAGGTCCATCAATGGAGTAGTGAATTTCAAACAAGAGATTCAAGCACAAAGAACGGGAAGGTCTTTCAATGCCTTGCAAAGAAGGGCCAATTGGTAGATACAGTATATCAAAATATATGTATATATACAAAAATACTGAATATCCCTTGATGGTGAAGCATGGTGAAGTTGTTAATTAGGTTTTGTATGGTGTATCAATATACCCAGTCATTACAAAGATACAAGCGTCCTTCCTAACTCAGTTGAGGAAGGAAACTGCTCAGGGATTTTACCAAGAGGCCAATGGTGAGTTTAATGGTTGTGATATGAGAAAACTGAGGATGGATCATTGTAGTTCAAATCAAATCAAATTTATTTATATAGCCCTTCTTACATCAGCTGATATCTCAAAGTGCTGTTACAGAAACCCAGCCTAAAACCCCAAACAGCAAGCAATGCAGGTGTAGAAGCACGGTGGCTAGGAAAATCCAAAACCTAGAAAGGCCAAAACCTAGGAAGAAACCTAGAGAGGAACCAGGCTATGAGGGGTGGCCAGTCCTTTTCTGGCTGTGCCGGGTGGAGATTATAACTGCACATGGCCTAGATGTTCAAATGTTCATAAATTACCAGCATGGTCAAATAATAATAATCATAGTAGTTGTCGAGGGTGCAACAAGTCAGTAACACAAGAGTAAGTGTCAGTTGGCTTTTTCATAGCCGATATTTGAGAGTATCTCTACTGCTCCTGCTGTCTCTAGAGAGTTGAAAACAGCAGGTCTGGGACAGGTAGCACGTCTGGTGAACAGGTCAGGGTTCCAGCAGGTCTGGGACAGCAGGTCTGGGATAGGTAGCACGTCCGGTGAACAGGTCAGGGTTCCATAGCCACAGGCAGAACAGTTGGAACTGGAGCAGCAGCATGGCCAGGTGAACTGGGGACAGCAAGGAGTCATCAAGCCAGGTAGTCCTGAGGCATGGTCCTAGGGCTCAGGTCCTCCGAGAGAGAGAAAGAGAGAATTAGAGAGAGCATATTTAAATTCACACAGGACACCGGAAAAGACAAGAGAAATACTCCAGATGTGACAGACTGACCCTAGCCACCCGACACATAAACTACTGCAGCATAAATACTGGAGGCTGAGACAGGAGGGGTCAGGAGACACTGTGGCCCCATCCGATGAAACCCCCGGACAGGGCCAAAGAGGTAGGATATAACCCCACCCACTTTGCCAAAGCACAGCCCCCACACCAAAGCTTTATGTTTGGGGCAAATCCAATGCAACACATCACTGAGTACCACTCTTCATATTTTGAAGCATCGTGGTGGATGCATCATGTTATGGTTATGCTTGTCATTGGCAAGGACTAGGGAGTTTTTTAGGATAAAAAGAAACAAAATATAGTTATAAGCACAGGCAAAATCCTAGAGGAAAACCTGGTTCAGTCTGTTTTCCAACAGACACTGGGAGACATTCACCTTTCAGCAGGACAATAATCTAAAACACAAGGCCAAATCTACACTGGAGTTGCTTACCAAGATGACATTGAATGTTCCTGAGTGGCCTAGTTACGGTTTTGACTTAAATTGTCTTGGAAATCTATGGCAAGATATGAAAATGGCTGTCTAGCAATGATCAACAATCAAATTGACAGAGCTTGAATAATTTTTTAAAGAACAATGGGCAAATATTATACAATCCAGGTGTGTAAAACAATTAGACACTTACCCCAAATGACTCGCCGCCAAAGGTGTTTCTACAAAGTATTGACTCAGGGGTGTGAATACTTATGTAAATTAGATATTTCATTTTCAATACATTTGCCAAAATGTATAAAAACAAGTTTTCACTGTCATTATGGGGTATTGTGTATGTGGATGGGTGAGAGAAAAAATAATATTTAATACATTTTGAAATCAGACTTTAACACAACAAAATGTGGAATACGTCAAGAGGTATGAATACTTTCTGAAGGGACTTTACTAGGAGGTCAGACACAAATCCTTGGTTTATGTCAAATCTCAAACTCTACAGATGATGACTCACCCAATAAGGCACATGAACTGCCATTGATTTTGGGGGTACTGTTCGCTCACTGTTATTAGGGTTGTTTTGGAGTTTAAACACATCCATTGTAACATTACTGCGTAAGTGTAAGACTCCTAATTGACAGCTTTGAGTGATAACAGTAATCTGTGCAGAGCGGAGAAGACACCACAAACAACATAACAGGGATTGAACATATTACTCATCATCGCTGCAGCAATAGCCGCCGATGCCAATAAGGTGATAAATAACTTGTACTGGCCAGTATCAATGTTGTTTACCACATTTAGTCTTAATATATCTGTCATGGGGGAGATGGTCCTGGTAGAGAGACTAACTAGCTATTTTATAATGAATTATGCACTGAAAGATTAGCTAGGAGCCACATCAAGAGCCATCACGCTATTCAAATTTGAACATATACATGCTGTAGACATTTGTTGCCAGCACATTTGTAGGGCTTTACTGGTGTGTTGGTTAAATCTAAAAGCCTAAAAGAGTTATCAGCATCCATTTAGTGTCCAAGGGTATGGAATTAACTATTCATTAGACACTGGCTTCTAAACCATTATCTTGATCCCGTGTTGACGTTCTCTAGTGCTAAAGCCTGGTTTGACTTCACATATAGGCTACTGTGCTCTTTTTATGCTCTTTTTAGCTCAGACATGTTATTGTAAATAAAATCCTGCATTATTTTTTATTCAAAATTATGTTGCCTTGCCTTTAATGTTAGTGAGAGAAGTGCTAAACTTGTGTGGGCTTTCTAAAGGTTAATCTGTCTTTGTTTGACCTCATGCCTCTTAACAGTGTGGTGTTGCAGCCGTCTAGAGTGGCCTATTCTTAATGTAGAGATGATAAGGCTTCTAAAGCTTTCACCAACTAGCCTACTCCTCCATGAGGTCAGTCTTTCACTGGTGAATATTTTACAATAATTATAACTGCACTGTTGGATGTACAAAATTGTTATTTGAGACAGCATTTGCCATTTCGATTGAAATACAGAGGATCTTCGCCAAGTCAATTTATTACTGAACTTACAACTACAGGTCAGTCAATATGTTACAGTATTTGAAGTTTGCCTTAGAAGTCATATTGGGAAGTCATATTGGCTGTAAACTACTAGGGAGTTACAGCAATAGCAGAATGTTTGGTACATCATTTATAGCTTCCTCATCAAACAGACAGCATCACTGTATTATTTTTGTGTGCAAGTCTGCGAGACAACCAATGAGTGAGTCCAGACTGGGTGAGAGAGAGTTGGTTCTGACGTTGATAGTGGTGTTCCATCCCACTGCCCTCCTGGCACTAAGACCGCACGAGCTGTATAAGTCCATAAGCAAACAAGAAAATGCTATTCCAGAAGCGCCGCTCCTAGTGGCCTGGAACTTTAATGCAGAGAAACTTAAATCCGTTTTGCCTAATTTCTTCCAGCATCTCACATGTGCAACCAGAGTAAAAAAAATATAGACTGCCCAGTGACGTGAGCCTACCAGATGGGCTAAATGCCTTTTATGCTCGCTTCGAGGCAAGCAACACTGAAGCATGCATGAGAGCACCAGCTGATCCGGACGACAGTGTAATCACACTCTCCGTAGCCGATGTGAGCAAGACCTTTAAACAGGTCAACATTCACAAGGCCGCGGTGCCAGTCATATTACCAGGACGTGTACTCAGAGCATGCGCTGATCAACTGGCAAGCGTCTTCACTGACATTTTCAACCTCTGCCTGACCGAGTCTGTGATACCTACAAGCAGACCACCATAGTCCCTGTACCCAAGAAACCGAAGGTAACCTGCCTAAACCACCCCATAGCACTCACGTCGGTAACCATGAATTTCTTTGAAAGGCTGGTCTTGGCTCACATCAACACAATCATCCCGGAAACCCTAGACCCACTCCAATTCACATACTGCTCCTACAGATCCACAGAGGACGAAATCTCAATCGCACTCCACACTGCCCTTTCCCACCTGGACAAAAGGAACACCTATGTGAGAATGATGTTCATTGACTACAGCTCAGCGTTCAACACCATAGTGCCCACAAAGCTCATCACTAAGCTAAGGACCCTGGGACTAAACACCTCCCTCTGCAACTGGATCCTAGACTTCGACGGGCCGCTCCCAGGTGGTAAGGATAGGCAACAACACATCTGTCAAGCTGATCCTCAACACAGGGGCCTCTCAGGGGTGCGTGCTTAGTCCCTTCCTGTACTCACTGTTCACCCATGACTGAATGGCCAAGCACGACTCCAACACCATCATTAAGTTTGCTGACGACACAATAGTGGTAGGCCTGATCACTGATAACGCTGAGACAGCCTATAGGGAAGAGGTCAGAGACCTGGCATTGTGGTGCCAGGACAGCAACCTCTCCCTCAACGTGAGCAAGACAAAGGAGCTGATCGTGGACTACAGAAAAAGGAGGGCCGAACACGCCCGCATTCACATCGATGGGGCTGTAGTGGAGCGGGTCGAGAGTTTCAAGTTCCTTGGTGTCTAAACACACCAAGACAGTCGTGAAGAGGGCACAACAACGCCTTTTCTCCCTCAGGAGACTGAAAAGATTTGGTATGGGTCCCCAGTTCCTCAAAACGTTCTACAGCTGCACCATCAAGAGCATCTTTAACGGTTGCATTATCACCTGGTATGGCAACTGCTCGGCATCCGACCATAAGGTGCTACAGAGGTGCGTACGGCCCAGTACATCACTGCGGCCAAGCTTCCCGCCATCCAAGACCTAAATACAAGGCAATGTCAGAGGAAGGACCAAAAAATTCTCCAAGACTCCAGTCACCCAAGTCATAGACTGTTCTCTCTGCTACCGCACGGCAAGCGGTACCGGAGTGCCAAGTCTACGTCCAAAAGGCTCCTTAACAGCTTCTACTCCCAAGCCATAAACTGCTGAACAATTAATCAAATTGCCAACTGGACTATTTACATTGACACCTCCCCTCCCCCCCTTTGTTTTTACACTGTTGCTATTCACTGTTTATTATATATGCATAGTCCATTTAACCCTACCTACATGTACAAATTACCTCGACTAACCTGTACCCCCGCACATTGACTCGGTATCGGTACCCCCTGTATATAGCCTCGTTATTGTTATTAATAATGACTCCTGAACATCTAATCAAATTCCTACCCAGACACTGCCCCCCTCTTTTACACCACTGCTACTCTCTGTTGTTATCATCCATGCATAGTCACTTTAATAACTCTACCTACATGTACATATTACTGCAACTAACCGGTGCCCCCGCACGTTGACTCTGTACCGGTACCCTTCTGTATATAGTCTCGCTGTTGTTATTTTACTGCTGCTTTTTAATTACTTGTTAATTTTATTTATTATTCTTATCCATATTTTTTTAAACTGCATTGTTGGTTAGGGACTCGTAAGTAGAGGTCGACCGATTATGATTTTTTTTTTTTTCGCCGATACCGATTATTGGAGGACCAAAAAAAGCCCGATACCGATTAATTGGCCCATTTATTTAAAATTAAAAATATATATATTTATTTGTAATAATGACAATTACAACAATACTGAATGAACACTTTTATTTTTACTTAATATAATACATCAATAAAATCAATTTAGCCTCAAATAAATTATGAAACATGTTCAATTTGGTTTAAATTATGCAAAAACAAAGTGTTGGAGAAGAAAGTAAAAGTGCAATATGTGCCATGTAAAAAAGCTAACGTTTAAGTTCCTTGCTCAGAACATGAGAACATGAGAAAGCTGATGGTTCCTTTTAACATGAGTCTTCAATATTCCCAGGTATGAAGTTTTAAGTTGTAGTTATTATAGGAATTATAGGACTATTTCTCTCTATACCATTTGTATTTCATATACCTTTGACTATTGGATGTTCTTATAGGCACTCTAGTATTGCCAGTGTGACAGTATAGCTTCTGTCCCTCTCCTCGCTCCTACCTGGGCTCGAACCAGGAACACATTGACAACAGCCGCCCTCGAAGCATCGTTACCCATCGCTCCACAAAAGCCGCGGCCCTTGCAGAGCAAGGGGAACAACTACTTCAAGGTCTCAGAGTGAGTGACGTCACCGATTGAAACGCAATTAGCGCGCACCCCGCTAACTAGCTAGCCATTTCACATCGGTTACACCAGCCTAATCTCGGGAGTTGATAGGCTTGAAGTCATAAACAGCTCAATGCTTGAAGCACAGCGAAGAGCTGCTGGCAAACACACAAAAGTGCAGTTTGAATGAATGCTTATGAGCATGCTACTGCCTACCACCGCTCAGTCAGACTGCTCTATCAAATATCAAATCATAGACTTAATTATAACATAATAACACACAGAAATACAAGCCATAGGTCATTAATATGGTCAAATCCGGAAACTATCATTTTGAAAACAAAATGTTTATTCTTTCAGTGAAATACGGAACCGTTCTGTATTTTATCTAACGGGTGGCATCCATAAGTCTAAATATTCCTGTTACATTGCACAACCTTCAATGTTATGTCATAATTACGTAAAATTCTGGCAAATTAGTTCGCAAACGAGCCTGGCGGCCCAAACTGTTGCATATACCCAGACTCTGCGTACAATGAACGCAAGAGAAGTGACACAATTTCCCTAGTTTAATATTGCCTGCTAACCTGGATTTATTTGAACTAAATATGCAGGTTTAAAAAAATATACTTCTGTGTATTGATTTTAAGAAAGGCATTGATGTTTATGATTAGGGACATTCGTGCAACGATTGTGCTTTTTTCGCAAATGCTCTTGTTAAATCATCCTCCGTTTGGCGAAGTTGGCTGTCTTTGAAAAGAAATAGTCTTCACACAGTTCGCAACGAGCCAGGTGGCCCGAACTGCTGCATATACCCTGACTCTGTTGCACAGAACGCAAGAGAAGTGACACAATTTCCCTAGTTAAAAGAAATTAATGTTAGCAGGCAATATTAACTAAATATGCAGGTTTAAAAATATATACTTGTGTATTGATTTTAAGAAAGGCGTTGATGTTTATGGTTAGGTACACATTGGTGCAATGACAGTGCTTTTTTCGCGAATGCGCTTGTTAAATCACCCGTTTGGCGAAGTAGGCTATGATTCAATGATAAATTAACAGGCACCGCATCAATTATATGCAACGCAGGACAAGCTAGATAAACTAGTAATATCATCAAACATGTGTAGTTAACTAGTGATTATGTTAAGATTGATTGTTTTTTATAAGATATGTTTAATGCTAGCTAGCACCTTTACCTTGGCTTCTTGCTGCACTCGCGTAACAGGTAGTCAGCCTGCCACGCAGTCTCCTCGTGGAGTGCAATGTAATCGGCCATGATCGGTGTCCAAAAATGCTGATTACCGATTGTTATGAAAACTTGAAATCGGCCCTAATTAATCGGCCATTCCGATTAATCGGACGACCTCTACTCGTAAGTAAGCATTTCACTGTAAGGTCTACACCTGTTGTATTCGGCACATGTGACAAATCAAATTTGATTTGAATTTACATTGCAGCTTGGGCATTTATTTATCTGCTAGGCTTGAGCCAAGCAGTAATCTGTGATATCAGGTGCTTTCCCCTTGATGTTTCCACCTGTGATCCTGCCTGGGGATCAAGCAGCGCATAGGGTGTTAGCCCTTAGGCTAAAGGCTCAGTCGGTTTACTTACAAACCACCCACCTCTCTGCTTGGCTCAGACAATTCTCTCTCTGCTTGATTGAAAAAACCTATCAAATTGAAGTTGTTCGCGGTGGAGGTTTTGATGGGCCACAGAGAGTCATTTCCTCTTTGTCTCTTTCTTCTTACATGTCCAGTCAAGCCGTTTTATTATTAGGGGTTCACAGCGAAGCTCAAGCATAGATTGGTAATTTGGCACACAGAAACTAGAAGTTGAAGTAGAAGTACCCGTCCTTTTGAACTTGGTCAAAAGGACGGGTACCGATTGACCTATAGGTGGCGCTGTTATACGTAGTCTCACTTAAATCCTCATGTCCACCACCTTGTTTGACCCAGAGAGTTGAACCATTGTATGTAGATGTCTTTCCTCATGCTGATCAAACCCATAAGGTCCGCCAGGATATATTTTCCTCCATCTTGGACATTTTGGAAAATAACACCAAATTCAATGTGTAGGCCCATGGTACGTCTCTTCACTTAGTTTGAAAAAAGCTTAGGGATTGGTTAAGATAAGGCTGAGTTTTTGATAAATCAGGAAATCAGATTATACTTTACTTTTACTTCACTACATTCCTAAAGAAAAGTATGTACTTTTTAATCCATACATTTTCCCTGACACCCAAAAGTACCCGCTACGTTTTGAGTGTTTAGCAGGAGAGAAAACGGTCTAATTCACACTTATCAAGAGAACATCCCTGGTCATCCCTACTGCCTCTGATCTGGTGGACTCACTAAACACATGCTTCGTTTGTAAATTATGTCTGCGAGTTGGAGCGTGCCCCTGGCTATCTGCTTTGCCTAATATAAGGAATTTGAAATTATTCATACTTCTACATTTACTTTTGATACTTACGTGTTTAAAACCACATACTTTTAGACTTTTACTCAAGTAGTTTTTTTACTGCGTGTTCTTTCACTTGTACTTGAGTTATTTTCTATAAAGGTATCTTTACTTTTACTCAAGTATGACAATTGGGTACTTTTCCCACCACTGCTCCACAATGGCCTATCAACTTGAAACTTAGGGTCATCAAAGACATTCCCATGAAGAACCGTGTTAAGTTTGGCATTGATATCTTAAAAATATTAGAAATTGACTTTTTTGACTATGTAACGCTCATGCTTAAAATAATAATAACTAAATAATAATAACTATCTAGTTAATAACTAACTAGTTAATAATAACTATCTGACTTTTTGGACTAAAAGTCAGATTCACTCCAAATTTGGTCTTTGGACTCATCACAATAGTCCCTAAAGAGTTTGAGAAAATAACGATTATGCCTTCAAAGTTTGCCACACTAAACCAGTAGATGCATATTAGCATATGCAAAACATATAGGACCAAATGACACCATATTTGGATTGTAAAAAAATCAGATTTTATGTGTCCATTTAAACCACTGCAAATCCACTTCACAGTGGTCTATCAACTTGAAACTTGTCATCACTATCATGCACTTGGTGAAAAATCTGTTAATGTGCCCTTGAGCAAGGTACTTAACCCTAATTGCTCCTGTATGTCTCGATAAGAGCATCTGCTAAGTGATTAAAATGTAATAGACGTCCTTAAGATGGACAACACTGAACTCATTCTTTGCATATGTAACGCTAATGCTCAAAATCATCTGCAATCATCTTCTCCTCATGAACCATACATCAGATTCACTCCGGATGTTGTATTTAAACTCATTACATCAGTCTTTAATAAACATGGTCATGTTTTCACTGATTGCACATAGAGAAGATAGTTCCTACATGATAATGCTTGCTTTGTTATCTAACTGATCTTGTCTCCTTTCTGTCGTCCTGTGAACCATGTTCATTGCTACTCACAGCTATATTTATAGGTGTTTTTCAAATCACATTGTTGGCTAGAATGGGCTATTGGCTACATTGGATTTTACTACCAAAATGGGGGCTGTTGGTTTATTCCTTGATTTGTCTTTTCTTTTCAACATGTACATGACATATAATATACAGATACTGTAGAAAGGATGGACAGACATAATTTGATAAGGCTACTGCTCTTTTCCTGTGTTAGGCCTAATTAACTTGAATGGCAACAAAATATATATTTAATTTTAACATCATGTTTTTCCCTGGTCCTTCCATAGGTGATAGTGGGAGCCAGTGTGCAGCAGTCCAGGCCCAGGGGAGGGACCGACCGAGTGGATGCCCCAGGCTGTGCGGCGGGGGCGACAGGCTCGACCATGACTCGGCTGATGCTGGGCCGGACCCTGGAGCGCATCTGCAAGGCTGTCCTGCTGCTCTGCCTGGTGCACTTCGTCATCATGATGATCCTCTACTTCGACGTCTACAGCCAGCGCTTCGACCAGATCTTCAGCCGCTTCAACAACGGCCGCAACGCCAGCCGCAATGGACACCACTACTACTACAACCTCAGCCGGCCCAACGCCACCTACGCCAGCTACCTGGCCACCGCAGACCAGCTGCTGCCCACCGTACGACCCGAGGGAAACCACACGCCGCCCACTACCAAGCCTATACCACCTTGCCCGGAGATACCCCCTGGTCTAGGTAGTTGAGGATCCCCTTTTACACTAATGAAATAGTACCCTGTTCACATTACCATGCCGACCCGAACTATACTGTGCTGGCTCAGATATATTTGTTTAACTACTGTGGTTGATGCGTAACCAGACCGGAGCAGTTATTATAGCACAGATCAGATACTATCATCATTAGGAAATCTGAACAAGGGGCTTTGGTAATAGTTAATTACTCTAATTAGTATAGTGTGTTGTAATTTGAAAATAGATGTCAGAGAGATAGAGGCCTGCATGTGTTCGAGCAGCAGGCTCTCTGGCAACCACTTTCTATTCTAAAATGTAGTGGATGGAATGTTTACTCCAATTACTGTAAAAGCTAGTGTTTCTGTGTGTTTTCTGGGCTGCCCGGGTGAAACATAAAATGGATTTACTGTCAGCACACTCTCGGCTCTAATATATATTTCATCCAACGAAACACCACTAGTCCAACGCGACGTTGGAAAGACTAACACAACAGTATTCTTTCAAATACTGGAAAATATAGTCAACTAAGATATATAGCTGTGTGGCGTTAGAGTTATCCCTTTTAGGCTTTCAGCAAACTCAATTTAAAGCTGCTGCGATAGGGAAATCCCAGTTACCTTTGTAAGAATTCCCTTCATCAGCAGAAAACCTCATTAACTTCCTTGTCATTGCGAGGCTTTTCTTGCTCATTATGCCATTAGATATGCCTGCGAGCACAAGGCCTTTGCCACTCAGCTCCTGCTAATGAGTTTTAAGTAGAGGTCTTGAGGGAGTTGTGGGCAAACCAACTCTTTGTCTCATGACCCTCCACTCCTATGCATCTGTTTCCCTCTTTATTTCTCTTGATTGAGGTTTCCACTGACTTTACAGTTGTTGACTGGATGTCTTTAGGAGACACATCAGCACTGAGTGGTTGTTTACTGTTAGACCCCCCCCCCCCCCCACTTGGCACACACACACACACACACACACACACACACACCCTCCCTCCTACCCTCAATGAGTGGTTGATGCACTGGCTCTAAAGCTCGTGACAAAGCCTGGGCTTTACCACGATCCGTAAGTGCATTGTGGGATTGCAGAGAACAGAGCTCCAGCTTTAACTTTCATTCATGACCCCGTATTTTGCCTAGCTAGAATAGATGCAAGCAACGAGGTGCGTTGTGTAATTCTGTTTATCTCAGCGTCGCTCTGTGTGTAGGGTATTCTCAGATAATCACTGTCTTCCCTACAGAGATGTCTGCCTGGGGAAACTGCTGTAGGAAGGCTTAAGTAGCTTATCTGCTGTTGTCTGGGTGGCTTGATGGAGCTGTTTTAATGACCCCACTATGACAGATTCAAAGTGGAAGAAATGAACACTTTGAACCTGACACTTCTCTTGACCATGTAGATAGATCTGAAGTGTGTGTATTAATTAGTGTTACTGTGTTGTTAGGCACATTATGGTAGTTCAACCATTCCATATCAGTAAATTAGTCCATTTGATACATTTTTGTTGCTGTTGTCGACCAATTATCTACAATGTCAAAATCCCAAATCAGAATAATGATTCATTATCCAGATTAATGTGAATCAACTTTTCATAGAGTCCATAATGAATGCTATTACCCGTTCTGTAATTAGGCTATTTCAATTGAATTAGATTTGATATGACTCTGTGACTGCCACTGCCTTCTCTTTCCCTAGCATGGAGGGAGAGGAGGCTGCGTGGTGTGGTGCTTCATGGCCAGCCCAGGTAGCTAGCTGCCTAGCCTTCCTCCCTCCTTGCCTCTTCTCTCAATGATGGAGTAGGTGCCTGGGGTGGTAATGAATTGCAGACAGAGTCAGAGACTGAGAATGCCTCTGTGTTAGTCACAGCCAGGTGCAGATAGATAGATGATGGTGGAGGGGAGAGGGAGGGAGGCCCCAGGGAGAGGGGGCCTTGGCCAGGGTGAGACGGGGGAGACTCCCAACCCAGCTGACAGGTGCTGCTTGTGTTTGGACTTGCGGTGGGCTTCCATTCCATTGCAGCTTTCTCTCTCTCCATCTCCCTCTCTCTCGCACTCTTCCCTCTCTCCCTCCCTCCCTCCATCACTTAAAGAAATCGCTTGACCATTTTCTGTCTGTTAAAATTTGAATAGTTCTCCTAATAACAGTTTATATGACAAAACAAGCAATGTATAGTGTAGAGAATCATTGTACCATCTAAACTGGTGTGAAATATATGTTCAGTAACCTAAAATATTATATTTCCAGCTGTTTGAAGCTGGTGTACAAAACTGAACGTAAAAGATACAAAAGCGAAACATAACAACGGGAAGCATAGAAATAGCGCACAAAGGAAAGATCTACCACTACTTAGACTTGCTTTCAATGAGAATGACAGACCTATAACTCACATTTCTATATGAATTTGGTCAGGTCACCCCAAAAAGTGACATATTGCAGCTTTAATGGCAGTCAGTCAGCTGTCATTGTGGGTATGCAACCTCTGCAACCTCTTAATGAAACAAATTGTAATGGCAAAATATGGAATATTTGCCTGACAGGGTTGCAGTATTTTACGAATGTTGGAGCTATAACATTTTCCTAGACACTCTTATCCAGAGCGACTTACATTAGTGAATGCATAATTGTTTTTATTTTTCCGCACTGGTCCCCCGTGGGAATCAAACCCACAACCCTGGCATTACAAGACCAACTGAGCCAGACAGGAGGACTATGCTGGTGCAGTGCTGGTGTTATCACTTCCAACAAATAATGTAATTTAGAACTCATTGAGGAAATACACATTTTTTGTTGTTGCCTACATTGGAGTTGGTGTCCATAGGTTTATTGATTTCAGTCTTTTTAACTTCCCTGCTGTACTAATACTAAAGCCAATCCTATGCTGCTGGATGCCGGGCACAGAACCAACCGTAATGCCAAATTCTGCTGGGTTTTCAGTTCAGTCTGAGGGGACTGACACGACTCCCCATCAGAGGAGACAGCTCCAGTCTTTCTCCCTGGCTTGTCATTGGTATTTCTCCCTGTTGGATTACACCAATCACTGCTGTGGTAGTGTTGCTTTCTGAAGGAGGATCATCGCTCAGAGAGAGAGTGCAAAGTTGATGGATGGCTGTTTGCTTAGCACGTAATTACCAGGTCTGGGGTTATACATCTACTACTGTAGGTCAGCTGAACAAAGCCATTACACTGCTTTGAGAAATGACACTGTTCGGAATGTCTACCTGGCTCCATCAAATCAAAATACAAATCTTGACCTTTTCTGTACTTACACAGTAATGTTTCAGATCCTGAAGGCCACTACATCTGAATTTATCTTCCAGGCCAAAATGTGTCATAGTGCATTAGTTTGGTGTCCAGTGCATGTACAGTTGAAGTTGGAAGTTGAAATAAACCTTAGCCAAATACATTTAAACTCAGTTTTCACAATTCCTGACATTTAATCAGAGTAAATATTCCCTGTTTTAGGTCAGTTAGGATCACCACTTAATTTTAAGAATGTGAAATGTCAGAATAATAGCAGAGAGAATGATTTATTTCAGCTTTTATTTCTTTCATCACATTCCCAGTGGGTCAGAAGTTTACATACACTCAATTTGTATTTGGTAGCATTGTCTTTAAATTGTTTAACTTGGGTCAAACGTTTTGGGTAGTCTTCCACTAGCTTCCCACGATAAGTTGGGTGAATTTTGGCCCATTCCTCCTGACAGAGCTGGTGTAATTGAGTCGGGTTTGTAGGCCTCCTTGCTCACACACGCTTTTTCAGTCCTGCCCACAATTTTTCTACGGGATTGAGGTCAGGGCTTTGTGATGGCCACTCCCAATACTTTGACTTTGTTGTCCTTTTGCCACAACTTTGGAAGTATTCTTGGGGTCATTGTCCATTTGGAAGACCCATTTGCAACCAAGCTTTAACTTCCTGACTGATGTCTTGAGATGTTGCTTCAATATAGCCACATCATTTTTCTTCCTCTTGATGCCATCTATTTTGTGAAGTGCACCAGTCGCTCCTGCAGCAAAGCACCCCCACAACATGATGCTGCCACCCTTGTGCATCGCGGTTGGGATGGTGTTCTTCGGCTTGCAAGGCTCCCCCTTTTTCCTCCAAACATAACGATGGTCATTATGGTCAAACAGCTCTATTTCTGTTTCATTAGACCAGAGGACATTTCTCCAAAAAGTACAATCTTTGTCCCAATGTGCAGTTGCAAACCGTAGTCTGGCTTTTTTTTGTGGCAGTTTTGGAGCAGTGGCTTCTTCCTTGCTGAGTGGCCTTTCAGGTTATGTTGATATAGGACGTGTTTTACTGTGGATATAGATACTTTTGTACCTGTTTCCTCCAGCATTCTCACAAGGTCCTTTGCTGTTTTTCTGGGATTGATTTGCACTTTTCACACCAAAGTACGTTCATCTCTAGGAGACAGAACGCGTCTCCTTCTTGAGCGGTATGATGGCTGCGTGGTCCCATGGTGTTTGTACTTGCGTGCTATTGTTTGTACAGATGAACGTGGTACCTTCAGGTGTTTGGAAATTGCTCCCAAGAATGAACCAGACTTGTAGAGATCTACAATTGTTTTCTGAGGTCTTGGCTGATTTCTTTTGATTTTCCCATGATGTCAAGCAAAGAGGCACTGAGTTTTAAGGTAGGCCTTGAAATACATCCACAGGTACACCTCCAATTGACTCAAATTATTTCAATTAGCTTATCAGAAGCTTCTAAAGCCATGACATCATTTTCTGGAATTTTCCAAGCTGTTTAAAGGCACAGTCAACTTAGTGTATGTAACCTTCTGACCCACTGGAATTGTGATACAGTGAATTATAAGTGAAATAATCTGTTTGTAAACAATTGCTGGAAAAATTACTTGTGTCATGCACAAAGTCGATCTCCTAACCGACTTGCCAAAACTATAGTTTGTTAACAAGAAATTTGTGGAGTTGTTGAAAAACGAGTTTTAATGACTCCAACCTAAGTGTATGTGAACTTCAACTGTATGTGAAGCATAGCCACCAATACAGTACATCCACCACCAAAGCTCTCAGTATAGGTTGTTGTGACCTAGGGCTGGGCAATATATCAAATTGATTTGATTAATTCATATGTATGTTTTTGCGTGATATTCCAAATGCCTGTATCGGAAGAATCAAGGTTTTGTTATTTTTTGTTTTTATGACCGTTTATGTCCACTTGTTTTCATGTTGTATTTTTGGTCTTGTCTCTTTCGTTCCTTCTGTGCTGTGCACCTCCCTAGTTACACCAGAGATCCGTATATAATGAAGAGTTGCACGTCTCTGCCCTAACAATGGGAGTCGTTGTCCCAAACGCGGGAAGGCAGGTGACCAGTTTTTATCCAAAATAAGCCCATAGAAATGCATTGGGCTTATTTTGGACAGGTTTTAGACTTTGCCTCTTCCTCTATGGTTTACACATACCAAGTCCCTCCACCTGCCTCTCACGCCAACAAAGTTGAGAGATCACTTCTTCCTCTCTTACAA
Organism: Salmo trutta; assembly: GCF_901001165.1. Classification (NCBI taxonomy): domain Eukaryota; kingdom Metazoa; phylum Chordata; class Actinopteri; order Salmoniformes; family Salmonidae; genus Salmo; species Salmo trutta. The sequence continues at coordinate 24,328,209 of NC_042977.1, forward strand.
GTGGTTTCAACTCACTATTTGCATTTGAGGTTTGGTGTAACAGAATCGGTCATAGGGACATTGAGAGGATTTTACTGTAAAATAGTTGAAGTTAACCTTTCTAAAGATACCCTTTTTATGTCTCAACTACTCAGATTGAGAGCAGACACTACTACAACATGAACATTGATGAATATTGAATCTGGAAAATTCATGCTCAGTTCGTTGCGCGTGGCATTGTGGTACCATGTCCCGCTAGCAGCATTTTAGCCAAAGACTGTTATATTAGCAGTTTAGTCTGTGTTTTATAAATGTGCAATAAGCATAAAACACAATTATATAAGGAATTGGCAATTCGTTGTTATTCTGAGAAACAAGGTAGGCCACTTGCGTACAGCATCTGAACAAAGTGGACAGGCTAACATGCGTTTCAAACAGTTGGAGACAGACAGAAGGGAGTGTTCATAACAATTCAACTGTTCAACTGTTAGCTAGCAAATAGATCCAAGTTGGTTAAACTTGAAATATAAAGATTAGCTGGCTAATCACTATCACGTGGGCTTGAGAGATTTTTGATGAGACCTGTGTTCAGTTTCTATAGCCGAAAGCCTGACACAAGAAGATATTTGTGAATGTGCATTATGTACGGTTCTATTTAAATTTGTAATAAAAAGGTCATTTTTATAGACTGACTTGAAAGCCAGAAATGCAGTGTATTTGACCTTAAATTGTAAAACAACTCTTATTTAGAGAAAACATATTTTTAGATATACAGTACCAGTCAAAAGGTTGGACACACCTACTCATTCCAGGGTTTTTCTTGATTTTTACTATTTTCTACAGTGTACAATACTAGTGAAAACATCAAAACTATGAAATAACACATATGGCATCATGTAGTAACCCAAAAAAGGTTAAACAAATCCAAATATATTTTGTATTTGAGATTCTTCAAAGTAGCCAACCTTTGCCTTGATGACAGCTTTGCGCACTCTTGGCACACTCCCTCAAGAGGTAGTCACCTGGAATGCATTTCAATGAACAGGTGTGCCTTCTTAACTTCTTAATGCGTTTCAGCCAATCAGTTGTGTTGTGGCAAGGTAGGGTTGGTATACAGAAGATAGCCCTATTTGGTAAAAGACCAGGCCCATATTTTGGCAGTAACAGCTCAAATAAGCAAAGAGAGATGACAGTCCATCATTACTTTAAGACATGAAGGTCAGTCAATCCGGATAATTTCAACATTTCAAGAACTTTGAATGTTTCTTCAAGTGCAGTCACAAAAACCATCAAGCGCTATGATGAAACTGGCTCTCATGAGGACCGCCACAGGAGACCCAGAAGACCTAGAGTTACCTCTGCTGCAGAGGATAAGTTCATTAGTTACCAGCCTCAGAAATCGGCAATTAACTGCACCTCAGATTGCAGGAAAAATTAATTCTTCACAGAGTTCAAGTAACAGACACATCTCAACATCAACTGTGTGAAGACTGCATGAATCAGGTCTTCATGGTCGAATTGCTACAAGGAAACCACTACTAAAGGACATGAATTAGAAGAAGACATTTGGTTGGGCCTAGAAACACGAGCAATGGACATTAGACCGGTGGAGATTTGTCCTTTGGTCTGATGAGTCCAAATTTGAGCTTTCTGGTTCCAACCGCCATGTCTTTGTGAGACGAAGAGTAGGTGAACGGATTATCTCTGCATATGTAGTTCCCACCATGAAGCATGGAGGAGGAGGTGTGGGGGTGCTTTGCTGGTGACACTGTCTGTGATTCTTTTTAAATTCAAGGCACACTTAACCAGCATGGCTACCACAGCATTTTGCAGCGATACGCCATCCCATCTCGTTTGCTCTTAGTGGGACTATCATTTGTTTTTCAACAGGACAATGACCCAACACACCTCCAGGCTGTGTAAGGGCTATTTGACCAAGAAGGAGTGTGGGGGAGTGCTGCATCAGATGATCTGGCCTCCACAATCACCCGGCCTCAACCCAAATAAGATGGTTTGGGTTGAATTGGACCTCAGAGTGAAGGAAAAGCAGCCAACAAGTGCTCAGCATACAGTGGCAAGAAAGAGTATGTGAACCCTTTGTAATTACCTGGATTTCTCTATAAATTGTTCAGAAAATTTGATCTGATCTTCATCTAAGTCACAACAATAGACAAACACTGTCATGCCCTGATCTGTTTCACCTGTTTCTGTGATTGTCTCCACCCCCTCCAGGTGTCGCTTATTTTCCCCAGTGTATTTATCCCTGTGTTTCCTGTCTCTCTGTGCCAGTTCGACTTGTATGTTAGTCATGTCAACCAGCGTGTTTTTCCCGTACTCATTTTGCCATTCTCACTGCCTTCAAGCAGCACATCCTTCCCCAAGTCGCCTTCCTCAGGAGGTTAGCAAGACTGTATATGTCTCTGTTATCCCCACGGAATACCATGACCTCCTGGAAGTGTTCAGTAAGGCACGTGCTACTTCCCTTCCGCCGCACCGTCCTTATGATTGTGCCATTGATCTTCTCCCAGGCACTACACCACCTTGGGGTCGGTTGTACTCTCTGACCCGGACCAGAGACCATTGCTATGCAGGAGTACATAGAAGAGTCTCTGGCCACTGGGGCTGTCTGTCCGTCTGCATCTCCTGGGTTTTTCGCAGGGTTTTTCTTTGTGGAGAAGAAGGACAAGACCCTGCGCCCATGCATTGACTACCGGGGACTTAGCAATATCACTGTCAAAAAAACGTTACCCCCTACCTCTCCTCTCCTCGGCGTTTGAACCTCTCCAGGGGTCTACCATGTTTTCCAAGTTGGACCTTCGGAATGCCTACCACCTGGTTCGGATATGCAAGGGGGATGAGTGGAAGACAGCCTTCAACTCAGCCAGTGGACGATATGTCTTCCAGGCTTTGGTCAATGATGTGCTTCGGGACATGCTAAACCGGTTTGTGTTCGTCTACCTGGATGACATCCTGTTTTGTACTCCATGTCAGACAGGTCCTTCAGCGCCTCCTGGAGGACTGTTTGTGAAAGCCGAGAAGTGTGAGTTCCACCGCTCTTCTATCACCTAACTGGGATATGTCATTGCTGAGGGCAATGTTCTGATGGATCCTGGAAAGGTGAAAGCAGTGGTGGATTGGCCCCAACCAACGTCCAGGGCGCAGTTGCAACGGTTTCTTGGTTTTGCAAACTTCTACCGCCGTTTCATTCGGGATTACAGCACCCTGGCGGCCCCCATCTCGGCACTCACCTCCCCCAAGGTACCGTTCAAATGGTCTCCAGCTATCGACAAAGCCTTTGTGGACCTGAAGCATCAGTTCATAACAGCACCATCCTCAACCATCCAGACCCCTCGCGTCAATTTGTGGTGGAAGTGGATGCTTCGGATGTTGGAGTGGGGGCCATCCTGTCCCAGCGATCATCCCAGGACCAGAAGCTTCATCCCTGTGCTTTCCTGTCCCGTCGTAGTTCCTGCTGAGAGGAACTACGATGTTGGCAACAGAGAACTCCTGGCCTCATGCAGCTACTACCGGTTCCTCATCGTCCCTGGTCTCATATATCTCTGGACTTTGTCACTGGGCACCCTCCGTCTGACGGCAACACTGTCATTCTGACGGTAGTCGACTGGTTCTCCAAGACTGCCCATTTCATCCCTCTCCCCAAACTACCTTCTGCCAAGGAGATGGCCCAGTTTATGGTGCAGCATCTCTTCCGGATCCTTGGACTCCCAGTTGACATGGTCTCCGATCGGGGCCCTCAGTTCTCGTCTCAGTTCTGGAAGGCATTCTGCACCCTTATTGGGTCGTCGGCCAGCCTGTCACCCGGATTCCATCCCCAAACTAACGGTCAGTCGGAGCGAGCCAACCAAGACCTGGAGGCCCATCAGACCTGGTCTCAACCAATCCCACTACCTGGAGCCGTCAACTGGTCTGAGTGGAGTATGCCCGGAACACTCATCCCAGTTCTGCCACAGGACTCTCCCCTTTCGAGTGCTCCATGGGGTATCAGCCTCCACTCTTCCCTGAACAAGAGCAGGACGTCAGCGTACCCTCAGCCCAGATGTTTGTCCTCCGCTGTCGACGTACCTGGAGAAGAGCCAGGGCAGCTATTCTCAAGACCAACTCCAGGTATCGTCGACAAGCGGACCATCGCCGGACCCCAGCTCCCCGCTACTGCATTGGGCAGAGGGTATGGCTTTCCACTTGGGATCTACCCCTTCGGCTAGAGTCCGGCAAGCTGTCTTCCCGGTTCATTGGTCCTTTTCCCATCTCCAGAGTCCTGAGTTCCACTGCTGTCCATCTTGTGTTCCCCCGTACCCTTCGTATTCACCCTACCTTCCATGTGTCTAGGATTAAGCCTGTGTCTCACTGTCCTTTGTCTTCTATCTCCAGGCCCATCCCTCCCCCCCGGGTTATCGGTGGCCAGCCAGCATATACGGTGAGACGCCTCCTGAAGGTTCGACCACGGGGCAGGGGTTTCCAGTACCTGGTTGACTGGGAGGGTTATGGCCCGGATGAGAGGTGCTGGGTCCCTGCTAAAGACATCTTGGACCCGGCCCTCATCGCCGATTTCCACCGCCGACACCCCGGTCAGCCAGGTATGCGCCCAGGTTCGACGCCAGGTGGCGTCAGGTGGCGTCCCTAGGTGTCGAATCCTATGATTGTCGACACCCCCACCGGTGTCGCTTATTTTCCCCTGTGTATTTATCCCTGTGTTTCCTTTCTCTCTGTGCCAGTTCGTCTTGTATGTTAGTCAAGTCAACCAGCGTTTTTCCCGATCTCCTTTTGCTATTCTCTTTTTGATATTCTTCCCGGTTTTGACCCCTGCCTGACTCTGGACTATCTTCCCGCCTTATCATCCTGTCTGCCCTGACCTTGATTCTGCCTGCCCTTCGGTACCTTTTGGACTCTGAACTGGTTTTGACCTTTTTGCCTGTCCACAACCATTGTCTTGCCTTACCCTATTGGATTAATTAATATTGTAAGACTCCAACCATCTGCCTCCTGGGTCTGCATCTGGGTCTCGCCTTGTGTCATTATAAACACAGTCTGCTTAAACTTATAACACACAAACAATTATACGTTTTCATGTCTTTATTGAACACACTGTGTAAACATTCACAGGGCAGGGTGGAAAAAGTATGTGAACCTTTGGATTTAATAACTGGTTGACCCTCCTTTGGCAGCATTAACCTCAACCAAATTATTTATGTAGTTGCCTATCAGACCTGCACAATGGTCAGGAGGAATTTTGGACCATTCCTCTTCACGAACTCTTTCAGTTTAGCAATTCTCTTGGGATGCCTGGTTTGAACCGGTCTCGAGGTCATGCCACAGGTAGAGGTCAGTACTCTGACTGGGCCACTCCACAAGCTGTATTTTCTTCTGTTGAAGCCATTCTGTTGTTGATTTACTTCTGTATTCTGGGTCGTTGTCCTGTTGCATCACCAAACTTCTGTTGAGCTTCAATTGGCGGGCAGATAGCCTTACATTCTCCTGCAAAATGTCTTGATAAACATGGGAATTCATTTTCCTGTCGATGATAGCAAGCTGTCAAGGCCCTGAGGCAGCAAAGCAGCCCCAAACCATGTTGCTCCCTCCACCATATTTTACAGTTGGGATGAGGTTTTGCAGTTGGTGTGCTGTGCCTTTTTTTCTCCACACATAGTGTTGTGTGTTCCTTCCAAACAACTCAACTTTAGTTTAATCTGTCCACAGAATATTTTGCCAGTAGCGCTGTGGAATATCCATGTGCACTTTTGCAAACTTCAGACGTGCAGCAAGGTTTTTTTTTTGGACAGCAGTGGCTTCTTCCGTGGTGTCCTCCCATGAACACCATTCTTGTTTAGTGTTTAACCTCTATGGGCTAGGTCGGAAAAAAACAGCTTTTTACATTAGCATGTGACTAGCATGTGACTAGCATTCCCACCGAACACTTCCGGTGAATTTACTAAATTACTCACGATAAACGTTCACAAAAAACATAACAATTATTTTAAGAATTATAGATACAGAACTCCTTTATGCACTCGCTATGTCCGATTTTAAAATAGCTTTTCGGTAAAAGCACATTTTGCAATATTCTGAGTAGATAGCCCGGCCATCACAGGCTAGCTATTTTGACACCCACCAAGTTTAGCCCTCACCAAAGTCAGATTTACTATAAGAAAAATCTTATTACCTTTGCTGTTCTTCGTCAGAATGCACTCCCAGGTCTTCTACTTCAATAACAAATGTTGGTTTGGTTCCAAATAATCCATAGTTATATCCAAATAGCGGCGTTTTGTTCGTGCGTTCAAGACACTATCCGAAGGGTAAAGAAGGGTGACGCGCCCGACGCGTTTCGTGACAAATAATTTCAAACTATTCCATTACCGGACCTCGAAGCATGTCAAACGCTGTTTAACGTATTGTAGACTCATCAAGAGATGTTAGCATGTTCCAAAGATTTCTGTAAGTCTTTAGCTGACACTCTAAGATTCTTCTTAACCTCATTGAGCATTCTGCGCTGTGCTCTTGCAGTTATCTTTGCAGGGCGGCCACTCCTAGGGAGAGTAGCAACAGTGCTGAACTTTCTCCATTAATAGACTGATGAACATCAAGGCTTTTAGAGATACTTTGTAACTCTTTCCAGCTTTATGCAAGTCAACTGTTCTTAATCTTAGGTCTTCTGAGATCTCTTTTGTTCGATGCATGGTTCACATCAGGCAATGCTTCATGTGAATAGCGAACTCCCATTTTGTGAGTGGTTTTTATATTGCATGGCAGCTCTAACCAACATCTCCAATCTCGTCTCATTGATTGGACTCCAGGTTAGCTGAGTCCTGACTCCAATTAGCTTTTGGAGAAGTCATTAGCCTAGAGGTTCACATACTTTTTCCAACCTACACTGTGAATATTTAAATTATGTATTCAATATAGACAACAAAAATACAATCATTTGTGTGTTATTAGTTTAAGCACACTGTGTTTGTCTATTGTTGTGACTTAGAGGAAGATCAGATCACATTTTCTGACAAATTTATGTAGAAATCCATGTAATTCCAAAGGGTTCACATACTTTTTCTTGCAACGGTATCTGAGAACTCCTTCAAAACTGTTGGAAAAGCATTCCAGGTGACTATCTCATGAAGCTGGTTGAGAGAATGCCAAGAGTGTGCAAAGCTGTCATCAAGGCAAAGGGTGGCTACTGTGAAGAATCTCAAATATAAAATATATTTTGATTTGTTTAACACTTTTTTGGTTACTACATGATTCCATGTGTTTTGATATCTTCACTACAGTGGTGTAAAGTGCTTAAGTAAAAATACTTGAAAGTTCTACTTAAGTCTTTTACTTTACTATTTATATTTTTGACAACTTTTACTTTTACTGCACTACATCATAAAGAAAATAATACTACTAGTACTATTTACTTCGTACATTTTCCCTGACACCCAAAGGTACTCGTTACATTTTGTCAGGAAAATGGTCTAATTCACACACTTATCAACAGAACATCCCTGGGCATCTCTACTGCCTCTGATCTGGCGGACTCTCTAAACACAAACGCTTTGTTTGTAAATTATGTCTTGAGTGTTGCCATGGCTATCCATCAATTACATTTTTTTAAGTAAAATTGTGCCGCCTGGTTTGCTTAATATAAGGCATTTTAAATGGTTTATACTTAAGATCAAGTAAATTCCATTTACTTTTGAAACTTAAGTATATTTAAAACCAAATACTTTTATACTTTTTCTCAAGTAGTATTTTACTGGATCACTTTCACTTTTACTTGAGTCTATTTCTATTAAGGTATCTTTACTTTTACTCAAGTATGACAATTTTGTACTTTTTCCACGACTGCTTCACTATCATTCTACAATGTAGAAAATAGTAAAAATAAAGAAAAACCCTTGAATGAGTACGTGCGTCCAAACTTTTGACTGGTACTGTATATATTGTGAATCTCCCTAAAACCCCATTAGTGGTGCCCCCCGCCTCCCCCACGTCACAGTACAGCATGCAGTAAGTGACTTTTAGCTGTATGCACTGCTCCTTTGAGCTTCAGGCAGGAAAAGGAGAGCACTCTCTTTACTTATTTATCCTCAAACTTTTCCTGCCTCTTTCTTCCCCCATTTCCACTTTTTAAATTAGCGTCTTTTCCGTTATAATGGTGGCCTGACACTGGGGTTTTGTATTTATTCATGTTTCCCTGTCTGGGACTGGCACTGGGGGAGGGCAGAGGATGAGGGCCTTCTCTCTATGAGGAAGATCTTTGTAGAGGTATCTAGGTCAGGGTTTCACAACCCTCTCCTCGGGGACCACCTGTCACGTCCTGACCAGTAAAAGGGGTTGTTTGTTATTGGAGTTTGGTCAGGGCGTGGCAGGGCGTGTTTGTTTTATGTGTTTCGTGGTTTTTTGGTTAATGTTCTATGTTAGTATATTTCTATGTTCGTTCTAGTTGTTCTATTTCTATGTTTAGTTTATTGGGTTGACCTTCAATTGGAGGCAGCTGTTCCTCGTTGCCTCTAATTGAAGGTCCTATTTAGTAGTGGTGTTTTTCCATGGGTTTTTGTGGGTAGTTGTTCCGTATGTAAGCTGTGTGCCTTACAGGACTGTTTTTCGTCGTTGTTTTTGTTTAAGTGTTTGTTTTGATTTTCTTCGTAATAAAAGAAGATGAGCGTACACATTGCCGCTGCGCCTTGGTCCAATTCCTACGACAAACGTGACAGAACTACCCACCACCAACGGACCAAGCAGCGGAGGAAGGAGCAGCAGAGGAGCTCTTTGGATTTATGGACATGGGAGGACATTTTGGACGGGGCAGGACCTTGGCACCAGGCTGGGGAGTACCGGCGACCTAAGGAGGAGCTGGAGGCAGCCAAGGCGGAGCGGCGTCATTACAAGGCATTATACGCGCAGATTGGCAAGTGTGAGAGGCAGCTCCAATAAAAAAAACTTTGGGGGGGGGGCACACGGGAAGAGTGGCTAGGTCAGGTAATAGACCTAAGCCAACTCCCCGTGCTTATTATGGGGAGCAACGGATCATGAGAGCGCCGGTCTGTGCGGAAGTGCGCTCGATCTTGCCCATGTGCACGCACAGTCTGGTGCAAGCGATTCCAGCCCCTCTCAAGTGCCGTGCTAGAGTGGGCATCCAGCCAGGTAGGAGTATGCCTGCGCAGTACATCTGGCCACCAGTACGTCTCCTAGGCCCAGGCTACCCTGCGCCTGCTCTACGCACGGCAGCCATCAGGCCTCTACATAGCCCAGTTCGCCCTGTGCCAGCACTCCACCCGTGCAGGGCTACTGTGACTACCCAGCCAGGACGGGTGCGCTCCAGACCTCCAGTGCATGTTCATGGCCCGGTGTATCCAGTTCCTGCTCCTCGCACTAGCCCTGAGGTGCGTGTCTCTAGTCTGGCGCCTCCAAAGCCAGCACCACGCACCAGGCCTCCAGTGCGTCAGCCCAGTCCAGTACGTCCTGTTCCTGCTCCTCGCACTAGCCTTGAGGTGCGTGTCTCCAGTCTGGTACCTCCAGTACCAGCCCCACGCACTAGGCCTCCAGTGCGTCAGCCCAGTCCAGTTCGTCCTGCTCCTGCTTCTTGCACTGGCCTTGAGGTGCGTGTTACCAGTCTGGCACCTCCAAAGCCAGCCCCACGCACCAGGCCTGTAGTGCGCCTGTCCAGTCCAGAGCTTCCGGCGACAGTTCCCCGTCCAGAGCTTCCGGCGACAGTTCCCCGTCCAGAGCTTCCGGCGACAGTTCCCCGTCCAGAGCTTCCGGCGACAGTTCCCCATCCAGAGCTTCCAGCGATAGTTCCCCGTCCAGAGCTTCCGGCGACAGTTCCCCGTCTAGAGCTTCCGGCGACAGTTCCCCGTCCAGTGCTTCCGGCAACGTCCTACAGTCCGGAGCCTGCAAAGACGGCCCACAGTCCGGACCCGACAGAGACGGCCCACAGTCCGGAGCCTGCAGAGACGGCCCACAGTCCGGAGCCTGCAGAGACTGCCCACAGTCCGGAGCCTGCAGATACGGCCCACAGTCCGGAACCTGCAGAGACGCCCACAGTCCGGAGCCTGCAGAGACGCCCACAGTCCGGAACCGGTGCAGCCATAGTCGCCCTACAGTCCGGAACCGGCGCAGCCAGAGTCGCCCTACAGTCCAGAACCGGCGCAGCCAGAGTCGCCCTACAGTCCGGAGCTCCCAGAGTCGCCCTTCAGTCCGGAGCTCCCAGAGTCGCCCTTCAGCCCGGAGCTCCCAGAGGGGGTACTGTCACATCCTGACCAGTAAAAGGCGTTGTTTGTTATTGTAGTTTGGTCAGGGCGTGGCAAGGGGTGTTTGTTTTATGTGTTCCGTTTTTTTGGGGTTAATGTTCTATGTTAGTATATTTCTATGTTCGTTCTAGTTTTTGTATTTCTATGTTTAGTTTATTGGGTTGACCTTCAATTGGAGGCAGCTGTTCCTCGTTGCCTCTAATTGAAGGTCCTATTTAGTAGGGGTGTTTTTCCATGGGTTTTTGTGGGTAGTTGTTCCGTATGTAAGCTGTGTGCCTTACAGGACTGTTTTTTGTCGTTGTTTTTGTTTAAGTGTTTGTTTTGGTTTTCTTCGTAATAAAAGAAGATGAGCATACACATTCCCGCTGCGCCTTGGTCCAATTCCTACGATGAATGTGACACCACCAGACATTTCACATAGTTGCTGTAGCCCTGAATTGGCACATCTGATTCAATTAGTCAAGGGTTTGGTTATAGTGGAATAATTGATTCAGGTGTGCTAGTTTAGGGCTACAACAAATATGTGAAACGTCTGGTGGTCCCCGAGGAGAGGGTTGTGAAACCCTGATCTAGAGGAGAGTCAGCACCAGCCCTCACCACCCCTTCAACCCCCCCACCCCACCCCCAGCCTCCTGCCTGCTACCTTTCACCCCTTAACCCCCCAGCCTCCCGCCTGCTACCTTCCAAATGCTCAGTGAATATTTAGGTCATGATGCAGCATATGTAATTAGTGATCCTCCTCCTAGCGTAAAATTGATTGGTTGGGAGGACGGTGTCATAGGAGTAGGTTCATTGGCTCATCTTACTGGCTGACATTGTTATTGTGTTAAGAACAATGGCATGTGCTGGGTGGCTAGAAAGAACACTTTGTGTTTTTAGGAGTGTGGTCTCTTTGGGACTGTGGTCTCCGTTTAGGGTGCTCTCTCTTCCTAGAACAGGGAATAGTGATAGTGGAAGTACATTTTTAATCTATTCCTCTGTTCTATCCGCTCGCATTCCCTATGAGTGAATACTGTAACGTTTTGTGAGTGCTTCCTGGAGCAAACTAAGACCGTCATCGATCTCAGCCCAGATGGTGAATTAGGAAACGGACATGTTATGACATACAGTATGTAAGAGAAACGACCGGGCTCTGAAAAGAGAACAGTTCATTATCTCAGCTCAAACTGCAATGTGTTCAATAATACTGTGACTGTCCCTTCAGATACAGACGACCAGCTTCAATTACCCAGCGAGACATACAAAACCAGCCCGACAATGACACTAAAGTGCTCTGGACACCATAATAGCATAATAGGCACTTTAACTGCATATAAATTAGATGGTTTCCTATCCTCATCCTACTGCATCCAAAGGACAATCTTGTTGTGATGAACTTTTGGCCTGCCCAGATGCTTTGTGGATTCTGTAAATATATATTTTCAGATATTTAATGGGGTGTCGGTATTAAGATTGTCACATCAGGTCAGCGTCTCGGGGAGAATAGTGGACACAGAATCAATGAACGCCAAAGCAAGGCTCCGGGTTTGTGTGTCTAGCGGGGATAGAAAATTGCTTCCGTCCCTTTCGTTCCTCCTCCACTCCCAGGCAACCATTAAGATATGCCTGGCCTAACTAGATGAACCTCTAGCTCTCTAAATGATAAATGACAAAACAGGCTTGATATTGTCATCTGCAAGGCAACAGAATTGTTTCCCTCTCTCTCTATCTCTCTCTCAGCAAGCCACAGCAACAGAATGAAAATACAGAAAAGACACAAAGGTCTCCACATACAGTATATATACTACTCTTAGCATCTTGCTGCCTGCATTACTTCATATAGAATACCATACCGCATGTGGATTGTTCTCAATAAGAGGAATTGTAGAAACATGCTTCACTTTATAATTGATCAATTTATTTATAATGCATTGTCTCTAATGCATGCGGAGGTATGCAGTGTCACAGAGTTTTAACCTGTACTGTACATGTGAGCCTTGAAAAGATCAAAGGATTTGAGACAGCCCAATTGAATTAGCCCTGGACCTATTCATACAATAAGCTCAGCCGGATGGTCATGAACAATACATAATAGGATGAGGGGTTTGGCTAGTGGTGTACAGATGTTATGATGCATTGTAGTTTGATGTTGCAGCGCTTTGACATTTTAGAAGGCCAAATGACCATGATCAATTTCTTTTGTTCACTTATGACCGAGGATTCCTATGTGGATATTTGTCATATTGTATATCTATCCTGGATCATGTTTAGCAATAGGTACCCTCCACTACCACTCATGACTCATCTCTAGTATTGCTTCATCAAAGTGTTTTAAGTTGTGTTTTTTTTATACTTTCTCTGGTTGAGAGCTATAACTCAGTCAGTCTGTCAAATTGTCTGTAGCATTCCTCACTAGAGAAATGCCACAGGATATAGTGTGACAGACTGGCAGCTCTGACAAATTCTCCTCAACACTGTACTCCCGCAAACTGACAACTGTCTGATTAGTGTAGTTTTAACAAACGGGTGAACTGTCAAGGTAGCTGGAAAAAAGGTTATGAAAGTCAAATAAAATGTCATATCACCGTCAAAGAATGTTGTAACAAGATGGCTTTAAGTGACAAGAGGAAAGATATACAGCAATTAGCCATTTCTCTGTCCATCACGTGATAGCAGATATTCCCTCCAATTAAATGATCCTGTTAGACTTGGACAAGGTAGTCAGGCAAACTAGCTAAAAATAGAAATCTCTGTTGAATTTGTTTCCTCATATTTACATAAAAGTAAATGAAGAATTGTTTGAGTGACAATCTGCCTTAGAATGAAGGGATACTGCAGACTATTATATACCAGTTACAAAGGGAAGATCAAGGTTTAGACTACATTTCTCTTTATAGTCACTTTATAGTTTACTAGTCTAGTTTATCCATAGATTCATAATATGACATGATCATGACAATATTTCTTTATTTTAACTGTTTACCTCACATCAGTGTTATGAAGCGTACAGTAGGTTTATGTTTGGTGCATTATAATACAGGTAACTGCCAAAGTAATGGAAACACTTGAGTAAATGATGGATACAAAGAATATTGAAAGCAGGTGCTTCCACACAGGTGTGGTTCCTGAATTAATTAAGCAATTAACATCCCATCCTGCTTAGGGTCATGTATAAAAATGTTGGGCAGGCCATTATTTTGTCTACTATGGCTTTGCCCCCATAGGATGACAATGCCCCCACCCATAGAGCATGAGAGGTCATTGAATGGTTGGATGAGCATGATTTTTCCATTGGATTCAATTATTCATGTCATAACGGTGTATAACTGAATTGTTTACTGGTAAGTGCCATTGGACATCATGGGATAAAAGGCCAGTGCTAGAGGACGTGGAGTGGCTTCTATGTGGGAACTTTGAATATCTTTGAACTTCCAAGTTGGTTTAACGTTGGACCACCAGAGCAAATGTTAGCTAGCAGCACTAGAATTAAAACACATCTTACCTTTTTGTAGTTAATAAACCCAATGTGAAATGTGATAACTTGAATTGAAAAAGTTAATCGATTCTTTTAAACAACTCTCCCTAATTTCTGATTCGTTTCTGAGTGACAGAGTGAGGGCTTTGCAAAGGCGCTTGACATTTTTTGGGGACTGGAAAAAACAATGCCCGGAATGTAAAATAACAATTTTAATCGGTTGCCATGCTTTTAAAATAACAGTTCTGTTCCGGAACAGTATAGATCACTTTCGTTTCTGGTTCTGGTTCTGTTCCTCAAATAGTTTATTATTTTCCGGTTTGGTTCTCTTCTGGTTTTGTTCTTTTCCAGTTTTCGGTTCTGTTCCCTGAACCAGTTCTAACCCTTGCATAGTAGGTAACACAGTTGGTTATGGCATTGATTTTGCCAGTGGAGGTGCACACAGTAGCCTTATGTACCTCACCAAAGTTTTATTAAAATATCACAAGCAGCAAAACGGTCAATAGACATTCCCCTTTTTTATTTATATTTGACATTGTTTTTGTCAACCTTCTATGAAAAGTTTGGACTCATTATGTGCGATGCCCATTGAATGAAAGGTGTCTGTGACTGTAGGAAGCTTGTTTAGGAACATTAAGTTATTTAAAAGATTGCTTGTTGTTTTTTCTTTATCATTTTGTCCAAAAATGCATCTTTCACTTACTGTCAAATCGCTGGAATTCCAATCGCTGTCTGTGGTGCTGAATCCTCTTGTAGGCTATATTTGTATGTTTGTTTGTTTACCTTTCACGTGGAAAAGTCACGACTGGCCATATCAATGTCAATGGTAGGCAATAGCTATATATATTTGGGAGCAGTAACGGTGTCTGGACATTCCCCCTTTCTCTTTATATTGGATCTTTTTCCAGTTCCTGTGAAAAGTTTGGATGTGCGTAAAACCCTCCATAGTGTACATTGTCTTAGGCCTAATATTATATGCCCACAGGGAGCAATAATGGTGCCTGTAACTGTATTTACACATAGCCTATTTAAAACTAGTTGATGTTTCGTTTTATTAGAATTTGATAAGAATTAGTCACAATCTTTTAGGTCTTATCAATAGTGACATTTGGCATGTCCATGGCTCAGTCATAATACGTTTTACAGTAGGCCTATATTAGTGTGAATGCTATGTTAACAATATATTTCCAAATGAAAGTGTAACGCTTGGGCGTAGTGGGTGCAGAGTCAGGAGCAGGAAGCAGAGAATGCAGGGTAGTGTTATTTATTCAACACACAACGGCAAAACACAAGCCGCCCCAACAGCGAACTAGAGCGCACACAAAAAACCAAAGTGCCCAAACACATGGGACAGAACAGGTCGGCGCAAAATACGCACTCGCACCTCAAAACACAATGAGCGTGCATTCACAAGCTATACAATGATCAAATAATCCCGCACACAGAGCAGGCGGGCCTCCTGGCTAAAATAGCCTGGCTAATCAGCCCAAACCAAAAACAGGTGCACACAATAAACGAAAAGGGGGGGAAAAGGGAATCAGTGGCAGCTAGTAGGCCGGTGACGACGACCGCCGAGCGCCACCCGAACAGGAGGGGGAGCTACCTACGGTAGGAGTCGTGACAGAAAGCCATGTATATTTAGCAAATATTTTGTTTTTTTTTAGGCTATTTAACTAGGCTATTACGAACTAACATTCAAATTTGTATTTGTATTTATTATGGATCCCCATACACTGCCTTAATTTTGCTGGACCCCAGGAAGAGTAGCTGCTGCTTTGGCAGCTACTCTTCCTGGGGTACCGCAAAATTAAGGCAGTTTATACAATTTTAAAAACATTACAATACATTCACAGATTTCACAACATACTGTGTGCCCTCAGGCCCCTACTCCACCACTACCACATATCTACAGTACTAAATCCATGTGTATGTATAGTGCGTATGTTATCGTGTGTGTGTGTGTGTGTGTGTGTGTGTGTGTGTGTGTGTGTGTGTGTGTGTGTGTGTGTGTGTGTGTGTGTGTGTGTGTGTGTATGCATGTGTCTGTGCTGATGTTTGTGTTGCTTCACAGTCCCCGCTGTTCCATAAGGTGTTTTTTTATCTGTTTTTAAATCTAATTTTACTGCTTGCGTCAGTTACTTGAAGTGGAATAGAGTTCCATGTAGTCATTGCTTTATGTAGTACTGTTTGCCTCCCATAGTCTGTTCTGGACTTGAGGACTGTGAAGAGACCTGTTGTGGCATGTCTTGTGGGGTATGCATTGGTGACCGAGCTGTGTGCCAGTAGTTTAGACAGACAGATCGGTGCATTCAACATGTCAATACCTCTCATAAATAAAAGTAGTGATGAGGTCAATCTCTCCTCCACTTTCAGCCAGGAGAGATTGACATGCATATTATTAATATTAGCTCTCTGTGTACATCCAAGGGCCAGCCGTGCTGCCCTGTTCTGAGCCAATTGCAATTTCCCTAAGTCCTTTTTTGTGGCACCTGACCACACGACTGAACAGTAGTCAAGGTGCGATAGTGTTGTTAGTGTTGTTAAGAAGTCAGAGCATTGCTTTATTATAGAGAGACTTCTCCCCATCTTAGCTACTACCTCATCAATATGTTTTGACCATGACAGTTAACAATCTAGGGTTACTCCAAGCAGTTTAGTCATCTCAACTTGTTCAATTTCCACATTATTTATTGCAAGATTTTGTTGAGGTTTAGTGTTTTGTTCCAAATACAATGCTTTTAGTTTTATAAATATTTAGGGCTAACTTATTCCTTGCCACCCACTCTGAAATTAACTGCAGCTCTTTGTTGAGTGTTGCAGTCATTTCAGTCGCTGTAGTAGCTGACGTGTATAGTGTTGAGTCATCCGCATACATAGGCACTCTGGCTTTACTCAAAGTCAGTGGGATGTCGTTAGTAAAAATTGAAAAAAGCAAGGGGCCTAAACAGCTACCCTGGGGAATTCTAACTGGATTATATTTGAGAGGCTTCCACTGCACTGAAGTCTAACAAGACAGCCCCCACAATCATTTTATCATCATTCTCTCAGCCAATCATCAGTCATTTGTTTAAGTGCTGTGCTTGTTGAGTGTCGTTCCCTATAAGCATGCTGAAATTCTGTTGTCGATTTGTTTACTGTGAAATGGCATTGTATCTGGTCAAACACAATTCTTTTCCAAAAGTTTACTAAGTGTTGGTAACAGGCTGATTGGTCGGCTATTTGATCCAGTAAAGGGGGCTTTACTATTCTTGGGTAGAATTGGGTGGAATTGTTGTTGATTGCAACACAATACATAAAATACTCAAATTGAAGCAACCACATATTTAGCCATGGAGCACGTTCTGATTGGCCAGTGAGGGGCCAAGCCTCGACACACCGACAACATGTTAAGTCTTCAAAACCTAGCCTTTTCGTTCCACCGCCAGCCTCTGCGCTCATAATTCCGGTTATGAAAATAGCAAAAATATTTCTCACACACCACTTAATATATAACTCTACCGCTAGATTTATCATTGCGTTAGGTTTGTTAAAATATAGGCCAGAGGATACATAAATCCCAAATAGCACCCAATTCCCTTTATAGTGCACTACTTTTGACCTTTTCCCTTTATAGTGCATATGGCTCTGGTCAACAGTAGTGCATTATAAAGGGAATAGGGTGCCATTTGTGCTTGATGGGAGTGGGCGAGGGAGGGAAGCAGCCCTAATGTGAGAAAAGGAAGAATGCCTGTATGTCAGTGGTGAGTCTCAGGCCCTGTGGGGAAATGGCAGCATTTAGAAGGTCATATGGAGCAACGCAGACACAGGGCCTGAGTAGAACAGCCAGGTGGAGCATATTAGAGAATTTACATCTACGTACATCATCTAATATCTGCTTTATGTAGTAAACTGTAGTGGACAACACAGACCAATGATGTGGATGTTAGTGTTCAATGGGAATTGTTTGTATCCGATTATATCCCCAAAGCCAGTTGTCTTCTTGAAAGGTTTTTTTTTTTGCAGGGCTGATGAGAGATTATGTATTAGGTAAACATTTTACTGATTTAATACAGTAATGAATATTCAATATGCTATGCTCTACAGGGGTTTGTCTATCATGGGCATGTCTTACAGACAGATCTACTCCGTTCTAGCAGAAATGTAAACAGTTTTTTCCTTTGAAAGAAAATAAATGGTATGTTTGATTTATAAGGTTGTGTAGTGTGTGTAGGGCGGAAGGGTGGTACAGTAATATGTATTGGATGAAGTCAGAATTCCGACCGCAAGACTATCTAAAAGAACACTTTCTATACAGTGATTACAGTGCCTCAGACGAACCTCCTTGAAAGACAGTCTCATTTACCGTACTATCAGTGGTTCAACCACAGCTGAGCCGTTCAATCTATAAAGTGTCTAGTGTAGCAGAGACCCACCTGAGACTGCAACCTCTGACTCCTTCACTCAGTGGTCCAGAGTCCCACTTACAACTCCTTAGCTCCTCAAATTACGTTCTGACGTGACCACATAGGACACTAGTGGAAAAAAACTCTCTGTGGTGTAACACCAGGAGTTGTAAGGAATTCATGTTTAACAGTTCCATAAATCACAGAAAATATACATTTTGATTCTGATTAAATTGGGGTTCTTTGTTGAAGTTTTCCCAGTTGGCCATGTAATAGTGAAGTACAGTATTTCTTTTAAATGCATAGGCTACATTTGTGCATTTACTGTAGATGTGATGATGTACCAGTTTGAGTCATGTAAGGCTATTTACTGATGCTAGTGGTCTTTTTCAATCAAAATCAAAATGTAGCTTTAATCCCACATCTCATCCTGTATCAAATCTGTCATTATTTATCCTTGTTGCGGCGCCATCTTGCCTTGACAGCAGTGTGCGTGTATGTGAACCATTAGCCCCGAGTGAATGGACCAAAGGTAACGAATGGAGCAGGCAGGCATACTGTACCAACTGTCCCAAAATGTTCAGTACCCCATGCATGCCAAAATTCTACTGTGCCCCTGCTGTGACTCATGTCTTGGATAATCCAACGTTTTCACAACGGATAATCACTGACAGTTGCTTGACAGTTGCCTTTGACATTTGGAACATTGTTTAATCTGGAAATTAGTCCTTAATATGTTTGACAGATGGTGTTGACATTTAAAACACTGTTTCTGTAATCATGGGCAATATTTGTGGGGGACCCAGGCTGTGGAGCATTCATTTGATTAGAACTAATGCAATTTAAAACATGTAACAACACGTAATTAGCTGCTTAAGGATTACAACAACATCGCTCAATATCAACTTTAGATTGGATTCAATGTAGGGCCATTTGAAACTGAAGAATTAAATGCTTTTTCAACCTTTTGAGTACATTTTGTGACTAGCTACCTTTTCTTTCTGATAAAAACTGAATGTTGTTGAAGGTTGAATCTGGAGAATATCTTCTGTTGATTATGTCTGAGTGGGCTGTCGAGAGTCATAAATCGAGAGACTAATGAAACAAACAAAACCCATCCAGATGATGTTGACATATCCTCCGTTCCTTGCTCCTCCATTTGATTTGCACCTGTCAATCGCAGAAGCAGCAGAATTTAGCTGATTGTCACTGCTGTTGTGATTTGCCATTTCTTCAATGTTAAGCATAAGAAAATAGCTTAGACAAGTGATTCTCTCTCTATATTGCCTTGGTCACAATCAAAGTAATAGAGGAACGCTTTATTGTACTGGTTGCTTTATCTGGGTGCTCAGGCTGCAATATTGCCAGGGCTTGTTCATTTCAGCTCCAGCTGAACAGTTTACGGTAATTCGCTTTAGAGTCTAGTGAAAGACATCCACCGGTTAGCAGGCCAGCTCATACATCATCTGGACTTTTGGTAGACTGGGAGGAAGGCTGTTAAGGCTGGACATTAGAATAGCACAGCAGAATGTGGACAGAATGGGTAATTGCAAGACGAAAGTCAAAAACCTAGCAGAAAATCACTGCGGAAGCAATATCTTTTGTGGTGTATCCAGAGCATAGATAGAGATATACTGATCATGGCTCTGGGTGTGTCTAAATAACTCACATAGATCAATTCATTTTACGCTGAAATGATTGCCAGAAAACAGGAAAAGCCAAAGATTCATATCCATAGAGACACAATTATATTTCTAAATCAATATGCTCAATATCTATGGATGTATCCTTGGATTGATCAATTGGTTTCGGCTCTGTAATAAGTGGCCAAAGAGTGTACGACCTCCCGGAAATGCAACATCGTGACAAGCTGTTATGAAGGTTAATGCATATTTCTCCCTACAGTTGGTATTGAACTGTAGACCACACAGACATTCATCCTGGCTATATGCGCCAGAGAGTTGGCTTGACTTCTTTTCTTTCTCATTAGTGGCAGAAATATTCTCTCTCTCTCTCTCTCTCTCTCTCTCTCTCTCTCTCTCTCTCTCTCTCTCTCTCTCTCTCTCTCTCTCTCTCTCTCTCTCTCTCTCTCTCTCTCTCTCTCTCTCTCTCTCTCTCTCTGATGGTGGTGCATTATATATTTGGTATCCCCATTAGCGGTCCCTTCCTAGGGTCCACACAGAACATAAAACATGACACAATACAGAACATTAATAGACAAGAACAGCTCAAGGACAGAACAGCTCAAGGACAGAACTACATAAAAACACATGTATACTGAAAAAATATACAAACGCAACATGTAAAGTGTTGGTCCTATGTGTCATGAGCTGAAATAAAACATCCCAGAAATGTCCAAATGCACAAAAAGCGTATTTCTCTTAAGTTTTGTGCACAAATTTGTTTACATCCCTGTTAGTGAGCATTTCTCCTTTGCTAAAATCACCCATCCACCTAACAGGAGTGGCATATCAAGAAGCCGATTAAACAGCATGATCATTAAACAGGTGCACTTGGGGACAGTAAGGCCACTCTAAAATGTCCAGTTTTGTCACACAACACAATGCCACAACACAATTGGAATGCTGACTGCTGGAATGTCCACGAACTTTTGACAGAGAATTTAATGTTAATTTCTCTACCATAAGCCGCCTCCAACATAGTTTTAGAGAATTTGGCAGTACTTCCAACCGGCCTCACAACCGCAGACCACGTGTAACCACGCCAGCCCAGGACCTCCACATCCGGCTTCTTCACCTGCGGGATCGTCTGAGACCAGCCACCCAGTCAGTTGATGAAACTGTGGCTTTGCACAACCGAAGAATTTCTGCACAAACTGTCAGACACCGTCTAAAGGAAGCTCATCTGCATGCTCGTCGTCCTCACCAGGGTCTTGACTTGACTGCAGTTTGGTATTGTAACCGACTTCAGTGGGCAAGTGCTCACCTTCGATGGCCACTGACTGGCAAGTTAGAGACTTATGCTCTTCACGGATGAATCCCAATTTCATCTTGCAGATGGCAGACAGTGTGTATGGCGTTGTGTATGGCGTCGTGTGGGCAAGCGTTTCGCTGAGTGCCAGTGGTTTGCTGAGTGCCCCATGGTGGCAGTGAGGTTATCTTATGGGCAGACATAAGCTACGGACAACAAACACAATTTTATTTATGGCAATTTCAATGCACATATATACCGTTACGAAATCCTGAGGCCCATTGTCATGCCGTTCATCCGCCACCATCACCTCATGTTTCTACATGATAATGCACGGCCCCATGTCACAAGGATCGGTACACAATTCCTGGAAGCTGAAGATGTTCCAGTTCTTCCATGGTCTGCATAATCAGCAGACATGTAACCCAGTGAGCATGTTTTGGATGATCTGGATCGACGTGTACGACAGTGTATTCCAGTTCCCGCCAATGTCCAGTAACTTCACACAGCCATTGAAGAGGAGTGGGATGACATTCCACAGGCCACAATCAACAGCCTGATCAACTCTATGAGAAGGAGATGTGTCGGGCTGGATGAGGCAAATGGTGGTCACACCAGATGCTGACTGGTATTCTAATCCACGCCCCTACTTTTTTTTTTTAAGGTATTCGTGCCCAACAGACGCATATCTGTATCTCCAGTCATGGGAAATCCATAGATTAAGGCCTAATGCATTTATTTCAATTGACTGATTTCCATATATAAACTGTAACTGTAAAATCTTTGAAATTGTTGCGTGTTGCGCTTATATTTTGTTCAGTGTACAGTATATATAGCAGGTCCCACGTCTCTTCACCATCATGTCCCACGTCTCTTCTGCCTGCCTGCGAAGTGCCTTCTCTACCTCCTGCTTATTGGTCAAGAGATTTGGAAGGCTGTTACTAAATATATTCAGTTGGCAACAAGTATTGGCAGATTCCATTATATATGTTTTTAGCATTAACTGTTTGTTTTTTAAGAAGACCCAGTATTGCTAACAAAGTTGGCAATACCATCCAGTAACTAACACCAAATTGACTTAAAACACTGGCCTTAACAAATTGTGACTTAATTGTTAGTTCTTGTTGATCTCGGGAACACAACCAGATCTCCAGCAGTCTTGTGACGAGAGACTAGCTCAATAGTCCACCTGCATAGAGAGAAGGGTAGACGCAGATCCACCAAGCATTAGGCTATATCCAGGTAGAAATACGTCAACAGTTGCGTCTCAAATGGCACCCTATTCCATCTTTAGTGCACTACTTTTGGCGAGGGCACATAGGGCTGCAACAAACACTCCAACTGGACAGTTTTATCTCAGTCTCTTCATTCAAAGACTCAATCATGGACACTCTTACTGACAGTTGTGGCTGCTTTGTGTGATGTATTGTTGTCTCTACTTTCTTGCCCTTTGTGCTGTTGTCTGTACCCAATAATGTTTGTACCATGTTTTGTGCTGCTACCATGTTG
This sequence comes from Salmo trutta, assembly GCF_901001165.1. Lineage (NCBI taxonomy): Eukaryota > Metazoa > Chordata > Actinopteri > Salmoniformes > Salmonidae > Salmo > Salmo trutta. The sequence continues at coordinate 24,350,711 of NC_042977.1, forward strand.
TGTTGCTACCATGTTGTTGTTGTGTTGTGTTGCTGCCATGCTGTGTTGTCATATGTTGCTGCCTTGCTATGTTGTTGTCTTAGGTCTCTCTTTACGTAGTGTTGTGTTGTCTCTCTTGTTGTGATGTGTGTTTTGTCCTATATTTATATTGTATTTATTTTTTATTTTTAATCCCAGTCCCCCATCCCAGCAGGAGGCCTTTTGCCTTTTGGTAGGCCGTCATTGTAAATAAGAATTTGTTCTTAACTGACTTGCCTAGTTAAATAAAGGTTAAATAAAATAAAAAATAGGGTGCCATTTGAGAAGCCTCCAACGCTGCTGGATTTAGAGTAAGCCAGCAGCAGTAGCAGTATCCATGGTATTGATCATGCTCACACAGTGGTAAGACTAGCCTACACTCTGTACAGACTGCACTGGCAGCGGCAGACTCTGCTTCCACACAATAAATGAATAGGCCTATAGTAATTTTTGGTGATGCACTTGTTTGAAAATTCCTGCTGGCAGGTGCCAGACAAAAAAAAGACTATCTGTCAAGGCACTTATGAAATGAAAAAAGTTAAGGTTTTTTAATCTTACTACTGTAATCATGTTATTGAGTGCTCTTGACATCTTCCATCGAATTCATCTGAATACATTGAGTGTCAGGTATTAGAGATTAGATATCTGACATGAAAGTTGATAATGCAAAAACAGAATACGACTGTTGCTATTGGACATGTATAGTATACACTGAGTGTACAAAACATTAAGAACACCTTCTTAATATTGAGTTGCAACCCCCCCCCTCTTGCCCTCATAACAGCCTCAATTCATCGGGGCATGGACTCTACAAGGTGTTGAAAGGGCCCATGTTGACTAATGCTTAAAAATCCTTCTTTAACCTGTCTCCTCCCCTTCATCTACACTGATTGTAATGGATTTAACAAGTGACATCAATAAGGGATCATAGCTTTCACCTAGATTCACCTGGTCAGTCTATGTCATGTAAAGTGAAGGTGTTCATAATGTTTATTACACTCAGTGTATACTGGAAACTAATCAATTAGTCTATGCCCGTATACTTCAATCACACTCAAGGATAGATAGTCTTACAGTACATTTTCTAGCGTCACTCAATGACATACAGCCCACTCTCTCCTTAGTCTTCTGTGTAAAACATACTGCTTTGGATTCATTTGCTGCTGGTACCAGGCGTCCAGTTTTGGGGTGGTAGTCAAGCTATTTGCTTGTCCAGGCCTTTCTGCTCAGATAACCATCCTGCTGGTAAGGTACAGGGATTGTACTTGGCCCAGTTCTACATTTGGCGCTGCCTGGTCTGCCTGCGTGTCTGCCACGGCAATGTGCTTATAGGGATTGGCCCACTGAGGGCCCAAACCTTATGTCCTCTGACCCAATTAGACTGAGACTGGCTGGTTGGTTCTGCCACCTGTCTTTGGGATGGGACCACAGTCTCCTCTATCACTGTCAGGCCATTATCAAATCTGGTGGAAATATTATTCTCTCTCTCTCTCCCTCTGTGTCGTTGTCTCTGTCTCTCTCTCTCTGTGTCTCTCTCTGTGTCTCTCTCTGTGTCTCTCTGCTTCTGTCTTTCTCTGTGTCTCTCTGTTTCTCTGTCTCTCTCTCCCTTTGACTCTGCTGTAGATGCAGCGATGCACCTTGCTGCCAAACCACACCTGGCCATATTTGTCCTTTTTGCGATGCTAATGTTTGACTCATAGTTTCTGAGAGAGAGGCTCTTGAAGTTAATGAAGAGGTAGTGGTTTTTCATTGTAGCTACCAGCTACTGTTTAGCATACTGTGCGGTGCGAGGGCAAAAACATTTAAGCTAATCAAGGCTGTGCTTTTCACTTTTATTGGATTTGAGTGTTTCGCTTCTATTTTTCACTAGGGTGCCCTACAATGAGTCTGTATTGGCTACTTATTGCTCCACGATTCAAAACACTTGCAGATATTGAAGTGTTACATTATGTTAATGAAATTACTCCTGATTGCTTAAGAATTAGACCTGTTGTCCACTGAAGAAGCAGTCTGCTATAAAAAGGCAGTAAAGGTTTGCCTTCTGACTTTTTTTGGATGGTAGTAACTCCTAGCTTTTCTGTAAACATTATAGGTGGTAGGCAAAAATAACATGCAATACAAAATAGAACAGCAGAAGTTTGGAAGGTCTTTTCCCCCTCTGAGGAATTGGGATTATGTTTTAAACTTTGCCAAATGTTGCCTCACTAAGTATTAATTAGGAGTGCTCTAGAGTTTTAGCTTCCGGGTATGGCAGTCTGGCTCGGAATATTCCGGAATGAGAGCTACAGTACTACAGCATGCCATAAACCCCCATGTCACTGCTGTAGTACTGGTGCTGGCCTTCTAACTAACCACTAATGACAAAACTCTTCCCAAGAAAACTTGCTGTTTCCCCTACAAATTACTTTTTTTGTCACTTGTGATAAGGGCTGGGAGGAGATGAGAAGTCTCAAATAACTGATAAAGTTGTACGTGTAGCTAATAGCTTGTGTTAATCTTTGCCTCTGGTGCCAATTTACCATTTGACTGCCGTACCTCCGCCAAGGGAGCTACATTTCAGAGTGGAGGAGGGAAATGCAGTAAAATGATGCACGACTTCCAACTCACTCAGCTACCATTAAGGGGTTTATATGGAAAGAACAGAACAAACACACTTAACCACACTGACCTATCACTGGAACAGTAATACTATAGTCCAGGGCTCATCAACTAGATTCAGCCGCAGGACGATTTTTTTCTTACGCGGATGGTCAGGGGGCCGGAACATAATTACAAATCATTTGTAGACTGCAAATTTGCCGCAAGAAACCCAAACAGATATACAGTGCATTTGGAAAGTATTCAGAACCATCGACTTTTTCCACATTTTGTTACGTTATACCCTTATTCTAAAATGTATTAAAATGTTTTTTTCTTCCCATCATCAATCTACACACAATACCTCATAATGACAAAGCAAAAACTGTTTAGACAGTTTGCTAATTTATTAAAAATAAAAACTGATATCACATTTACATAAGTATTCAGACCCTTTACTCAGTACTTTGTTGAAGCACCTTTGGCAGTGATTACAGCCTCAAGTTCTCTTGGGTATGACACTACAAGCTTGGCACACCTGTATTTGGGGAGTTTCTCTCATTCTTCTCTGCAGATCCACTCAAGTCCTGTCAGGTCGGATGGGGAGCGTTGCTGCACAGCTATTTTCAGGTCTCTCCAGAGATGTTAGATTTGGTTTAAGTCTGGGCTCTGGCTGGGCCACTCAAGGACATTCAGAGACTTGTCCCGAAGCCAATCCTGTATTGTCTTGGCTGTGTATTTAGGGTCGTTGTCCTGTTGGAAGATGAACCTTCGCCCCAGTCTGAGGTCCTGAATGCTCTGAAGCAGGTTTTCATCAAGAATCTCTCTGTACGTTCATCTTGGCCTCAATCCTGACTAGTCTCCCAGTCCCTGCCAGTGAAAAACACCCTCACAGCATGATGCTGCCACCACCATGCTTAACCTGAGGGATGGTGGCAGGTTTCCTCCAGACGTGACACTTGGCAATCAGGCCAAAGAGTTCAATATTGGTTTCATCAGACCAGAGAATCTTGTTTCTCATGGTCTGAGAGTCTTTAGATGCCTTTTGGCAAACTCCAAGCGGGCTGTCATGTGCCTTTTCCTGAGGAGTGGCTTCCGTCTGGCCACTCCACCATAAAGGCCTGATTGGTGGAGTGCTGCAGAGATAGTTGTCCTTCTGGAAGGTTCTCCCATCTCCACAGAGGAACTCTGGAGCTCTGTCAGAGTGACCATCGGGTTCTTTGTCATCTCCCTGACCAAGGCCCTTCTCCCCCGATTGCGCAGTTTGGCCGGGTGGCCAGCTCTAGGAAGAGTCTTGGTGGTTCCAAACTTCTTCCATTTAAGAATGATGGATGCCAGTGTGTTCTTGGTGCCCTTCAATGCTGCAGACATTTTTTGGTACCCTTCCCCAGATCTGTGTCTTGACACAATCTTCTCTCGGAGCTCTACGGACAATTTCTTCGACCTCATGGCTTGGTTTTTGCTCTGACATGTGCTGTTAACTTTGGGACCTTATATAGACAGGTGTGTGCCTTTCCAAATCACATCCAATCAATTGAATTTACCACAGGTGGACTCCAATTAAATTGTAGAAACATCTCAAGGATGATCAATGGAAACGGGATGCACCTGAGCTCAATTTCGAGTCTCATAGCTAAAGGTCTGAATACTTATGTGAATACGGTATTTCCAGAATTTTTTCAAATATATAATATAAACAGTTTTTGCTTTGTTATTATGGGGTATTGTGTGTAGATTGATGAGGATTTTCTATTTATTTAATCAATTTTAGAATAATGCCATGCAATCTCCATAGACGAACATTGGCAGTTGAATGGCCTTACTGAATAGCTCAATGACTTTCAACGTGGCATCGTCATAGGATGCCACCTTTCTAACAAGTCAGTTCTTCAAATTTCTGCCCTGCTAGAGCTGCTGTAAGTACTGTTATTGTGAAGTGGAAATGTCTAGGAGCACCAATGGCTCAACCGCGAAGTGGTAGGCCACACAAGCTCACAGAATGGGACCAGCGAGTGCTGAAGCGGGTAGCGCATAGAAATCGTCTGGCCTTGGTTGCAACACCCACTACTGAGTTCTAAACTGCCTCTGGAAGCAACGTCTGCACAATAACTATTCGTCGGGAGCTTCATGCCTAAGATCAGCATGCATAATGCTAAGCTCGCCGCCATTGGACTCTGAAGCCGTGAAAACGCGTTCTCTGGAGTGGTGAATCACGCTTCACCATCTGGCAGTCCGATGGACGAATCTGGGTTTTGTGGATGCCAGGAGAACACTACCGAATGCATAGTGCCAACTGTAAAGTTCGGTGGAGGAGGAATAATGGACTGTGGCTGTTTTTCATGGTTCAGGCTAGGCCCGTTAGTTCCAGTGAAGGGAATCTTAGCGCTACAGCATACAATGACATTCTAGGCGATTATGTGCTTGCAAACAGCTTGTGGAAACAGTTTGGGGAAGGCCCTTTACTGTTTCAGCATGACAATGCCCCAATTCACAAAGCGAGGTCCATACAGAAATGGTTTGTCGAGACCAGTGTGGAAGAACTTGACTGGCCTGCACAGAGTCCTGACCTAAACTCTATTGAATACCTTTGGAATGAATTGGAATGCTGACTGTGGGCCAGGTCTAATCGCCCAACATCAGTTTTCGACCTCATTAATGCTCTTGTGGCTGAATGGAAGCAAGTCCCCGCAGCAATGTTCCAACATCTAGTGTTAAGCCTTCCCAGAAGAGTGGAGGCTGTTATAGCAGCAAAAGGGGGACCAACTCCTTTTGCTTGGGAATACTTTGGACCAGATTTCTAAAATAAATATCACTTGGAGCTGTTGGTAGCCAAATAAAATCACAAATTGGGAAACCCTGGCTGTTAGTTGGGGAACCCTGCTATAGTGCTATCATATTAAGCCAATATTGGCTATAGGTTATAGCTAAGTTTGTCACAGTTGTGAAATATGTTTTAATCAAACAGCCTAGTAGTCAGTCATAATCACTCTCTTTATTCGTTTTGCCTGTCCACTCTGTACAGTCAGTCATTGTGTGTGTCCCAAATGGCATCATATTCCCTATACAGTATACTAACAGTATAGTGCACTACTTTTGACCTGAGCCCTATGGCACCTGCACTGAATAGGGAATAGGGGGCCATTTGGAACACAAACAATTGAATTGTCCCATGTGGTTCAACTGGTAGAGCATGTCGCTTGCAACGGCATGTATGTGGGTTTGATTCCAACGGAGGATCAGTATGAAAAAGTGTGAACATGTGTGCACTCGCCGCTCCGGATTAGATCGTCTGCTAAATGACTAAAGTGTGAATGTAAAATGGTGTTAACGTTAGGTGTGTTGTAGGGAGCATTCACTCTGTGATGCTCTAGACGCAGTCTACAGTTTGAGGGGAAAGGGGGGAGAGATCACAAGAAGGAAGCTGTATAGTTTCACAGTCAGCCCTGAGAGAGATGTACCTACCCGGCCAGAGGAGAGGCAGTGCTGAGAGGAGGAGATGAGTGTACAAACACAGGGGATCACTTCCTGTGTTTTTCCTCTTCCTCCCCTCTTCTTTACAGTCTGCTGCTCTCATTTTGTGTCAATCCATCACCGAGTATGTTTATCCTGCTGTTCATCAATCTATACACCCATGCAGATTTCCAATGTGGGGCCTCATAAATGTTTCGGTTATGCTAATATAAGCACTGTCAGAGTTCACTATTTCCAGGGCTTGGCAGAAAAAGGCTTCTTTGCCTAGTACCCTGACACACGTCAGACTTTTGATTAAAAGTCTATATAATCGTCTCACCACCAGTTAATAACTCCAATGTTGTTATTGTAGGTCTAGTTTCATTACGGATGGCAATTGTTTGATTGTCACTCACCTGAAATATGGAACAGGATCTGATATCTTTATATACTGCATTTTATCCTTCTTTCAATGTCCGCCCCCTCTCTGACTATAATAATTTCCATGCGTATTTGCATGAGATCCCATTTGAATCCTGTTTTATATACTGTATATTACCTGAGTTAGGGCTGGCTGATATATCAAATTAATTCGATTAATTCGAATTGATGTTTTTGCGTGATATTCCAAATGCCAGTATCGCAGAATTTAGTTTTTTTTTGTATTTTTCATTTTTATGAGCGTTTATGTCCGCTTGAGCTCATGTTGTCATTTTGGCATTGTATTGTTCGCTCCTTCTGTGCTGTGCACCTTCCCATGTACACCAAGGATCTGTATATAATGACGAGATGCTCATGTCTACGCCTTAACAATGGGAGTTATTATCCCAAAGGCGGGAAGGCAGGAGACAAGATTAGGTTCAAAATAAGCGCATTGAAACACATTGGGTTTATTTTGGACAGATTTTGGCGAGAGTGAAACCTCACGCGTTGCCTCTTTCTCCCAAGCCCCTCCCCCTACCACTCACAACAACAAAGATCAGAGGTCACTTCTTCCTCTCTGAAGAGGTTTCAACTCGCTATTTGCATTTGAGGCTTGGCCCAACAGAATCGGTCATATGGACACCAAAACACAAGGAGACGTTATTTTACTGTAATAGAGGAGAAATTAACCTTTCGAACCATACCCTGTTTATGTTTCAACTCCTCACATTACGAGCAGAGCAGACACTACTAAAACGGATTTACTGTACAAATGAACGTTCATTCTGGAAAATGTATGCTCAGTTTGTCGCGTGCGCATTACGGTACCACGTATCGCTAGCAGCATTTTAGTCAAATAAAGATTGTTATACTAGCTGTTTAGTCTGCGTTTTATATATGTGTGATAAGCATAAAACTATTATATAAGGAAATAGCAACTCGTTCTCATTCTGAGAAACAAGGCAGGCCACTTGATTTCAACATCTGAACAAAGTGGACAGGCTAGCATGCTGTTCAAACAGTTGGAGACAGACAGAAGGTTGTCTTCATAACAATTCAACTGTTTTGCCTTGTTAGCTGAACTCAGAGATAGTGAAATTATACCTAGATACAAGTTGGCTAAACTTGAAATATGAATATTAGCTGGCTACTCACTAGCAGGTGGGCTTGTGCTTGAGAGATTGTAATGCCTGCTACATTATTGGTGAATGTGCATTATGCATGGTTCTGGTTAAATTTGTAATTTAAAGGGCATTTTTATAGACAGACCTGAAAGCCAGATCAGTGATTATTGCAAAAAAAAAAGCAGGTACAACTATTTTGATAAAATAATGTACTTATTAGTGGGTCTTATGGTTGTGGAAGGAATATATTCAGCCGAGGTATAATTCCACAAACTCTGAATTCATTAGATTAGATTATTTATGACTGTTTTAAATGCAGTGGATTTGACCTTTAATTGTACAACAAACTTAATTTAGAGAAAACATATATATTTTTTGGATATATATATCGTGAATTGCTTGAAAAAGTTTGAAAAAATGTACAGTTTTAAGCCATATCGCCCTAACTTGAGTCAGCATCTCAGTTCTGTTATGAACTTTATTCAAGCCAGTAAGAGCCAGTTTGGGATTTATTTACCAACTGGAGACTGCATCTAAACCAGAACATTTTCATCCTCTTTGAAACACAGACGTGTTGGCTACCTAAAAGACCAGTCTACCTCATATGTGTTAAAGTTGCACTATGCAGAAATCGCTCTGCCATTTCCTGGTTGCTAAATCTGTAATGGTTTGCTCAATTTCAGTTTATGTGACATAAAGATAAGCTAGCATAGTGTAGAAAATCATTGTAGCATTTAAACCGCTGTGGAATATAATTTCGATAACCAAAAATATTGTTGTTTCAGCTGTTTGAAGCTGGTGCACAAAACCAAAAATAAAAGACGCAAAACAAAAATGAAGAACGGGAAGCATAGAAATAGCACACTTAGATAGTACAGATCTACCGCTTCTTAGACTTGCTTTCAAGTAGAATGATAGATCTATAACTCACATTTCTATGTGAATTTGGTCGAGTCGCCCCCAAAAGGTACATATTGCCACTTTAAGATGTTTACAACAGAATTGTTGCCTTATTGTGAGATATTTAACTGCAGACGGTATAAGGCCATTTTCATTAAGGAAAAAAACAACACTTTTGACAAGGATGAATGAGATCCAGATAGGTTACTTATAGAGGTGGATTTATCCCTATCCTCTATCTTTGTCTCTCTTTGTCTCTTTCTTTCTCTCTCTCGCTCTCTTTCCATCCATCCCTCTCTCTCTATCCCTCCCTCTCTCTTGCCAAACCTCTCTCTCTCTCCAAATCTCTCTCACACATTCTCTCTACCCCTCTCTCTGTGGCTCCACATGAAAGAGCATGTTGACTGGAGAGAGGGCAGCTGGCGGTCTGAAACAAAAGGAGCCTTCTAGCTGCTCTTAGTCTCTCTTTCAGCTGTCTCTTTTATAGCCCGGGCTCCGGCCTGTTTGTAAATCAAATCTGTCTCACTGGCCATAGAGAAGATGGAATCCGGTTGCCTAGGTTTTATCGTAGAGAAATGCAAAAACTCAGTTAAAGCAGGATGGAGCTGAATCAGGGCCCATGGCAAAAGTTCAATCCCACAATGCACCTGGGCTGACATCCCTCTCCGGCTTCTCTATTCTAATCGCCGTCTGTAGCCGAATCCACATTTGTGACCGACCGACCTCAATTCGGTCTTATGTAGCAAAGAAATTTGAAATGGTGTTGGACAAAAGTAGAGAATCAGAGCTAGAAAATTATATATCATACACTGCTGTTGAGGAACAATGGGAAAGTAATTCTGCTTTGAAAGTTGCTAAACCACTTTTGAGAAAATGGCCCGTGAATATTTTGGTACACCTACTGAGGAGCTCTTCGTTGTCTACACCCATTCAGCATCTTTCACACCCTTGGGCCTCTCGAGTGGCGCAGCGGTTTAAGGCCTAAGGTCTGAGGCGTCACTACAGATCCAGGTTCGATCCCGGGCTGTGTTGCAGCCAGCCGCGACCGGGAGATCCACGAGGCGGCGCACAATTGGCCTAGCGTCGTCCGGGTTAGGGGAGGGTTTGGCCGGCCGGGATGTTGTTGTCACATCGCGCTGTAGCGACTCCTGTAGCGTGCCAGGCGCATGCACACTGACACAGTCGCCAGTTGGATGGTGTTTCCTCCGACACATTGGTGCTGCTGGCTCCCGGGTTAAGTGAGCAGTGTGTCAAGAAGCAGTGCGGCTTGGCAAGGATGTGTTTCAGAGGACGCATGGCTCTCGACCTTCACCTCTCCCGAGTCCGTACGGGAGTTGCAGTGATGGGACAAGACTGTAACTACCAATTGGATATAAAAATTATCAAATCACATGCGCCAAATACAACCTTACAGTGAAATGCTTACTTACAAGCCCTTAACCAACAGTGCAGTTTTAAGAAAATACAAAAACAAAGTAAGAGATAAGAATAACAAATGATTAAAGAGCAGCAGTAAACAACAATAGCTGGGCTATATACAGGAGGTACCGGTACAGAATCAATGTGTGGGGGCACCGTTGTCGAGGTAATTGAGGTAACATCTACCATTCCAGTGTTTTTCTTGCCATACTTTATTTACTTTGCCACCATGGCATTTTTTTGCCTTTACCTCCATTATCTCACATCATTTGCTCACATTGTATATAGTCTTATTTTTTTTCTACTGCATCATTGATTGTATGTTGTTTTACTCCATGTGTAACTCTGTGTTTTTGTATGTTGTCGAACTGCTTTGCTTTATCTTGGCCAGGTCGCAATTGTAAATGAGAACTTGTTCTCAACTTGCCTACCTGGTTAAATAAAGGTGAAATAAATAAATAAAAAAACATGTACATGTAGGTAGAGTTATTAAAGTGACTATGCATAGATAATAACAGAGAGCAGCAGCGTTCTGGGGGGGCGGGGGCAATGCAAATAGTCTGGGAAGTCATTTGATTAGCTGTTCAAGAGTCTTATGGCTTGGGGGTAGAAGCTATTTAGGAGCCTCTTGTACCTAGACATGGCGCTCCAGTACCGCTTGCCGTACGGTAGCAGAGAGAATAGTCTATGACTAGGGTGGCTGGAGTCTTTGACAATTTTTAGGGCCTTCCTCTGACACCGCCTGGTATAGAGGTCCTGGATGGCAGGAAGCTTGGCTCCGCTGATGTATTGGGCCATACGCACTACCCTCTGTAGTGCCTTGTGGTCGGAGGCCGAGCAGTTGCCATACCAGGCAGTGATGCAACCTGTCAGGATGCTCTCGATGGTGCAGCTGTAAAATATGGCAGTGATGCAACCTGTCAGGATGCTCTCGATGGTGCAGCTGTAAAACCTTTTGAGGGTCTGAGGACCCATGCCAAATCTTTTCAGTCTCCTGAAGTAGGTTTTGTTGTGCCCTCTTCACGACTGTCTTGGTGTGCTTGGACCGTGTTAGTTTGTTAGTGATGTGGATGCCAAGGAACTTGAAGCTCTCAACCTGCTCCACTACAGCCCCATCGAAGAAAATGGGGGCGTGCTCGGTCCTCCTTTTCCTGTAATCCACAATCATCTCCTTTGTCTTGATCACGTTGAGGGAGAGGTTGTTGTCCTTGCACCACACTCTCAGGTCTCTGACCTCCTCCCTATAGGCTGTCTCATCTTTGTCGGTGATCAGGCCTACCACTGTTGTGTCATCAGCAAACTTAATGATGGTGTTGGAGTTGTGCCTGGCCTTGCAGTCATGAGTGAACATGGAGTACAGGAGGGGTCTGAGCACGCACCCCTGAGGTGCTCCCGTGTTGAATATCAGCTTGGCAGATGTGTTGTTACCTCCCCTTACCACCTGGGGGCGGCCCTTCAGGAAGTCCAGGATCCAGTTGCAGAGTGAGGTGTTTAGTCCCAGGGTCCTTAGCTTAGTGATGAGCTTTGAGGGCACTATGGTGTTGAATGCTAAGCTGTAGTCAATTAATAGCATTCTCACATAGGTGTTCCTTTTGTCCAGGTGTGAAAGGGCAGTGTGGAGTGCAATAGAGATTGCATCATATGTGGATCTGTTGGTGCGGTATGCAAATTGGAGTGGGTCTAGGGTTTCTGGGATAATGGTGTTGATGTGAGCCATGACCAGCCTTTCAAAGCATTTCATGGCTACAGACATGAGTGCTACGGGTCGGTAGTCATTTAGGCAGGTTACCTTAGTATTCTTGGGCACAGGGACTATGGCGGTCTGCTTGAAACATGTAGGTATTACAGACTCAGTCAGGGAGAGGTTGAAAATGTCAGTGAAGACACTTGCCAGTTGGTCAGCGCATGCTCAGAGTACACATCCTGATAATCTGTCTGGCCCTGTGGCCTTGTGAATGTTGACCTGTTTAAATGTCATCCGGAACAGCTGGTGCTCTCATGCATGTTTCAGTGTTACTTGCCTCGAAGCAAGCATAGAAGTTATTTAGTTCGTCTGGTAGGCTCGTGTCACTGTAATAGTTTGCAGGCCCTGCCACATTCGACGAGCCGGTGTAGTATGATTCGATCTTAGTCCTGTATTGACGCTTTGCCTGTTTGATGGTTCGTCGGAGGGCATAGCGGGATTTCTTAGCTAGCAAGCCAGCAAGCTAACGTTCGCCAGCTAGCTAACAGTACACTTTACCTTGCAATGAAACGACTTTCTGACAAAATTCGAAACCTATAATATCTGCAAATGTTGCTAGACTCTTGCCCGTGTACGTGGATGAACGATTCACGGCTTTAACTAAGTAAGACATCCTGGTTCTTTTCCATTTTGTTTGTAGCTAGCTACAGCTTGTTTGGCCCGTTGTGTCAAGTCACTCCGGTTCACACTGACCGTGTGCAGAAAGTAGTCATCACAACTTTTTCCCACTGATCTTTGTCTATAGCGCCTGTTAAATTCAGGGCAGCAATGTTGTTGAGAGCAGTAGCAACACTTTTGCAGTTCTTCATGGCTAACATTATATCTTTCAAAAAAGCTGCAGTAGCAAAGAGTATCTACACATACTGAGCAGCTCATGTTATAGACAGAAGCATGCTACTGTACATAGCTGACGAATCCGAACTCTCGGCGTGTCTAGCCCATCCATTATCTCAGCCAATCATGTTTAGCGGGAAGTGTCCTGTCTTTTTCCGGTGGCTAATCCAACTAGGCTCATAATTTATCAATTTTATTCATAATTATAGATGGCATGCAAGTTTGTTATTAAGGCACATGAAAGTTCACATGTTCCAGATGGCATTTCTGACAAAAAAAATAATTTTGATAAAAAAATAAATAATAATTGAAATGCCTCTCCTGTGAAGTAGTGACGTGCGACATACGCCTAGCTTCTTGAAACGGGTCACATTTATGCTTACGTACAGTATTCTCAAAATGGCATATGTGGTTCTATTATATCTAAGACACGTGTATTTGTGACGGCCAGATTCACTGCTTGTCAAATCTTCATCATTATTGTCATCATCATTATTATCATAAATAATCACCAATCATCATCAACATCACCTCTTTACATTTCTGCTTATTGACACATTTTATGCCAATGTACAGTATTCTCAAAATCACATCCATGGTCCGGGGACTGATGTTTGTCGGATATGACCATAGACATCATTACCATTATCATTATTGTTGTCATCATCATGACTGTCACCATCATCACGATCATCACCACCATCTACATCAATATCGGCTGGAATGTGTTCAGATTAAATGTTAAAGGTGGTTTTGTAAAGAGACGCCCATTGGAGACCGAAAAGCATTATTTAGTCTATTGCATTCAGTATTGATTGTGAATGGCGTGCTCTTACACAGTACACATGATCAAAGTAAACAGTACAAGAAATGTTTGTAGTTATGCAAAACCATGAAAACAGTAGCTGTTGGGTTTTTCAATTAGCTTTCTTCCAGGCTGAGTTGTATTCATGTGTTAATGAAAGCAATGTTTCTCCTGAAACGTAGGCCTAGATTCATTTTTAGTTTTATATTTGAATAGCTATATTTCCCATAAGGCAGTGTTTTCATAAGGTGGTTTGTCCTGTAATTTAAGTCTTCGGGATGTGTGTGTGCATGCATGCGTGCTGTCTCGGAGTGGAAGCGAATCACAACGTGTCTGTTCTTATTACTCCAGATAGACATCAATTCAGCATGGAACAACAGCAGCATGAGCAGGTCGGCCCTTAATGACTGTTACTGCCCAGTCCGCTATCATTCTGACTTCCTCTCTCTTTTTAGTAAATTACATTACACCGACCATAGAGTTACATATGTAATAGGATCTTTATGACTCAGACACTCAGCTGATGCTTATTCTCTAAGGCCAAGTCACTTTTTCCCTGGTTGTTTTAGGAATGAAAAAGTACCTTCATTGCCTGGGCATGAGTCTTTCCAACAAATGCTGAAAGAAATTATCAGACATGTAATGATAGCGTTTACCTCAACCGTGCCACCATCAATTCCAACGCTTAATAAATAACACACACTACTTAACAGATAAATAAATAACACACACTACTTAACAGATGGACACCATCATTTGCCATGGTGCTGACAGTTATTGCCTATTTTGATGAAATTGCCCCTGCTGTTGCAGTATTGGAGTGGTTCAGGCATCGTTTGCTCTGTACTGGATGGTGAGGGAAGTGGTAGTGGTGGATCCCCAGGTGCAGCAGACTCTCCCATGGAAGAGCCAGTCTGTCAGTTTGCCCCCTGGTGAGCAGGTGGATATCGCCTCATTTCTCAGACCTGTCTGCCACTCTCTCTCTGGTCAATGGGATCAGCTGTTCTTTCTCTCATCATTACTGATTTTCTGGTAGAGTGCTTTGTCCTGATATTTTACTGCATCCCACATTGGGCTAAGAATAAGCATAGACACACACTTTTACTTGAATGGCAATGCCCTTTAGGCCAATACTATGTTGGCAGTGATTGCAGTGCTCTCTGTACTGTCGGCTACGGTTGGCTATGGGTTTGAGTCATGCTGCTGACGATGACAAAGGCTGTAACCTCACCTCATTCTATCTAGCCCCAGTCTATGGCATAGCACAGGCTCTTAACACTCTCAAATGTCATCTAACCTCTTAGATAACTGTCTGTCCTGTCCTGACACCGTGTCTGCACTCCAAATGGCACCCTATTCCCTATGGGTCCTGGTCTAAAGTAGTGCACTAAATAGGGAACAGTGTGCCATTTGGGACGCAGGTGTGTCCTCTGTTCCGGTTGCCAGGCAGGCACTCAGTGAAATGCTATAAACATCAGATCCAGCATGAGCTGAGCTGCGTTCACCTCTGCCTCATCACCTCTTTCAAAGAGCAGCTCAATTAAACAATGTGATATCTATCGAGCTCTCCGTAACCCAATACTCCAGGTCCGCTGCCATGGGAGTTGGTTTTTAAACACAAGCCTTTGAAGTAGTCAGTCATTTGGGGACTAGATGTGTTTGAAATTCAAACATTGAATGACTTTAAGCACAGCCTTACATTAAAAAACACTGTCTGATAAGTGGTTGGTTGGTTGGTTGGTTGGTTGGTTGGTTGGTTGGTTGGTTGGAAGAGGGGATAGAGATTAAAGAAGAGTGCGAGAACAATTTGCCTTGGATTGAGGTGACACAGGGCAGAGCCAGATTAAATCATTGGAATGGTACCTTTTTTTTCTGGTCGGGATAAAGAGTGTTCAACTCATATTGTCAGAATCCAATGTATCAACGTCCACTTCCATGAGTATCATTTGGATGGTGGTTGTACTGTAGCCAGTGCAGACAACCATCATCCCAGTAGACCCCTGCCTGTCTAACCCCCAGCTCCACTCCACATGTGGTGCCCTGGTGTGACCATGGGTGGTGTTAGGATGGAAGCTACCGTTGGGGATTAGCTATTGGCCACTGTGCCCTGCTGCCCGCCTGTCATTGGTCCTGCCAGGGCAGATTAGAACGTGAAATACCTCTCCCAGGGGTGCTGCCTGGCATGGCCAGTTCTGCCCGCCACAGGTCACAGTTCAGCTGTCTAATCAGGCGTAGCCAAAACAACACATTTATCACACACTCCTCTCTGTCCTCCCCCCTCTCTTTCTCGTTATGTCTATCCTCCGGTTCCCCGGCTGCCAGGGTGCAGCATTGTGTTACACCCTTCCTCCATCTGCTTCTCCTTCCATCCATCCATCCCTCCCTCCTGTCCCTCCTCCCTCTGCCATGCTCTATCTGTCCCACCCTGCACCGTACCTACAGGATGTCCCTGTACACAGCACATATCTACCCTAGTGAGAATAGTGTAGCACTATCCCCCAAAGGGCCGTTGTGGGCACTGTTTACCAGTGTACTATCGACCCGGGGAACAGGTAGTCTGGGCCTAGTGGTCTTAGCTCTGGTCTTGTGAACTGCCTCAGTAGGGAGAATCACTACCCATGATGCCCCCCCCCTTCTGGTACTGCACAAAAATCTAATTTGTATTTGGAGAAAGATGAAGGGATTGGGTCTCCTGGCCCCGTTTGGGTTTCTACAACACCCTGGGTGCCAAATATGTGGAGGGAGGATTGGATTGTCCTGCTTATATCTTGATCTGGGTAAAGGAGATTTTCAGATACTACTAATCTCCTTGAGACAGAGAGAGAGAGAGAAAGAAAGAACAGCTTCCAGCATACCCTATCTCTGTCCCTTTCTCTATCCCTGCCCCTCTCCTTGTCCCTGTCACTGTCCCTGCCCCTCTCCTTCACCCGTCCCGGGCCCTCCCCAGTCCCTGCTCCAGCCTCTTTCCTTTTCCTTGTCCCTCTCCCCAGCCCCAGCCCCAGCTACAGCACCTTTCCCTGTCCTTGTCCCTCTCCCCAGCCCCAGCACCTTTCCTTGTCCTTGTCCCTCTCCCCAGCCCCAGCCACAGCACCTTTCCCTGTCCTTGTCCCTCTCCCCAGCCCCAACCCCAGCTACAGCACCTTTCCTTGTCCTTGTCCCTCTCCCCAGCCCCAGCTACAGCACCTTTCCTTGTCCTTGTCCCTCTCCCCAGCCCCAGCTACAGCACCTTTCCTTGTCCTTGTCCCTCTCCCCAGCCCCAGCCACAGCACCTTTCCTTGTCCTTGTCCCTCTCCCCAGCCCCAGCTACAGCACCTTTCCTTGTCCTTGTCCCTCTCCCCAGCCCCAGCCACAGCACCTTTCCTTGTCCTTGTCCCTCTCCCCAGCCCCAGCTACAGCACCTTTCCTTGTCCTTGTCCCACTCCCCAGCCCCAGCTACAGCACCTTTCCTTGTCCTTGTCCCTCTCCCCAGCCCCAGCCACAGCACCTTTCCTTGTCCTTGTCCCTCTCCCCAGCCCCAGCCACAGCACCTTTCCCTGATACAGTAGTAGTGGTAGGAGCCATGCTCTCAGCAGCAGCACATTAGTGTTCAGGCAGGATTTGTCTCCCTCTGCTCACGCAGCGTGTTGTCTCTCACACTGCATTATTTGTGTGGGTGTTATATAACAGCATGGCTCCTGGCTAACAGACCCCCACAAGCCCCAGCACGGAACGGCACAGGGAGGGGGAAAGAGCTGTGGGCACAGGGAGAGGGCAGGTACAGTACAATACATTACCTTACAGTGCAGTTAAGTACACCACTTTACAGTATAGTACAATATAGTGCAAAACAATACAGTACAACACATCACAGTACAATACAGTACTGAACACTTTCACACTGTAGCCTAAATTCTGCTGATACTAATGCAACCATAGAGAGCACAAGGAAACAAAGGCCTGGGTTGATGTCATGATATCTATTTCACTGGGGTCGAATGGCTTTTCCCCAGGTGGCCGGAGAGGATACATTTATCTGCTGCTCCCTCCATCCAGATCTGCTGGGAATCTATCAGCCCACTCTTAGAGCCTTAACAACAGAACAGTCATGGTGGTGCTGGTGCTTATTGCCTGGCTGGCTTTCAGGAGATGCAGTCTGTACTCTGCACCACAGGAGGAGCAGCGCACTGGCACCACACTGTACTCACTCTCAACTCATATCTACAGTATCTGTATAGAGCTATGCTAGACTGTACTCACTCACAACCCATATCTACAGTATCTGTATAGAGCTATGCTAGACTGTACTCACTCTCAACCCATATCTACAGTATCTGTATAGAGCTATGCTAGACTGTACTCACTCACAACTCATATCTACAGTATCTGTATAGAGCTATGCTAGACTGTACTCACTCTCAACTCATATCTGCAGTATCTGTATAGAGATATACCAGACTGTACTCACTCTGAACCCATATCTACAGTAATTGTATAGATAGAGCCTTATAGAGCCTGTATAGAGCTATACCAGGCTGTGCTCACTCTAAACCCATATCTACAGTAATTGTATAGATAGAGCCTTTAGAGCCTGTATAGAGATATATCAGGCTGTACTCACTCTAAATCCATATCTACAGTAACTGTATAGATAGAGACATATAGAGATATAACAGGTTGTATTCACTCTAAACTCATATCTACACTATATGTATAGATAGAGCCTGTATAGATATATAACATGCTGTTCTCACTCTAAACCCATATATACAGTAACTGTATAGACAGAGATGTATAGAGCCTGTATAAAGATGTACCAGGCTGCAGGTTGCAGTCACTTCACACCCTATCAATCTACTGTAATGTAACTGTATCGAAGCCTGTACAGAGATTTACCAGCATGCAGGTTTCAGTCACATCAATTTACTGTAACTGTAGTCTGGAATAGGGATTTACCAGCCTGAAGGTTACATTCACTCCAAACCCTTATCTACTGTAGCTATAGAGTCTTCACTTCACTGCATTAGATTTACCCCCAGCAGCACACATAGAGGAAAATAAAATGCTTACTAACACTGCCCTGGCAGCCCCTAATACAACACACACACACACAAGCTGAGGAGCAGGAGGCAGGAGAGCACTGGTTCCTTTCCAGCAGCAGCCAGCGGCCTCTTTGACAGCATGCCTTTTTTCTCACATTAAGCAGCTAATTAAAAGTCGCTGGATCCCAATCTGCCTTTGTAGTGGGATCTCTTCAAAAGGGGCCGTCGGTTGGAGAGATAGAGAATGAATGGGGACACAGTGGGGAGAACAGCAGAGAACAGCGGTGGTGTGGTGAATTTAGGGAAAGGCCGAGAGGGCTGGTAATTAGGTGGCTGGCCTCTTGCATCTTATAAAAAGTGGACACAAGCACTCTTTTCTCTCTCTGCTGCTGCTCTGCTCTCTGTCTGAAGAATAGGCAATTACAGGGTGGGGTGTACGGAACCGATCTGAGGGGGCACTGTTAGTGGGATCGTCAAAGAGGAGTAATGACATTCAAACATCTAAATGTGTATATTGTCATGGAGACTACAGTACTATGGATGTAAATGGAGATAGAGAAATGAGCATGGCCAGAGAACATGAGACCTTTCTTCATTAAATGTGTATTATCCTAAGGCCAGGCAGAAAACTCAATTACAGCCAAATATGCTTCCCACAAACTGGCCCAGGGGCTGCAAATTTTGTTATTTCAATAATACAGGCTAGAGAGGAGGAAACAGCAAAGGACTACTGCTGCAAATAGATGCCACACATTCAACTCCTGTAAACAATCTTGACCTCGTTTCTTTCCAATTACAAAGTCCAATTTGTGCACAGCATGCATCCTCATCAAATGTGGCTATATTGGCTACTGTATAGTGGTTTGTGGCTAACTATAGCCTGCATGCTACCAGCTTTGGGTCAATGTTGATGCTAGTTTGTGCCCTTACTACTTCCATATTATTCTGAAACCAAGTGATCTTCCAAAGATTGGACCATGTCCCAGATAGCAGAATCATATACTGTGATTATAATTTACAACTTTTTGTAATCACATAATTAGCAAGTATCATTGCAAATCCCAATGTCCAAGTGCATCCATTCACTGGTGATGTGGAGGCCTCTTTAAGCTTGTACTGTATTATTCATTTGATCTGTTCCTTGTGCTCTATGTAATGCATGGTAGCGGGGTGTGACTCAACAATAATTGATATTTTTCTCACTTACAGTATTGTTGTGGTTTATACTGTATGCTGGTTATGTATGGTTACAATAGTATCTAACCAAGCATTTACATAGAGGATACCGGTGATGTTACACTAATAGCGATGCTGTTGATGATAACAGTGGGGACATCACCATCACCAATAACTCAACAACTAACACGGCCAATAAAAACAGACCCGTTGCTCAGTGTTGCAGGATGATGATGTGTTGCTCTCTGTGTTTCCGCGTAGTTTTTGTTTATGCCTGTTTTTAATAGTCTCCTCGCTAGCAGAGAGGGGGAGAGTGCTCCGCGTGTGTGTGTGTGTGCACCGTGTGTGCACCGTGTGTGTGTTCCAATTATCATCCCATTAGTGAGGTTCAGCTCCTCTCCTGCTATGTCCACTATACACATGAATGAATCGTTCTGTAACACTGACGGGTAGATGAAGGGAGGGCACCCAGTGGGAAATATGAGGAGGGAGAGGGAGCATACCTGGGATGAGGGCTTGTTGTGGTTATGTGTCCAGAAATTGCATCCTATTCCCTATGTAGTACACTACTTTTGGCCAGAGGCCTATGGAGTAGTGCACTATATAGGGGACAGGGTGCCATTTGAGACACAGCTTGTATGTTTGGCAGTGGATTCAGGCATAACAGGCTATACTCTAGAATGATACAGTTTGGTATCTGACTCACCCTGCGTTGTCGATGACTCAGATAATATGGAGTGTCTGTCTAGATGAGCCACATTCCGTTAGTTTTGTTCACGCTCTCAACAAATGCATCATGCTTTTCAGCGCGTAGTACATACAGGTAACTGCCAAAATAAAGGAAACACCAACATAAAGTGTCTTAATAGGGCGTTGGGCACCACGAGCCAGAATAGCTTCAATGCAACTTGGCATAGATTCTACAAGTGTCTGGAACTCTATTGGAGGGATGCGACACCATTCTTCCACAATAAATTCCATAATTTGGTGTTTTGTTGATGGTGGTGGAAAACACTGTCTCAGGCAACCCTCCAGAATCTCCAATACATCATCTTCATGCTCATCAAACCATTCAGTGACCACTCGTGTGCTGTGGATGGGGGTATTGTCATCCTATGGGGGCATAGCCATGGTAGGCAAAATAATGGCCTGCCCAGCATTTTGATACATTTTAATTTTTTAATGTTTTTATTTCATCTTTATTTAACCAGGTAGGCTAGTTGAGAACAAGTTCTCATTTGCAACTGCGACCTGGCCAAGATAAAGCATAGCAATTTGACACATACAACAACACAGAGTTATACATGGAATAAACAAAACATCACAGTCAATAATACAGAAGAACAAAAGAAAACAAAAAGTAAATATACAGTGAGTGCAAATGAGGTACGATAAGGGAGATAAGGCAATAAATAGGCCATGGTGGCGAAGTAATTACAATATAGCAATTAAACACTGGAATGGAAGGTGTGCAGAAGATGAATGTGCAAGTATAGATACTGGGGTGCAAAGAAGCAAGATAAATAAATAAATACAGTATGGGAATGAGGTAGATAGATGGGCTGTTTACAGATGGGCTATGTACAGGTGCAGTGATCTGTGAGCTGCTCTGACAGCTGGTGCTTAAAGCTATTGAGGGAGATATGAGTCAAAAGCTTCAGTGATTTTTACAGTTCGTTCCAGTCATTGGCAGCAGAGAACTGGAAGGAAAGGCGACCAAAGGAGGAATTGGCTTTGGGGGTGACCAGTGAGATGACCAGTGACCTGCTGGAGCGCGTGCTACGAGTGGGTGCTGCTATGGTGACCAGTGAGCTGAGATAAGGCGGGGCTTTACCTAGCAGAGACTTGTAGATGACCTGTAGCCAGTGGGTTTGGCGACGAGTATGAAGCGAGGGCCAACCAACGAGAGCGTACAGGTTGCAGTGGTGGGTAGTGTATGGGGCTTTGGTGACAAAACGGATGGCACTGTGATAGACTGCATCCAATTTGTTGAGTAGAGTGTTGGAGGCTATTTTATAGACGACATCGCCGAAGTCGAGGATCGGTAGGATAGTCAGTTTTACGTAGGTATGTTTGGCAGCATGAGTGAAGGATGCTTTGTTGCGATATAGGAAGCCGATTCTAGATTTAATTTTGGATTGGAGATGCTTAATATGAGTCTGGAAGGAGAGTTTACAGTCTAACCAGACACCTAGGTATTTGTAGTTGTCCACGTATTCTAAGTCAGAGCCGAGAATTGAACCCTGTGGCACCCCCATAGAGACTGCCAGAGGTCCAGACAACAGGCCCTCCGATTTGACACACTGAACTATATCAGAGAAGTAGTTGGTAAACCAGGCGAGGCAATCATTTCAGAAACCAAGGCTGTCATGACCCTAAGCATGATGGGATGTATCTTCCTTAACTCAGGAACCACACCTGTGTTGAAGCACCTGCTTTC
The DNA here is from genome assembly GCF_901001165.1 of Salmo trutta. Taxonomy (NCBI): domain Eukaryota; kingdom Metazoa; phylum Chordata; class Actinopteri; order Salmoniformes; family Salmonidae; genus Salmo; species Salmo trutta. The sequence continues at coordinate 24,372,639 of NC_042977.1, forward strand.
AATATACTTTGTATCCCTCATTTACTCAAGTGTTTCCATTATTTGGGCAGTTACCTGTACATCAATTATAAGTGGATTACCTCATGATATGGTGGAGTTGTGGTAGGCAGCACTCCCTTTGGTGGCCAGAGACAAAGGAATGGTTTGTTGTAGAGTAGACTGATCATTAGAATGCTAAGACTAGAGTTTAGTGTTTGTTGTTGTGGCTCTAGATGGGCATTGCAGCTCCGTAATTGCTTTCCATGTATTTTCATCTCCAGTGAGAGAATACTGGAAGGTTAAGTCTTAGGTGTTTTTATTTCAAAGCTATTGGTACTACTGCTTTTCAGAAGCAACCTTCTCATGAATTCTGTAAACATTGCGTTCCCACAGGCATTTACCTGTATTTGCACATTCCAGTTGACTTTGATGTCGACAATGCATCCCCTCTTTCTTTCTCCAGTGGGCCGCCTCCTCATCGAGTTTGCCTCCCAGATGACGATGGAACGGGTGCAGAAGGAGAACCCCAACGTGACGGAGGGGGGAAAGTACACCCCACCGGACTGCCGCGCCAAACAGAAGGTGGCTATCATTATCCCATTCAGACACAGAGACAACCACCTCAAGTACTGGCTGCACTACCTGCATCCCATCCTACGACGACAGAAGATCGACTACGGCATCTATATCATAACCCAGGTCAGTGTTTAGGATCAACTGATTTAGGATCCGCTTCTTCTACCCTGGACCTACTGTAACTTTAACTATCAATAGATATTAGCCACACAACAAAGTGGGCCATTGAACCATAGATATTATGGAATTATAATGCTGTGCCTCACTACCTTTTCCAGTACGAGATGAATAATCCAATGCACGCTGCTGTTTCATCCTTGTCCGTCCACTGAGTGACACATTCCATTCCCAAAACACTTCAAGAGAGGTCAAAGGAGCTTCTTATTCATGTAGGGGCAGGATCGTTCAACTTCAAGTGCCCCAGCCCCTCCATGTCCACCCCTGTTCACCATGAGACAATAGAAGTTTCGTACAATTCCACCATTCAGGGGAGGATGCTGGGTAATGTGCTCTGATGTCCTCCGTCAATCCTTCCAGTGGGTGCAGCACCCTAGTCACTCCCTCAGTGGAACAGGCGGTTTGGTTCCGCCTGCTCAGCTCAGCCCAACGTGTCTCTTGATTTATGTCCCAGGCTCTCATATCTCCGTTATTATCCATGTCAGAGGCCTCATCTTCTCTATCATTAATGCTGCGCTGGTTCTTCTTCTGCACTGGGAACAGAGAAGCAGAAAAGAAGAGTATGTGCGTGCATGCAATGCATTTGTTTCCCCTTTCATTTCCATCTGGTCTATTCTCCCTGAACAGCTACTGTAGCTGTAGCTGTAGCTGTAGCTATTGTACTGTGAAAAGCAAGGCTATTATTTAGGCTATGCAAATGTTTGGATGATGAGCAGAACAGAGTTCTTTTCACAGTCTTGTGTTTGTTGACCCATAATTAAGGGTGACCTGCCTGTTTGGTTTTGGACTAGTTTTAGGCATTGTGGGAATTCTTATCTAGCCTAATAAGTGGAATTTGCAGATCACCATTTGAGCTGTCAGATGCTGGAAGCACATAACATTATCCAAGCAGCATATGTATATTAAATATAATGTAATCCGTTTCATATAGAGTTAATTTCCATTAGCAACAGTGACAAAGTAAAGTCCCTCACTCCCAGAGGATTGACACACCAAGACACCAACCTCCAGCTGCAGGGAAAAGCTTTGATTCTTTTTTTATTTTCTGTTCATTACATTTTTGTAGACTCATTTATTGGTACACTCTTAAATAAAACGTGCTATCTAGAAGGTTCTTCGGCTGTCCCCATAGGAGAACCATTTGAAGAACCATTTTTAGTTGCAGGTAAAACACTTTTGGGTTCCATTTAGAACCCTTTCTACAGAGGTTTCTACATGGAACCAAAAAGGGTTCTACCTGCAACCAAAAAGGGTTCTACTATGGGGACAGCCGAAGAACCCTTCTGGAACTCTTTTTTCTAAGAGTGTAGTTGCGTCTCTGGTTTGTGACATTATGTGTTTTTGAAATAAAGCCTAAAACGACCTGTCCCTCCTAATTAGTGTTTTGTGATATATCTGACTTTTGTTTTTGTGCAACATAATTACCATTGTGACTAAGCTCAGTATTGAGCATGAGAGAGCTATGGAATACTGTCTGTGTACCATGTACTACAATACTTATAACCACTATGCTAAGAAGTAATCACATTTTCCTTTTGATTATTTCATTAACCTATATCATGTTATTTGAAGTTATTCCTTTGGAGCGCATGCGAAAGCGATTTTGAATGGGAGTAACGAGTGTGTTGATATAACGGTAGTATTATCAAAATTCTGCTTTCAATCGGCATAGTACTGTAAGATTCAGTGCAATACCTATCACAACATTCAAAATATCAGAATTGGTTAAATAACGTTATGCATGCCAACATATAAGGCAAGAATTAAGAGTAGGCAAAGTTATGGTATCAGGTTAAATAATAGTTCTCCAATGTTTTACCATTGGAACATTTGATGTACAGTCACATTCACCTTGGTTGTCTGAATCATGCTGTAGAGTTCACAGCTGGCGATGCCTCGTCGTGATTGGTTATTATGTTGGTTACAACTCAAATCTCTTTAAAAGAGTCTTCTATAATAACCCAATGAAAGCCTATAGCCGACATAACAAAACAAGATGTTTACAATCAGTATTGTTTTGATAATAAAATTGTTTAATTGAAACTTAAATAAACAATCCCCAGAATCATATATAGGTTGCAAAAATCCTACATTTTATTTAATTTGCAAAAATATTCCATTCATCACGTGAACGAAAGCCTCAATTAGCCAACAAATACAGCTAAAACAATGTAGGGCTGTAAAGGAAGAAGTGTCTTGTTTTTCGAAAATCAAGTGTAATTGCGCCATTGTATTTACCCATGTTCTCTCTCAACTCTGGCACCACCCGCCAGCTGATTTTCTTGCCCGATGCAGGACTCTATAGTGCGAGAGGAGAGAGACTCGGACAGAAACATTCACCACTCCATTCATTTACAAAAGGATAGTCTAATAGCAGTTCACAATGCACTAGCAAGGTGCGAGAATACTGTAAATACTGATGGACTATAATAATTGGTACACTATAGTACGTTCACCTGACACAATACTAAAATTTGAAATATCTAACTGAATATCACAGACCTGATTTGCCCTAAATAAAATGCATCAACCCCCTAGAAATATGTCAAGTTATTATAATCCACATAATAATCAAAACAACCTTACGATAACTCATGATTTATTTACTGTATAGCCAATAGAAAGAAGCATATACAGTATTTTTTCATCAACATCTTTGTGTTTTTGTTAATAAAATAATGATGAAAAATCTAGATGAAGTAGATGTGCTCAAAAATGCCTCTAGTGCTTCAAATGAGCATTAACGGCAAGCACCGCAACTCGCCGACGCGTACCAAACAGCATACCGCACACTATATGTAGTATGACGCAACTTTTAAACGAGGAACCACTGTACACACCATGGCAGTTTTATTTCCCAGGTTAACTCTCTACGTATGGCTCAGTCAGATAGTGAGTGCTGCTCTATAATTGTTACTATAATAGGGGCTTCACACCATGGCTGCACTGGGATCTACTCCCTCCCACAACAACGCAACCAGAGGAAGGAGAGAAGCCTTGACAATCACAAGGCAACCAGAGACCAAGGATACAAGGGATTTTGACTCACTAATCGCATCCACACCGTTCTGCTGCTGCCATTTCAACTATCTTATCCTCCTCTCTCGTAGGAGGACACTTTATCCATCACGCGCACCAGAGTGTTAAATGATTGTAAGTCGGAGCCTTTTACTCAGAGCGGTGGGGAGGAAGCAGAGCAGTTGGGAGGAAAACAGGATAATTTCCCAGTTTATCATGCTTGCAGATCATTTCTGCCATGTCCTATGAGTCAAAACAGTTGTTTGAGGGAAATTCACCAGAGACAGACAGATATCTTCTCCAGCTGCCACACCCCGGGCCAGGAGCCTTAGTGCTTATTCAATAGCAGCTCTGTCACTCAGTAGAAGAGAGGGTCTACTCTCCTCTGCTCCTAATCTGGTTCTGAACATGTGAACTCTTCCAGGAGATGCACAGACACAGGTGGTGCAGCAAAGAGCTTCAACCCCATTACTGTGCAATGAGCTTAGGCATCACATCATGGCATCATGGTGTCACATGACATGGCATCACACATCACATGTAGCCTAAAATGACCAATGGGAAAACAAATGGGGGAAAGCCTGGTAGACAGATACATAACCCTCCCTGTTCACCCAGTGGACTCCTACCTGATCTCAGATAGAGACTCAGCAGTTTATTCAGAACTTACCAAGGACACTAAGGACAGCCGGCCATTGGACAGCCATAGCTACTGTTATAACAGTATGTTCTGCGTGGGCGGCTGGACGTGGTGTCCGTGGTTCTGGTGGGGTCTGAGTCTAGCTGCTGCAGAGCTGTAACACCTGCCAGGAACCAATGCCAACGTTTGCCTGTCGCCCCCATGATGCTCATCATGTTCACTGGAAGGAGGCCCAGATTGGGGGACTAAAAAAGGAACACTTAATATTGCTGGCGGTGCTGTTAACATGCTGTTGAAAAGAGGAAAGGAAGATGCTATCCACTGGAGAATATATGTTAGGTTAGATTCCATTTTCAACTAGATGATTAGAAACAATACCATATGACGTAACATAATGATGTCATAATTAGTGTTTAATCATAATCTTTAAGTATCACTGACATGCGTGACAGAACAGAGTGTGACAGCGGATCTACAAAGCAGCGGTGGAGTGATTGATTCTGTGCTGTCTCATCTGATGCTTCCGTGATCAGCACTAGCTGGCTGGCTGGGACATGCGTGTTAGAGATGGGGTGTTGGTCACACAGACTAAAGCCTGCAGTCATAGAGGATGCTGCTTGTCCTAGTGGTGACATGGAGATTGCTTGGAGCCTTGGATAGAGATCGTATGAGATTCATTTCAATACTTGTATCAGAAGACATGCATAGCCACTTGAATGATATCATTTAAATCCCAGTTTCCACAAACACAGTATGGTGCCCATGCTAGAACAATCAAAGTATGCTTTAACTACCTGCATGATTTGCAAATTATTCATAGTCATTACAATTTACAAGTACTGGAATTTGCTGAGGGCTTTATGTATGCTGCCCTCTATGTTACCTAAACTGAGGCTATAGGCTGAACTCCTCGTGATTATCAACACATGACATGGTTATCTCTCCCCCCTGAGATGGTGAGGTCATCAGAGGCAGACTACTTCATATCAGTATCATAATGGAATGGATCTTGACACTTTTAGCATTACAAAAGAATGGAACCTTATAGACGAGTAGGTTATTTAGCAACAAAACCCATGTGTGCGCAACTATGTAGCAAAACAGACAGGTTTGGCTTAGAGTGTTGACAACATGTCAATTATATTTGGTCTCCAATGTTTATTGAAAACCTAAATACATTTGCACAATGAGCAAATACATCATTACAGTTGTTGGTTAGATAGCTATATTAGCATAGACGTGGCATCAGTCAAAACATCTCTAAACAAGTCATGGTATCAAGAACAATATGAAACTAACTGAAACAAACCAACTACGTTTCCTCATATTGAAGCTTCTTGTCATTGTCGCTAGCTATCTGGCCACACAGAATCACAACAACACACGGACTTCTGACCCATTGAAGCGTGCACATCGTTTTTGTGACGTTGTCAACTAACCCATCTATTGCAAAAAGTGTCAATTATTTTGTCTCTAGTCTCTATCCATTGTTCCTGTTCCCAAGAAAGCTAAGGTAACTGAGCTAAACGACTATCACCCCGTAGCACTCACTTCCATCATCATGAAGTGCTTTGAGAGACTATTCAAGGATCATATCACCTCCACTCTACCTGACACCCTAGACCCACTCCAATTTGCTTACCGCCCCAATAGGTCCACAGACGCAATCACAATCACACTGCACACTGCCCTAACCCATCTGGACAAGAGGAATACCTATGTAAGAATGTTGTCCATCAACTACAGCTCAGTATTTAACACCATAGTCCCCTCCAAACTCGTCATTAAGCTCGAGACCCTGGGTCTCGACCCTGCTCTGTGCAACTGGGTCCTGGACTTTCTGACGGGCCGCCCCCAGGTGGTGAGGGTAGGAAACAACATTTCTACCCCGCTGATCCTCAACACTGGAGCCCCACAAGGGTGCGTTCTCAGCCCTCTCCTGTACTCCATGTTCACCCATGACTGCTTGGCCATGCAAGCCTCCAACTCAGTCATCAAGTTTGCAGATGACACTACAGTGGTAGGCTTGATTACCAACAATGACAAGACGGCCTACAGGGAGGAGGTGAGGGCCCTCGGAGTGTGGTGTCAGGAAAATAACCTCACACTCAACGTCAACAAAGCAAAGGAGATGATCGTGAACTTCAGGAAACAACAGAGGGAGCACCCCCCTATCCATTGACAGGACAGTAGTGGAGAAGGTGGAAAGTTTTAAGTTCCTCAGCATACACTCGGCATACACCCACACAGACAGCATGGTGAAGAAGGTGCAACAGCACCTCTTCAACCTCAGGAGGCTGAAGAAATTTGGCTTGTCACCAAAAACACACAAACTTTTACAGATGCACAATCGAGAGCATCCTGTCGGCTGTATCACCGCCTGGTATGGCGACTGCTCCGCCCACAACCGTAAGGCTCTCCAGAGGGTAGTGAGGTCTGCACAATGCATCACCGGGGGCAAACTGCCTGCTCTCCAGGACACCTACACCACTTGATGTCACAGGATGGCCAAAAAGATCATCAAGGACAACAACCACCCGAGCCACTGCCTGTTCACCCCGCTATCATCCAGAAGGCGAGGTCAGTACAGGTGCATCAAAGCTGGGACCGAGAGACTGAAAAACAGCTTCTATCTCAAGGCCATCAGACTGTTAAACAGCCATCACTAACATTGAGTGGCTGCTGCCAACATACTGACTTAAGTCTCTAGCCACTTAATAATAAACAATTGATGGTAATAAATGTATCACTAGTCACTTTAAACAATGGCACTTTATATAATGTTTACATACCCTACATTACTCATCTCATATGTATATACTGTACTTTATACCATCTACTGCATCTTGCCTATGCCGTTCGGCCATCGCTCATCCATATATTTATATGTACATATTCTTATTCATTCCTTTACACTTGTGTGTATAAGGTAGTTGTTGTGAAATTGTTAGATTACTTGTTAGATATTACTGCATGGTCGGAACTAGAAGCACAAGCATTTCGCTACACTCGCATTAACATCTGCTAACCATGTGTATGTGACAAATAAAATTTGATTTGATTTGATGAACCTTTAGGTATCTTTCCTTGACCCAAGTAGTACAGAAATTCAAGCCCCCCCATAAGAGGTAATCATAATTTTCAGGCAGACTTCTCAGGCAGAAATCAGGCAGAAATCTCCTGATAAACTGCTCAGACTAAAGAAAGGCTTATCCCTCTCTTTATTGGTGTATTTTCCTCCTCAGGTCTAATAACCCAGTGTGGGATTGTGATACACTCTTCATCTGGCACACTTTTCTCTCTCCACTGGTATGAGTTGAAAAAGCAGAAAAGGAGGAGGTTTGTGCAATTGACCAAGGAATAGGATATTGATCCTATGAGCAACTCTTTCGGCCCTCTGTGACTGTGTGTTCACTGTGTGTTCTAAAAACCACTCGTACTGTTTTGCAGAGCGGAGAGCAGACAGTGTAAAGTTACTTGCGTTACACTCTCCAACCAAGCGAAACAGGCAGCCAGTCTGGCTCTGAACTGGGCTGTTCATAACTGGAGTGCAGAGTATTACACAGAAGTCTCTGTTCAGAGTACAGAGGAAGGAGAGGGAAAGAGGTGAATCATTCTCAAAGATGACAGGGAACGAACATTTGGAATGATTGGTGGGCTTGGAGTAGGAGCAAGCACAATATTACTACACTGAAGACCGAGGATGTCTATCAGTCTTTTAATATAGAAGAAGAGAAAAGGCCAATGACTTGATGATGATGTACGTTGGTACCCATTTGCTTGGAAAAAGTCCCAAAGAGAGCTGATGTACACTATTGCCATATGCTGCATTAATAAAGAGGTAATTGAGGCTTTATTTTATTGGCTGAGCACTTAGGTCCCAACCTCTCTGATTCGGTGCGGTTGGGTTAAATGCGGAAGACACATTTCAGTTGTGTTCATTCAGTTGTGCAACTGACTAGGTATCCCCCTTTCCTTTCCCTTTCTCTTAGGTGTCCATTAGGACTCAGAGTGTTATTTACCACTTCTTCCCATTAAAAGCAGAACGCAGAGAGAAAGAAAAACAGTCTTCAAGGTTTAGTCGACAACCATAAAATAAATGGACTTACAGCTCAATGAACATGGTAGATGATCATAAAGTGGTAGTCTCAAGACAACACTTTTCTTGTGTAACCGGGAATCTTAAGGATGACTACATGTGGATACCATTAGATGTGGTAGTCAAGTGATGAATAAAGTAAAATATGAACTATGTTCAAGGGATCATGATTTAGCCTATAACACGACTCAGGATAAGACCCAGAAGCAGACACAGGAGGGATCATGATTTAGCCTATAACACGACTCAGGATAAGACCCAGATGCAGACACAGGAGGGATCATGATTTAGCCTATAACACGACTCAGGATAAGACCCAGATGCTGACACAGGAGGGATCATGATTTAGCCTATAACACGACTCAGGATAAGACCCAGATGCAGACAGGAGGGATCATGATTTAGCGTATAACACGACTCAGGATAAGACCCAGATGCAGACACAGGAGGGATCATGATTTAGCCTATAACACGACTCAGGATAAGACCCAGATGCAGACAGGAGGGATCATGATTTAGCCTATAACACGACTCAGGATAAGACCCAGATGCAGACACAGGAGGGATCATGATTTAGCCTATAACACGACTCAGGATAAGACCAAGATGCAGACAGGAGGGATCATGATTTAGCCTATAACACGACTCAGGATAAGACCCAGATGCTGACACAGGAGGGATCATGATTTAGCCTATAACACGACTCAGGATAAGACCCAGATGCAGACAGGAGGGATCATGATTTAGCCTATAACACGACTCAGGATAAGACCCAGAAGCAGACACAGGAGGGATCATGATTTAGCCTATAACATGACTCAGGATAAGACCCAGATGCAGGCAGGAGGGATCATGATTCAGCCTATAACACAACTCAGGATAAGACCCAGATGCAGACACAGGAGGGATCATGATTTAGCCTATAACACGACTCAGGATAAGACCCAGATGCAGACAGGAGGGATCATGATTTAGCCTATAACACGACTCAGGATAAGACCCAGATGCAGACACAGGAGGGATCATGATTTAGCCTATAACACGACTCAGGATAAGACCCAGATGCAGACACAGGAGGGATCATGATTTAGCCTATAACACGACTCAGGATAAGACCCAGATGCAGACAGGAGGGATCATGATTTAGCCTATAACACGACTCAGGATAAGACCCAGATGCAGACACAGGAGGGATCATGATTTAGCCTATAACACAACTCAGGATAAGACCCAGATGCAGACACAGGAGGGATCATGATTTAGCCTATAACACGACTCAGGATAAGACCCAGATGCAGACAGGAGGGATCATGATTTAGCCTATAACACGACTCAGGATAAGACCCAGATGCAGACACAGGAGGCAGACAGTTAGAATCTCAGATGTTTATTACAAAACAGAGGGCAGGAAAACGGCAGGTCCAGGACAGGCAGAGGTCGGTAATCCAAGACAGCGTCAACAAGTGACAGAACGGCAGGCAGGGTCAGGGCAGGCAGAGGTCAGAACCGGGAGGACTAGAAAACAGAAACTTGAAAAACTGGCAAACGGGAGAACACGCTGGTAAGACAAGACAAGACGAACTGGCAACAGACCAACAGAAAACGCAGGTATAAATACACAGGGGATAATGGGGGGAAATGTGAGACACCTGGTGGGGGGGTGGAGACAAGCACAAGACAGGTGAAACAGATCAGGGTGTGACAGCCTAAGTATTAGAGTTTTTCATTTAGCTAACTACAGAAATGACTTAAGGAATCCTGTCGCATCGCACTATGAATTTCAGGTTCTCTCTTTCTCTCTTTTGGGTTGAAATGTCATGATATTTATACAGTGCCTCTTTTTTTATATACAATCTCGCCCTTCTCTCTGTGTCTGACAGCCTCGCTATTCAAGAGACAAGGAAAATCCTGCCCAATTCCCATGACACTGACAAATCACCGTAAAAACCTGGTGAAAATGTCATTCATATTCCAAGGTGATTCATTCTTCCTGCCTCCATTTTCTAATATTAATATTATTTGGGTTGCCTGTTGTTCTCTGCCAAGCCAGCAATCCTTATCAGAGGCAGGATAGGAGCCACTCGGAGTGACAGCAAACCATAGCATGCTGATGGTGCTGGGGCTTTGTGTAAGCCGGGGGTAAACTTAATTGATTCTGTAATAAACCTTCCAACAATTCTCTCACTCTTTCAACGACAAGGCCTTGAATCAATCCCTCCTCAATTGTTAATCTATTAAGCCCGTCATAAATAAAACATAATGGAAGGAAACATATTATATTACGTCCCTGTAATGCCAATGGTTGTGGAGTGTAATTCCAAGGATAGGCAAGATTAAACATTGCATACTGACTGGTACTCCTGCTGTCTTTGTATTGTTGGAAGAGGACTCTTGTGCTCACTCTCTCTTTCTCTCTCTCTCTCTATTTCTCTCCCACCTCTATCTGAGAATGTCTAAAATAATCCTTAGCACAGCGTGCTTTGCTGGGAGGACGTCTCTCTCACTCTCTGGTGTGGTGCAGGATTGTATTTCTGCACCACTGCTAAAGCTTGAGGACTCTAGAATCGCAGAGACAGTGAGATAAAATAATGACCTTCCAACGGCAGAAAACCCATATAATATGTTAAACACTCCATGGAAGGAACTAGGCCAAATGTAGTGTCAGAACTATGTCCTGTATACAGTGCATTATCAGCACCCTCATATGTATGATAACATCCAAACAAGCTCCATTCAAATAAACACCTATAGTGTTGAACAAACACTCCTCGTTATAATATACAGAATGTACAGTATAGCGGTGGAGTTAGACAATCAAATTCACGGTAGAGGTGGGAAAGAAAACTCCATATCTAATCTGTGAGAAAAAGCTCTCCTGTCAATAGAGCTTTTCAGTTCTCAGCTAAAATGATTCATATTATTGATTGGTGTAGTATCAGATATTGTTATTCTCAAGGACTCCCTAGCCTGACGTTTCTGTTTTCAGGGCTGAAGCTCTATGTGCCTCTCATGAAAAATGAAATAGACCACCGGGAAGTGCATCTTGTCAAGATGTTCGACACGTCCTTCAATCTCAATGCCTTTCAGCTTTCTTCCCTCACACCCCTGTGACCTCTCTGGTCGCTTAATACTAAATTACACAGTGTGTTCCTGGGCTATAAAATCTAAATCCTTTCATCAGGAGACAGATACAGTAGAGAAACTCAATTTGTCTTCGACCACTTGTCACGACTTCCGCCGAAGTCGGTTCTTCTCCTTGTTCGGGCGGCGCTCGGCGGTCGACGTCACCGGTCTTCTAGCCATCGCCACTCCACCTTTCATTTTCCATTTATTTTGTCTGGTTTTCCCGCACACCTGGTTTACATTCCCTCATCATCTACGTGTATATTATCCTCTGTTCCCCCCATATCTGTGTGAGTAATTGTTCGTTACATTTATTGTGTGACACGTCAGGCTGGGTTTTTTCCGGGTATTGTTTCAACCCGTGGTATTGTATTGTTGTTCTTTATTGATTGTGACCAGTGCGCTATTTCACTTTTGCCTTTGGCTGGAGTGTTGTGACGCTGTTGCGTCCGACTTTTGCTTCTGCCAATTAAAGTGTGCCTGTTCACTCATCTCTGGTCTCCTGAACCTGACTCTAGTTGACCAGTTGCACGCACGTTCTGACACCACTACACCACATTGATTACATTTTAAAAACATAGCCTGCACAGACTTTGACAGACCTACCTGAACTTAGTAGGGCAGTAGTGTGTTAAAGTTTCGATCAAATATCCTCTTCCATGACATGTTCTTATTATTGAGGGAGTGTCAGGTCACAACCTATATACTGTACTTCCACGACAGTCTAGAGGCTTCACCACCGGGGTATAGAGAGCCTGCCTCCTGCAAACTCAATGAAACCTGACTGCAATTACAAGCCGTTGGAGTGGAACACGGCTAATCGTGAGTAACGGACGTCTGGCACCTTGACCCCCTGAAGCCAGTTCAATCAGCCGCTAGGTGCTAACGCTAGTCCACGCCATGCAGCCAAGGGGGGTGGGGGTGAGATGAGCTATGACCTGTGGGCGTCAGCACAATCACATCACTGTGTATGCAGGGCTTGTCCAGTCGGCAGCGCTCAACCCTGACCATGTAATGGGCTGTCCTTCATAGAAGAAAGGTCCCGTGGGTGTGTCTCTCACCCTTTGTCCCCCTTTCTCTCCTCTCTCCTAATCTCCCTCTCCTCTCTCTTTCCCTCCTCTCCTCTCTCCCATCCTCTCCCTCTCCACCGCGCCAGCCTCCGAGCTTATCGGAGTGCCAGTCAGGGACGGACAAGGCTACTCGCCCCCTGGATCCAACACAGCCTTCCTAATCCATCATGCACCAGCAGAGGTGAAAGGGAGAGGAGAGCAGAAGAGAGGAGGAGAGCCCTTTACTCTATTCACTCATCACGCTCTCAGGGTCTCAGGGACTTTGTCCCCAAATGACACCCTATTTCCTTTTATAGTGCACTACTTTTGACCAGAACCCATAGGATCTGGTCAAAAGTAGTGCACTATATATGGAATAGGGTGCTATTTGGGACACAAGCAGGATCTGGCCTGCTATACCACAGCTGTTGTCTTGATGGTCGGTAGTCCTGAAATGAGAACATGAGTCACAAATATCAAGCAGTAATGGAAACTGACTGTCAGGAATAACCAGTGACGGACTGTGATTGTAGGGTGTCTGTTGGACTTTGTGGATATTGAGGATGAAGATGATGATACGGTTGGAACTCAGATATGATCTCAGAATTGGCTGCATTTGCTCTTGACTGTTTGGTAGATCAGTTCAATAGCTTGTTTGCTTTACTGCAGAATAAAATAGCATCTCTTTTCAAATGCCGACTTTAACCTCAATGGAACCATTACATACAGTGCATTGCAAAAGTATTCACCCCCCCTTCCATTTTTCCTTGTTGCATTACAACCTGTAATTTAAATGGATTTTTATTTTTATTTCATGTAATGTACATACACAAAATAGGCCAAATTGGTGAAGTGAAATGAAAAAAATGACTTGTTTAAATTTTTTACAGAAAAGTGGTGCGTGCATATATATTCACCCCCTTTGCTATGAAGCCCCTAAATAAGATATGGTGCAAACAATTACCTTCAGAAGTCACATAATTAATTAAATAAAGTCCACCTGTGTGCAATCTAAGTGTCACATGATCTGTCACATGATCTCAGTATATATACACCTGTTCTGAAAGAACCCAGAGTCTGCAACACCACTAAGCAAGAGGCACCACCAAGCAAGCGGCACCATGAAGACCAATGAGCTCTCCAAACAGGTCAGGGACAAAGTTGTGGAGAAGTACAGACCAGGGTTGGGTTATAGAAAAATATCAGAAACTTTGAACATCCCACGGAGCACCATTAAATCCATTATTAAAAAATGGAAAGAATATGGCACCACAACAAAACTGCCAAGAGAGGGCCGCCCACCAAAACCCACGGACCAGGCAAGGAGGGCATTAATCAGAGAGGCAACAGAAAGACCAAAGATAACCCTGAAGGAGCTGCAAAGCTCCACAGCGGAGATTGGCGTATCTGGACATTGAACCACTTTAAGCCGTACACTCCACAGAGCTGTGCTTTACGGAAGAGTGGCCAGAAAAAAAGCTATTGCTTAAAGAAAAAAATAAAAGGCATGTGAGAGACTCCCCAAACATATGGAAGAAGGTACTCTGGTCAGATGAGACTAAAATTGAGCTTTTTAGCCATCAAGGAAAACACTATGTCTGACACAAACCCAACACCTCTCATCCCCCCGAGAATACCATCCTCCCAGTGAAACATGGTGGTGGCAGCATCATGCTGTGGGGATGTTTTTCATCGGCAGGGACTGGGAAACTGGTCAGAATTTAAGAAATGATGGATGGCGCTAAATAGAGGGAAATTCTTGAGGGAAACCTGTTTCAGTCTTCCAGAGATTTGAGACTGGGACGGAGGTTCACCTTCCAGCAGAACAATGATCCTAAGCATACTGCTAAAGCAACACTCGAGTGGTTTAAGGGGATACATTTAAATGTCTTGGAATGGCCTAGTCAAAGCCCAGACCTCAATCCAATTGAGAATGTGGTATGACTTAAAGATTGCTGTACACCAGCAGGAACCCATCCAACTTGAAGGTGCTGGAGCAGTTTTGCCTTGAAGAATGGGCAAAAATCCAAGTGGTTAGATGTGCCAAGCTTATAGAGACATATCCCAAGAGACTTGCAGCTGTAATTGCTGCAAAAGGTGGCTCTACAAAGTATTGACTTTGTGGGGGTTGAATAGTTATGCACGCTCAAGTTTTCCGTTTTTTTGTAATATTTCTTGTTTGTTTCCCAATAAAAAATATTTTGCATCTTCAATGTTGTGTAAATCAAATGATACAAACCCCCCCCCAAAAAATCTATTTTAATTCCAGGTTATAAGGCAACAAAATGCCAAGGGGGTGAATACTTTCGCAAGGCACTGTATCCGCATGTAGTATTGGCTACTTGGGTCTACTCATACCTGCTTGTATTTACATCACACATTCACTCTCTATATCAAGGACAGTTGTCTGCACACTCAATGAGCTACAAATAATGACTATATTTCCAATACAGATCACCAGATACTTATTTTAAAGGCAGAGATTAATACAAAACAACCCCAAACAACCTAGACCATGAATTTGTTTTCAATTGTCTGTCTAGACAGCTGCGTTAATGATTCAAGTTTTTAGAGGTATTTTATGATATACCTTACCTGCGCTGTTGTTTGATGTTAGATTTGAAATAGCAATTTGATCTGGAGCTCCAGTACTCTCTAAGGGGAGCCATGTTAAGCAATGAATTCATCAGGATCTGTATCTATTCCACAACAAAGGACAAATCTAACAAGCTCAAACCTACAATGGTCTAGTTCTGTCATATTCATGTAATCAATGAAATCCTAGTGTCACTGTAACGGATGGATCTTCTATCCTTCTATCTCCTAAGTACTACTCTGGGTCTTAGTTGTTAGATTTTTCTAATGGCATTTGCCATACTTGAATCCATGTCATTTATGGATAGAAGTGGAGTCATGCCATCCATTTATTAAATTGTGTGTGTGCACTTCCCTGTTTTATTCAGTGTAATTGGATGGGTAATTAAAGTGTAAAAGCAGTGTCATCTAACTGTAAATCCTGCTATTCACTCTCTCTCTCTCACACACACACACACACACACACACACACACACACACACACACACACACCAGGGTTTAAATACACAATCCTATTACTGGTTCTCTGGAGCAGAATGAGGTCCATTTAGGAAATTAAAGACTAATTATTTAATTGCCTAATGTCCTCTCTCTTTATACACTGAGTGTACAAAACATTAAGAACACCATGACATAGACTGACCAGGTGAATCCAGGTGAAAGCTATGATCCCTTATTGATGTCACTTGTTAAATCCACTTCAATCAGTGTAGATGAAGGGGAGGAGACAGGTTAAAGAAGGATTTTTAAGCCTTGAGACAGTTGAGACATGGATTGTATAAATATTGAAGTGCCTTTGAATGGGGTATGGTAGTAGATGCCAGGCGCACCGGTTTGTGTCAAGAACTGCAACGCTGCTGTTTTTTTGGGGCTCAACATTTTCCTGTGTGTATCAAGAATGGTCCACCACCCCAAGGACATCCAGCCAACTTGACAAAACTGTGGAAAGCATTGGAGTCAACAGTGGCCAGCATCACTTTTCAAAGGCTTTCAACACCTTGTAGAGTCCATGCTCTCGAATTGAGGCTGTTCTGAAGGTGAAGGGGGGGGTGTTCTTAATGTTTTGTACACTCAGTGTATGTGCCCCCTTTATTGTGATTGTTTGACAGCAATAATGTAGGAATGATCAAGTTGCTTCTTTTGACATTTACAAAATTACATTTTAGATTGTCAGACAGCTTTATTCACTCATGTTTATTGGAACATTTATTGATGTTGTTAATAATGTCTAATGCACATGTTGGATGCAGTTTATTCATATTTTTCATGGTCAAGATATTAATAATGAACCATCTAAAAATGTCTGGGGTCTGCTAAACTGAAGAGAGTGGATTTAGTATTTAAATATTTGATTGGTCAAACACAAATCAGTAGGAAAATCCTGCAAACGCAGCATATATGATGATGCCAACAAAGTGATAACAACAGTAATATGACAAGGGTTAACATCAACCATAGATGGCATCTCCTTCCATTGCTTGTAGTAAAGTGTCCATACTGCAGTATGTTTTGCTGCAGGGCCGTTGCCTCTCTATTCTGACGGTGAGTTTGTCTACTGTAGGTGGACAGAATGCGTTGCGTTTTTACCATTCTGACATTGAGGTTGTCGAGGTGGACACACAGGCAGCAGACTGCTCTGGGCTCCTGAGGCTATGGAACTGGGGGTTCACCTATCTAAACTGTCCATACTGAGAGTTTCTATAGACAGCAGGGGCCACAGCAGGAGATCTGTGTCCCAAATGGCATCCTATTCCCTTTATAGTGCACTACAATGTTGACGTAGACAAGAAGCTTTAAGTGCACTTTCGCATTTGATTCGTCAAACGTAGTGCACTTTAAAGGCACTAGGATGCCATGTGGGACGTAGCCATTGTTTGTTCTCCATATTGCTGACCTTTAAAGCAGTGGTAAATTGGTCAGCTTCTGTCATGCTTTAATTATTGACTGACCTGAGATAAATATATAGAAGGATTTAGGCTACCCCCATCAAATCACATTGTTGTACAGGGCACTGAGAATTGACACAGTTCAGGTGGAATCAATTTACAAAGAAATGAAATGGAATCAAATCCTGCCATGCAAAGATCCCCCTTCAACCACCCAGCAAATGCATCAATAGCTTCATGTTCACATGTTCAATATTTTATGACGGGTGCGGTATGAAGCCAGAATGCTCAGTACAGAATGTTTCTGTTTTATATACACCCCGCTGTACCCTTACCAAAACAAATTTTGCCGGTCTGAGTAAATCCATTAAAAAAAAAAATCCCAGGCTCAAACATTCAATAAGCAGTACGATATTGGATTTACAGTAATAACATACCGCAATTATGATATAGTTGACAGAACGTGTTTAGATTTTTCCAGGTAGGATATATTTACCAGTGCACCATTTGACTACATTGAGATGATTTGTGCTTGGAACACATCATGAGGAACATGATTTCATACAATGTTTTCTCTAGTCGTTAATAGGATGATGATTCTCTATTTCAATGATTCTCAACACATGGTGTAAAGCAACACGAGACATGATGAGACAGATGCTCTTGGAATAATGAAAGAGAGCATTCTGAAGGCTCTTGATCATGTTCCAATTCTCACCACCGGGACCAAGTACAGTACTCATTAACATTCGTATCATTCTGATAGTACTACTACATGTGGTCCCGCAAAGACTGCTGCTCGCCAGGTGTAGACGCTCTCATCTTGACTGAAGTAAGGATTTTCACAGACACGTAGCTGCATTTCTAATTATGTATCTGTGCATAGGCCTGAAGGTACTAGTAGGGTTGCACATTTTGGGGAATATTCAGAGGTGGAAACTTTCCGTGGGAATTAGTGGGAATATATGGGAATTAACGGAAATATATGCAAATTAATAATAATACTGTTACAGGTGTGTACTGGAGGCGAAGTCAGGTGCAGGAGAGCAGAGTGTAGTTAACAGGCACACTTTTTATTCCGATCCAAACGAAAGCACATAAGTACATATAACGTGCCCAAAACACGGAACATAAAGAAAAGTCTGGCGCGTAACAATACTTAACATCAAAACAATTTCACACAAAGACATGGAGGGGAACAGAGGACTAAATACATTCAGTGTGATTAGGGAATGAAAACCAGGTGTGAATGGAACAAGACAAAACAAATGGGAATATGAAAAATGGAGCGGCGATGGCTAGAAAGCCGGTGACGTCGATCGCCGAACGCCGCCCGAACAAGGAGAGGAGCCGACTTCGGCGGAAGTCGTGACAGTACCCCTCCAGCGGCGACGGTGAAACTCCTGCAGCAGTTCAGGGTCCAAAACATCCGCAACCGGAACCCAGCACCTCTCCTCCGGGCCGTACCCCTCCCACTCTACAAGGTACTGAAGGCCCCCTGCCCGACGCCTCGAATCCAGGATGGAACGAACGGAGTACGCTGGGACCCCCTCGATGTCCAGAGGGGGCGGAGGAACCTCCCGCACCTCAGATTCCTGGAGTGGACCAGCCACCACTGGCCTGAGGAGAGACGCATGGAACGAGGGGTTAATATGGTAATCAGAGGGAAGCTGTAACCTGTAACACACCTCGTTCACCCTCCTCAGGACTTTGAATGGCCCCACAAACCGCGGACCCAGCTTCCGGCAGGGCAGGCGAAGGGGCAGGTTTCGGGTCGAGAGCCAGACCCGGTCCCCCGGTGCGAACACCGGGGCTTCACTGTGGTGATGGTCCGCGCTGGTCTTTTGGTGCAGCGCGGCTCGCTGGAGGTGAACATGGGCGGCCTCCCATGTCTCCTCCACGCGCCTGAACCAGTCGTCCACCACAGGAGCCTCGGTCTGACCCTGATGCCACGGCGCCAAAACCAGCTGGTACCCCAATAAGCACTGAAAGGGGGAGAGGTTAGTGGAGGAGGGACGAAGCGAGTTCTGCGCCATCTCGGCCCAGGGCACAAACGCCGCCCACTCCCCCGGCCGGTCCTGGCAATAGGACCGCAGAAACCTGCCCACATCCTGGTTGACTCTCTCTACCTGCCCGTTACTCTCGGGGAAAAAACCCGAGGTGAGGCTGATCGAGACCTCCAGACGTTCCATGAACGCCTTCCAAACTCTCGACGTGAACTGGGGACCCCGATCAGACACTATATGTTTCCAAAGCCGCCGTCTCCGCCTGTGAGAGGGGATACACGTGACTCTTGGGAAGTGCAGCGTCTACCAGGAGATTTATCGCACAATCGCCCCGTTGATGGGGTGATAATTGAGTCGCCTTCTTTTTGGAGAAGGCTAGAGCCAAATCAGCATATTCAGGGGGAATTCACACGGTGGAGACCTGGTCTGGACTTTCCACCGTAGTAGCACCAACGGAAACCCCTACACACCTCCCCGAGCACTCTCTCGACCACCCCGTGAGAGCCCTCCGTTGCCAAGAAACAGTGGTGTAATGACAAGCTATCTAGGGTAGGCCTAGCACCACGGGAAACGCAGGAGAGTCATTGAGGAAGAGACTGATTCTCTCCTTGTGACCCCCTGCGTCACCATACCCAGAGGAGCGGTGGCCTCCCTAATCAACCCTGACCCTAATGGTCGACTGTCTAAGGCGTGAACGGGGAAGGACACAGCCACGGGAACAATGGGGATCCCTAAACTAAGGGCGAACGATCTGTCTGTAAAATTCCCAGCCGCGCCTGAATTGACGAGCGCCTTATGCTGGGAATGCGGGGAAAACTCAGGAAAAGAAACATACAAAAACATGTGTGCAATAGAGGGCTCTGGGTGAGAAGGGTGCCGGCTCACCTGGGATGATGCCAGAGTGCCCTACCTGCTGCCTCGATCCCCAGAGGAACCAACCCCGCACCGACCAGCAGTGTGACCTTTGCGGCCACAGATGGTGCACGAGCCGGAACCTCCTCCTGTCTCCCTAAGCACAGCACCTCCCAGCTCCATGGGCACCGGAGCGGCGGTGCTGGGGGATGGAACCGACAGAACCCGATCTGAACGTCCGCGAGTGGCCAGCAGGTTATCCAGCCGAATGGACAGGTCCACCACCTGGTCGAAGGTGAGGGTGGTGTCCCTGCAGGCCAACTCCCGACGGACATCTTCATGCAAACTGCAGCGATAGTGGTTGATCAGGGCCCTATCGTTCCATCCCGCGCCGGCGGCCAGGGTCCAAAAATCCATGGCGAACTCCTGGGCGCTCCTTGTTCCCTGCCTCAGATGGAAGAGACGTTCACCCGCTGCTCTACCCTCGGGTGGATGGTGGGTGAAATCCTCGAAATGGTCCAGCGCCGCATCTCCTTCTCCCCACACGGCGTTGGCCCACTCCAAGGCTTTCCCAGAGAGGCACGAGACGAGGGCGGGCACCTTCTCACGACCTGAAGGAGCCGGGTGGACGGTTGCCAGGTAGAGGTCGAGCTGCAACAGGAAACCCTGGCAGCGTGCAGCCGTCCCTTCATACTCCCGGGGAAGGGCGAGACGAATCCCACTGGGACCGGATGAAGGGGGGGTGAGTAGTGGAGACCTTGGTTGTGCTGGTGGAGGCGCTGGAGGAACTCCCTGTCTCCCCCACCAACGGTCCATAGTTTGGAGATGGTGGAGCATCGCCGCATGCTCCCGGACGCGCTCCTCCACCCCTATTCCAGGGACACCTGCTCCTGCTGACTCCATATGTTGGGTGTGGGATTTTGTAACGGGGTGCGTAATTGGCGGCAGAGAAGTCAGGCGCAGGAGAGCAGAACTGGGTAATAACCAGAGATTTATTAAGCAAAACCAACGACATCCAGAACAACAAGATAAATGGGCACACAAATAACCCGTTGTGCGCTCACGGGGAACGTGCACAAGCACTACAATAAACAATCCCACACAAAGACATGGGGGGAACAGAGGGTTAAATACACAACAAGTAATTGAGGGAATTGAAACCAGGTGTGAGGAAAAACAAGACAAAACACATGGAAAATGAAAAATGGATCGATGATAGCTAGAAGACCGGCGACGCCGACCGCCAAGCGCCGCCCGAACAAGGAGAGGACCCGACTTCGGCGGAAGTTGTGACAGAGAATTAGCTGCACATGTGATGGAATAATGCACTGTGCAAGCAGAGGGTTGCAATTCCATTGAATTGGGGATAGTTTAACCAAAATATGCCACAAGACACTAGAATTGCCTTATGTGTATCCCACAAAAAAGGTTGACTGTTGTAAGCTAACTTTGTTGATGAATTTAAGCAAAATTCACCAAATTCCAGGGTTTAACTTCCCATGAAAAATGTTGTAATTTTATCGTAAAGTTTCCGACCCTTTGCAACCCTAGGTACTAGGAGGATAGTTACAAATCTTCCAACCACGTTTCATTTGTAAGGTCAAGTTTCCTGAAGTGAAAAGAGTGCTACAGTTATCTGTATTATTAGTGCTACAGTTATTAAATCTGTTGATGTGCCCTTGAGCAAGGAGGCTGACCCTGTAAAACAACACATTTTACTCCACCTATGTGATGACAAAACATATATATTTGTATCTTTTTTGGGGGGAATGAATGTGGTCAATGTGGGGGATAACAACATCCTTTTTTTATCCAGTTAACAGGTTAATTTAAGAGAGTGGCATTCCTATTCAATTTCTCCTATCTGTGTGAAGGGGAATGAATAGGCAGTTCTTATAGAAGCTCTCGTGGACAGCCTTTTAATTAACAAATGGAATAATACAGTACTAGCAGTAGGGCTGTGTCAGAAATTTCACCATATTCCCTACATAGTGCACTACCAAAGCCTGATCAAAGGTAGTGCACTATTTAGGGAATAGGGTGCCATTTGTGATACAACATACAATTGAAAGTGCCAACAGTACTGTACTTGATCCAGAGATATGCAGGTATCATGAGGAGCTATGTTACAGTTAAAATATGCTCTAAAATGGAAATGGAAAAGATAGGAAGGAAATCCCTTTGCCGGCATCTTCGTCAAACAGAGACAGTAGACAGACACTTGCATGTCATCAGATAGATAGATCAAGTCTACATGCTACAGTAAAACATAGTAGTTGTTTCCGGCTCAGGGGACATGGTTGAAAGTGAACCATCCAGTCGTTTAACAGCAAGCCAGCCATCCACCACAGAGATGAGTCCATCACCTCTCTCCACCTTCCATCCTGGAAGAGAAAAAAATAATGTGTGGTTGGCCTATCATCCTGTGTGGTTTGCCTATAGCATCCTGTTTGGTTGGCCTAGCTTCCTGTTTGGTTAGCCTAGCATCATGTTTGGTATACCTAGAATCCTGTTTGGTTGGCCTAGCATCCTGTGTGGTTTGCCTAGCATCCTGTTTGGTTGGCCTAGTTTCCTGTTTGGTTAGCCTAGCATCATGTTTGGTATACCTAGAATCCTGTTTGGTTGGTCTAGCATCCTGTGTGGTTGGCCTAGCATCCTGTTTAGTTGGCCTAGCATCCTGTTTGGTTAGCCTTGCATCATGTTTGGTGTACCTAGAATCCTGTTTGGTTGGTCTAGCATCCTAGGCATGTTAGTGCATTATATTGAGATGTGTGATTTACAACAGTCAGAATGACATCCTCATTAAAATGGCATTTGAACAGGTAAAGAGGTATGCTTCGATAACCTATGCAGAAAAAATACATATATTTTTATATACAATTAGGTATTATGATTATGGCTCTAGATTGCAGGAAAAATCTGTTTCAGGTGTTTGAAAAATGCTAAATTCTCCAACCCCATCCATTTTCATGTACTTTGTGCCCCCTCTAAAATCCTGGGTGCATGACGCCCCTGCCGCTGTCTCAAAATGTATTGACCCTGTATGTATGGTCATGAATAAACAACAGCTTTAAAATTCCTAATACATCACACAGGCACTATCTCTTTATGTAACATCAACCACGTTTATTTAAAAAGAGGTGATTTATGTTCCCTCGGCCCAGTAAAAGCCTTATCAGTATCTCACTGCACCAGTTAATAACCAAGGTTGTGTCCCAAATGGCATCTTATTCCCTATATAGTGCACTACTTTTGACCAGATCCTTATAGGCCCTGGTCAAAGTAGTGCACTTTGTAGGGAATAGGGTGCCATTTGGGAGACCGCCCAAGTGGAAGCCATGGTGTATTAATCACACTACAGCCGATGAGTTGGAGACTGCTCTATTTTGCTAATGTCTGTTACAATTTCAAACCAGGCCATGTATAACTAACAGGTTTAATTAGTTTGGATTGATATTCATATCACATGTCCAATGGAATAGACGCCTGACAACACTCACCTTGTGTACTTCTGAAGAGTATCTTGTCCTGTGTCGCTTTTCCCTGTTGGATCCTTTTTTCCCCCAGTTTTTTCTATGGGATACTTTATCCTACAATGGTGTCTGTTGATCAACGAGGCCATGCAAAACAGAATTGCCCTCTCTCTCTCTCTCTCTCTCTCTCTCTCTCTCTCTCTCTCTTTCTCTCTCGGTCTCTCTCTCCTTCTCTCTCCGTCTGTCTGTCTGTCTCTCCGTCTGTCTGTCTGTCTGTCTGTCTGTCTGTCTGTCTGTCTGTCTGTCTGTCTGTCTGTCTGTCTGTCTGTCTGTCTGTCTGTCTGTCTGTCTGTCTGTCTGTCTCTCCTTCTCTCTCCGTCTGTCTGTCCATCTCTCTCTCCCTCTCTCTCCGCCTGTCTGTCCATCTCTCTCTCCCTCTCTCTCCGTCTGTCTGTCCGTCTCTCTCTCCCTCTCTCTCCGTCTGTCTGTCCGTCTCTCTCTCCCTCTCTCTCCGTCTGTCTGTCCGTCTCTCTCCCCCTCTCTCCGTCTGTCCGTCCGTCTCTCTCTCTCCCTCTCTCCGTCAGTCCGTCCATCTCTCTCTCCCTCTCTCCGTCCGTCCGTCTCTCTCCCTCTCTCCGTCCGTCCGTCTGTCTCTCTCTCCCTCTCTCCGTCCGTCCGTCCCTCTCTCTCTCTCTCTCTCTCTCTCTCTCTCTCTCTCTCTCTCTCTCTTCCCTAAGAGTAGAATATGCTCTTTCATAATACTTAGTGTATCATGTTGCAGTTGGTAATGGAAAGGGATATGAGATTACAGTTATGTTACATCTATTCTTTAATCAGCTATCAAATAGATGTTAACTGGTTTCTCTGATTGGGGTGAAACCTTTTCATGTTCAGTTGACTATCCGAGGTCATTAAAGGAGCTTTCACACAAACCTACAGTAAAACCAAGAAATTAATTATTTGCTGATGTGAACCAAATGTAGGCTAGTAGTTTGTTTCATTCAATATCTCTTGTATACCAATACTACAGCAGAAAGGTCCTTCTTTGTGGGATGTTGGTAATGATATTTCCAAATGTTTTGTGGCATGCTCGCCTGAGATCCAGTTAGTTGCATGTGGAGAGTTGCCTTAAAAGTAAATGGCAGGATAAGCGGTCTTTTCATGCCATGTATGCTTGATGCATCCGGACAGATACGAGAACATCGCAATCAAATTAGCAGGGCTTGTCGTGCACGCTTACACAGCAGAAGCCCCAAACCTTTTTTTCTTCTCTTAGCAGCAATAACACC
This sequence comes from Salmo trutta, assembly GCF_901001165.1. Taxonomy (NCBI): domain Eukaryota; kingdom Metazoa; phylum Chordata; class Actinopteri; order Salmoniformes; family Salmonidae; genus Salmo; species Salmo trutta. The sequence continues at coordinate 24,397,401 of NC_042977.1, forward strand.
AACGAACGGGGGTATAACTCACAGTGACAGGGGGATTTGAGGAGCCTCCGTCAGTATTATTGCGAGGCAGCTTGTGCCCAATTGCTCCTAATACAAAGTGATTTGAAGCCATCAACACTATGTGTGACTCACCCACCCAGAGAGTCATCCACAGGCACCTGGCCCTGGCCCTGGCCCAGTGAACATGGAATGCAACAAGGTAGAATGTCTTGGCTCAGCTTGTGAAACTGTTGAGAGTGGTCCAGTAGATCCTCTCTTTCCACCTCCGTGATCATTTGGCACGTCTGACTCCTGTGACTCCTGCCTTCGTGACGCGGCAGTTACCACCTGCTCCCCATGGCCTGAGTGCTGCTTGTCTCAGTCTAATTCAGGGACATGTTGGCAGAAGCCATTTGAGAACAACACAGTGAGTGAAGGACAGTCCTGGTTGGCTGTCGCTGCCTGGATGACTGATGATGTGTGCTGATCTGCACTGAGTGACACATGCCATCAAACCTCCCATAAAGCTACTGTGACCTATGCTGTCATGTCACAACATTCCAAATGCTACAGTCTGCTTGTTTATCAGTGTACAGTCCTGCTGCACAGTACCTAGCCATAGTTTCTTTAATGCATGCGCTATGTTTTATGTTTTGTACCATGAACTCTTTAATCCTCAAGGGAGGTTTGAATTACATTTGACATTTTAGTAATTTAGCAGATGCTCTTATCCAGAGCGACTTGCAGTTAATGCATTCATCTTAAGATAGATAGGCACAGTATGTCAAGCCATTTGATATTGACTTTCATGTTGGAATGGCCGTGCTACTTGCAATCTCTCTGCTTTATATTCGACCAGCTATGCAGCTTATGCAGCAGCACAGCATCAGAGTGCAGCATACTGTTGGATCGATGTGTGTACATGTACTGTATGCCTCAGTGGCTTCGTGAGATAATTGCGTGCTTGTCCATGTCTTATGTCTCGCACAGTATTTTATGGCCTGTTTTGTCATGTTCCTCCAGTGTGACTTGCGATGTAAAGCTATTGATGAGACAAAGAGAACCTCGAATTGAATTCTCCGGAGTGCGTAGCCTTTATTATGACGGGAATCGTCTTTGCTTCAATAGCCCTGATTCATTACTGGAAATTAGTTAGCCTGGCCCTTCGCCAGCCAGCACCTCTCCCTTGTAAGAGCCTTTCATAAAGCCAATGCTATGGTGGAATATGGTTATTATGAAAGCAACCGCTAATGGAGCTTTGATGAGCGTGCTAGAATTCTAGATGTTGACGTGAAGAGGAGATCACGCCCCCAAATCAAAGATACTGTAGTTTACAAAAACAACATCAGCAGGTTGTTAGATCTTGAACAGTGTATCATCTTAAAACAGAGTGCATATTTGAGTTTTATCTGATAGTGTCATGCTTTACCTTATTATGCCACTTGTTCCCTTACACACACACACACACACACACACACACACACACACACACACACACACACACACACACACACACACACACACACACACACACACACACACACACACACACACACACACACACACACGGTCAGCAAGTGACGGCCCTCAATCTAGTTTAGCTCTCACTGGTGACCTCCCTCACCCTTCATTGATAGCAGCGATGGGTGATAGGGTCAGTCTGCTAGGGACTGATAAACTCAGCGCACAGCGGCAGTCCGTCCGACAACGCTGAATGCAATCACTCAAGAATGAGCCAGGCATCGCTGGGTCTGAAGGTTGGACCTAATCTGTCTCCATAGCAACTGTCCAGATACGTCTGACTGCGACTGCGGTCGGTCAGCCAGCTGGGAGAGTTGGAGGGAGACAGCGTCAGCGTGGCAACACAGTGGCGATACAGAGGGAGAGCCCTGATGAGTTATCCTGGTGATTATCAGATAAAGATAATGGGGTTGATTGCCTCACAGGGCATGTATAGAGAGAACACCACTGAGCTGCCAGAGAGAGCCAGGACAGGACAATACTGTAAGATGGAAGGGAAAGTTATCTCTCTGTCTCCTGTTCTTGGAAGTTGTGGAGTTTTTACGGATGCGTTGTGAATCAGGTATGGGCTGAAGGTAATGGTGGATGCGTTGTGTATCAGGTATGGGCTGAAGGTAATGGTGGATGCGTTGTGTATCAGGTATGGGCTGAAGGTAATGGTGGATGCGTTGTGAATCAGGTATGGGCTGAAGGTAATGGTGGATGCGTTGTGTATCAGGTATGGGCTGAAGGTAATGGTGGATGCGTTGTGAATCAGGTATGGGCTGAAGGTAATGGTGGATGCGTTGTGAATCAGGTATGGGCTGAAGGTAATGGTGGATGCGTTGTGAATCAGGTATGGGCTGAAGGTAATGGTGGATGCGTTGGGTATCAGGTATGGGCTGAAGGTAATGGTGGATGCGTTGTGAATCAGGTATGGGCTGAAGTAATGGTGGATGCGTTGTGTATCAGGTATGGGCTGAAGGTAATGGTGGATGCGTTGTGTATCAGGTATGGGCTGAAGGTAATGGTGGATGCGTTGTGTATCAGGTATGGGCTGAAGGTAATGGTGGATGCGTTGTGTATCAGGTATGGGCTGAAGGTAATGGTGGATGCGTTGTGAATCAGGTATGGGCTGAAGGTAATGGTGGATGCGTTGTGAATCAGGTATGGGCTGAAGGTAATGGTGGACTGGACAGTACCATACACCCCAACATCAGTCATTTTAGGTACTAAATATAGTTACACTATCTACACTATAGTTCGAATTTTGGAATTATAAAAAAAAAACATTATTTTTTAGCTCCTCCTCCTTGTTCTGTCAATGTTTAAGGAATCCCCTCACCTTAAGGCTACTGCCAGTCTCTTTTCATCCTAGGAAGGTTACTTTTTGTAGATTGACCACACAGACAGATCCATGTCTGCTGGTGAAGTTTAAACACAAGAATTAACATGAAAACCTTTTCCAGTCTGAAGCTGCATCTGAAGCTGAAATGCATGAAATATTGGACAATTAATATTTCAGAATAACGCAGAAAAATACTCTGGAAATTTCTGTTGTTGTGCTGAGTGATGAGATTGCTTAATTAGCAGGTCCCATTCAGATTCTCTAACCATCTGTTTGAAACCCATGTCTCCTGATCCTATCATCCTAACACCAGCGCTCTTCTTCTGTGGTGGCAGAATGGTGGGTGTGCAGTCCTGTCGTCCCTATTATGGATGTGAATGTTCCTCACAGCCTTGTGATTACACAAGATATACAGCTCCATTTGCTAGCGATGCCTGATGGTTCAGGGGGAACATGTCTTATTAAAGCAATAAAAATGACTCCAATAATGTTTAATGAGCTCACCAACTGGAGAAAAAAAAGGCAATTTGGCATTTTAAAGATATATTACCTTATCGGTCTATGTCTGTCGGATAAAGCCACAAGTCTCTCTAATGTTCCCTTTTTCGTGCCATTGAAAATATTAAAATGAACATAAGTATTGATTGGAACCAGAGGCTGCAAAAGAGAGACACTCTATCATCTTCTCTGCAAGAACTGGGAGGAGAAACTTTTTGGAACAGAATATTTTTGCTTCCTACTTTTTAATGACGTACAATATGTTTTGAATGTATTGTACAGCTCTTAGCTACATTACATCTAAAAACAGATTTGCATGAAGCCAATATAGGTTGACATCTTGTCAAAAAAATATATAAAAACCAAAAAAATGTCATAAATGTGTTGACCTTGTTGATCTCATTTTACTGATAACTGTCCTCAGTGATATGTTTGTTAATGTGCTTACCAAACCCCATGTCTCCTCAAATGGAGTTCATGTTTGGAATGCCAGTGCCAGTGGATTTGTAACAATATATTTTACCTGAGGATTATTTGGTTGCATCTCAGGTATTACAGGATTACAAGGGATTATGTGTTGAACTAGATTATGAGTTCAAATGTTAAAACTGGTACGGTACTTGACCTGCGACACTCTGATTGGATCTGTAATCAAAATAAGCGAAGCATGTTGTGATGTGTAATTTTTCTTTACATAACATTGTTTATTTTTAGATGTCAGACATCTAATGACGGCCATTCTTCCTGTAGAGTTCTTTACAACATGGACCTTTGTCTAAACTGTCCTTATACACAAGATGGTCTGACAGGAACATCAATCAACACGTTAAATTGAGGCTTGCAAATTCATCCTTCAGAACCCATTATGAACTATGGCAAAATATAACTGAATTCACTTAAATCTCAGTGTCCATCAGTTTCTGACCAGTTTTTTTCTCTCGATGTTATCTTGCAGCTTGGTGAGGAAACCTTCAACAGAGCCAAGCTCCTGAACGTGGGCTACACTGAGGCCCTGAAGGATGCAGAGTATGACTGCTTCATCTTCAGCGACGTGGACCTCATCCCTATGGACGACCGTAACCTCTACCACTGTTACGACCAGCCACGACACTTTGCCATCGCTATGGACAAGTTTGGCTTTAGGTAGGTCAATTGTATTGTGTACTCTCACTCTCATGTATATTTACTCTAAAATAAATCTGTTATTCATTTTCTGAGCCTATTCTCCTACCATCTTAACTTTATTCATTTGGAAAGGTATATGCTTTTAAAGGGATAGTCCTCATATAAAAGTTTGAAGGTATTCTTTTGGGACTGCACACATGATCTGTACAGGATGATGTAACCAAAAGTACTGTTGGAGACTCATCTCCAGTTCTTTTGACTGACTTTAAGGTGAACTTTCCCTCTGTCTTTCATTGGAATCCAGAAAATTCGCCCAGCGCTCTCTGATGTTTCATTTTCTGTGTGGGGCCAAAGAGCCACCCAATCCTAACACATTATTCTATATCGCTTTTGTTATTGTCAGGAGTCAAGACGTATTTTTGGTGGTATCATTTTACGAATAACTTTACCTGCTGTTGATAACACAAGCATTTTAATGTCAAATTGAATACCCACAACTTTATCCAGTGAATTTGTCCTGCCCCTACTGTACACTGATACCCACTGCTTCATTCTGATGTCAGTGAACATCAACTTGAGTTAAAGTTAGCCTTTTCTCACATCTAACTCAGCCCTATCCACATACTTTATAGCCTTCAAATTGACATATAGTTACAAAAAGCCCTCAAGACACCCATGCCTAACAGACAAATTCACCCCAATGCCATTTTACCTGCTTGGATATGGAATTAGAATTACTGTGTAATTTGTGACAGATTGATTGAACACAATTCCTCAGCATCTAGCCAGGCTTTCTATCCAGTGCATGTGGACTAAGCAGCCTATTTGCTAGACACCTTATGCAAGTCCCTCAATGCACCAGCGTTGACTGCTAATATCAATAAACTGTGATGATAATCACATTTCTAAACTGTATGGAATTCACACTAGAGGGGCTTTCTCCTGGCTGCAACATTACTTTCTCTAATAACTCACACATCCTCCAGCAAATAGGCTGCTTAGAAACACACATGCATGCAAGCACTCACACACAGACACGGATGCACGCATACAAGGACACACACACACAACATTTTCTCTATATTGTTTGTGTGAAAGGCTGCTGCTACAGCAGATGTCCTCATTAGTTTTTTGCTTGTTGTCTTTTTACATAAAGCTCCCTGTCGCTGGCTCTGTCTGACGTCACAAACACACACACACACACACACACACGCACGCACGCACGCACACGCACACACACACACACACACACACACACACACACACACACACACACACACACACGCACACACACACACACACTCACCACTGGCCTGAGGCAGACTCCAGGCACCCGCCATGATACTCAGCTAACCTTCTGCACCGTGGAACATTACAATGGGGCTCTGTAGAAAGGCTCTCTCTCCATCTCCAAACCTTCTGCATATCTTCACGTCATGTGCATAAATAATAGCACCTCACATCAAGTGACACTTTTTCCCTTTAACTTTTGAAGCAATCCGAGCTACTGTAGCTATAGAAACAATACATTGTTAATTTATATATTTTTATTTCGTTACTTCTGCTCCCATTCTTACAGTATAAGCATTAAGTGCATGAATACAAAATATGTTATGTTGTAATTTTCTGTTGTCTTGAATGCAATACAGTAGAGTATCCATATTTGACAGGATTGTTTTTTTAAAATCCAGGATCTGTAATAAACCTCAAATCTGACAACCGCCTCAATGCTTTGACAGTTATTTTCCCCTTGCAGGCTTCCTTACGCGGGGTACTTTGGCGGGGTTTCTGGGCTGAGCAAAAAACAGTTTCTCAAGATCAATGGCTTCCCCAACGAGTACTGGGGCTGGGGAGGAGAGGATGACGATATCTATAACAGGTAAGACTGCATGGCAGAAATATTCCAAAAACACCCATCAATCCCAGCACAGCACAGTACCAGAAAAAGAATGGTGCAGCCAATTTATTTGACATTTAGATTATAGCTGATAGAGTAATTTGCATATTGGTTAGAATATCTTTTACCTTTATTTAACTAGGCAAGTCAGTTAAGAACAAATTCTTATTTACAATGACAGTCTACCCTGGCCAAATGCCCTATGGGACTCGGCCGGATGTGATACAGCCTGGATTTGAAACAGGCACTGTAATGATGCCTCTTGCACTGAGATGCAGTGCCTTAGACTGCTGCGCCACTCGGGAGCAGTATCAGTCATCGCTACTTTAACAGCTGTACTTTAACAGCTTTGAATTATTTAATGCTGATAACATTCTAAAGGCACAGATGAGGTATTAAAAGAGTGAAGTAGGCACAGCAAAAGGTCTTATTAAACGCAAAGTGTATGCCTGGCCTGTCACTTTACTTTATCATTGAAATACTTTTTTCCTGAATGTCCAGATAGAATGTCATTGTTCTTCCCGACCACATTCTCTCGCAGTGCTGCTAGCTCACAGACGGTCAAAACTTTAATAGCATGATAGTAGCTGCCATAGATTTGATCCATTAAAGCATCAAGATTTCCCCTGAGATGTTTCCTACAACAGAGCTATTTTTGTTTCAGTGGATGATGTGGGATGCGCTGGGATATTATCCTCCTGAATGCTGCTGCTTATGCCAATACATGAGCATGAAAGGCTAAATTCAACGTTGTAGACACCAAAATAAGCATATATAAAAGAGCATAAAGGTTGTCTTTCATTGAAATCTAGAACATTTTCAGGGCTCACTTGTTTTAATACCATTTTATATAAAGCAATTTGAAATGTCCTTGAATATACACTGGATCTCATGGCCAGGCAGAGAGGGGACTGATGATGATGGTGTTAGGCTAGCTTGCAGCAGAGTGAATAGACTCAGGCGACGTCCCAAATGGCACTCTATTCCCTATATAGTGTGCTACTTTTGGCTCTGGTTAAAAGTAGTGCACTATATAGGGAATAGGGTACCATTTGGGATACAACCCAGACTGAGCTGTGCCTAGGGGGATGCTGTAGGTCTCTCCCCTAGGCACTCAGCGAGATGGTGATGTGTGAGTGATGGGGCCTGGGCTGTTGCTGGTGTCTCTCTTTCTCTCCCCCTCTCTTACAGCCCCTGTGGGGATGGCTCCTTTCCCTGGGTCTAGCTGCTACAGGACATGGCATCCTAGCCCAAATTGGGGCCTGCCAACACAATCCCAGCTCGGGGGAGTCCATGTCCCTGCTCAGTGCTTTGAGGCCGTGCCCACAGTCTGTTGATCAGAGGTCCAAGGGATGTCAGTGACAGCGCTCTTCTCTCTTTAAAATTACATCTTCTTTGTAGGCTAGCATATGGGTCATTCCATATTAAAAAAAACACAAGAAAGAGGTTTTTGACACCGACCATCTCAGATTGTTCTGAAATCGTTTCTGTAGTTAGTGACAGATACGATTAGCATTCCTGAAACATTATTTTGTTTAAATATAATTTGATCTCTGAGAAATTAAACTAATTGATTGCACCCAAATTTGCCATTTTAATTTATAGGATTCAGATAATATTCAATAAATATAGTACCCAACATCCGATTTGGACCAAACTTCTTCCTACCAATGAGTAAGCCACAAAGGAATTGCAACAAAATGTCAAAAGCCATCCACGCACTCCCCATACCCTATGCCAATCCCACCCCAACAACCATTATACCAGTTCTCTATGTTTGACAAGTAGTATGAAGCTATGGCTTGTAGTATTGCTTCTCCATGCTATGTAATGTAGAAAACCCAGCCACAAAGTCATAACAGCTTTCCCAGTATGACAACAAATGGCGCTCCGGCGGGAGAAATCAATAGGTGAATATCACAGACAATCTCAACACTGGCGTGTAAGTAATACTGTGAAACACTATGATTCCAATATTAGTGGCAGATATGTTATGGACATTTTCTGAAATTACAATGCTAAAATAAAAATATATAAAACAATATGTGTAGCACCTTTCATTTCCATATGATCAAATACATTTTCAACAAAATAATGTTTAATGAATGCTAATATTACCTGTTTTTATCTACAGAAACTTCAGAACAATCTGAGATGGTGGGTGTCATTGCTTGCTGAAATGACATGGAATGACTCTTATGACTTGTAGAGAAAGAGAGAGTGTGATTCCTTTGTGACAGTAAGGTTCAGTGGGTTCAGCCTAAAGCAGGGACTGCACCTGCCTGGAGTGCACTATGTGGCACTGGCATACTGGCTCACAATCCCATTTTGTAATAATAGCTGATGCCTCACAAACTCTGTGATGTAGCACAACAGATCTTCCAGCAATGAGAGAGGCTAACTGGGATTAGAGTGATTAAGGGGAGTAGTGTGTTACTGTGTTGACATATTGTAGTTCAGAAGAGCACAGTCACCAAGAATCCAACCACAGTTATTGTTAGAGCAGTAAAGACAAAACATATATTTTATGAATCATGATTTTTTTTACCTTTATTTAACTAGGCAAGTCACTTAAGAACAAAATCTTAATTACAATGACGGCCTAGGAACAGTGGGTTAACTGCCTTTTTCAGGGGCAGAACAACAGATTTTTACCTTGACAGCTCAGGGATTTAATCTAGCAACCTTTCGGTTACTGGCCCAACGCTCAAACCACTAGGCTACCTGCCGCCCCCAATGTATGATTCATAATGTATTAAGATGTGTTAAGACCTCAAAGTGTATTTTGAGATATTTCCATTTTGTCATTTACATCATATCTTGGTTAGACTGCAGAGGCTATACTGTGTTGTAACTCCAGTGATAGCATAGCACAACTAGTGGTGATGCACGGTAGTGCACTCAGAGCCTTGCTTGAACTGCAGCACAATATTGTGAGGAGTTCCTTGTTAATTGTAGTGCTTTTTGGAACTGTGGCATGCTGTCACAACCTGCTGGGGAAAATCCCTTATGATTTGCTTGGAGGGAATACCTCATGTTACAGACGGTGCCAACTTCTCCACTTTTTTTGAATAATCATACGTCTTCAGAAAAATGCCTGTGTTGATTTACCCCGTCTCAAATAAACAGTTAAAGGGAAAAGGGTGGTTATTTTCTGGCGTTATTTTAATGGACTGCTTTGGGCTTACGTCCTCCTCCTGATGTCTGTCCATTCTACTTCTTTTGTTAGAAAAAATCTAGTTAATGAAATTATTTTGAATGTACATTCAGACACTTAATTGAACTCTACGGTGTTCCTTAAGGGCCCAGTATCCTCAGTTTACTAAGTACCATAGTATTGATTATCTCACGCCTGGATTACCCAGGCAAGGCTAACCACTGATTGGGAGATAGAGCTGAGACTGAGCTCCGTCATCACTATACAGTTTCATTCAGTAAAGGAAGGAAGGGTAAACAGAAATAGCTGGAGGTGATTTTGGCATTACTGGACAAAACAGATAGATGACAGTATTTTCCCTGCTTCCTGTAGAGCCCTTTCACTCTGAGACCAGCAACAGGAATGGAAGGATACTTAAAAAACTCTCTCTATCACCCCTCCTGGGCATGTACGTACAACTGAAGAGCAGCAGATCCATCCAGTGTCTTGGATGGGCAACTCCTTGGCTGTCAGCATCTGTGCAGTGAAACAGGGACCTGGAGGGACAGTTAGTTCCCTCATATTTACTTCTACTACAAGGTGACTAACTGTCAGAGCTCCGACTGTCTCTTGTGACAGACAGACAGACAGACAGGCTCTGTCTGGTGGCAAGTGCTCTCCCTGGCCTAGACGTACACCTGGCTGATACTGAGAAATATACAATCCCAAGTCATAGCCTATTTCATGGGCATAAGTGGTCCGTAAATACGTTAACTATCATAGGACTTTCCCTAACAAACATCAACAGTCCAGACACTATCTATTCTACATTTACATAGTGCACAGTGTCACTCTATTGTGTCCTGTCTTTACATTTACATTTACATCTTTAATAGAGGGAGGGAGATAGAGAAGAAAAATGCCAGCTTTGGCAGGACTCTCATTTCACGATTGCCCTTGTGTGCTATTTCTAATTAGAGGGAGACAGGAGGGAGTGGATAGAGAGTGGGCAGGCAGGCAGCAGAGATTGAACCACCGCAGTCAGCAAGACAGACAGAGCACACACTCAATCCAACATGAGCGATTTCAGGTTCGTTCCACTCATCTCCTCATCTCTCCCCAATGGCTTCTTTCTCAGCAGCACTCCATTCATTTCGGTTCTGATGAGGTAATGCCGCAGATTCCAATTCCCCTGGACTCCAAGAGTCTAATGCATTTAAGAAAGACTGGAGAGAAATGGGAAAAAAAAGCTAGAGAAATTCTTCATTAATTCAATCAAAAGGGCACGCAAGGCCAAATTAGCTGTCCAGACATCTGTATCAAAATTACCACTCAGGAAAACAATTATTTTTTGTTGCAATATTTAACAAGTACACAGAGAGTGAATGATATCAGTGGCAATGTGAGAATACAAAGGAAGTCAACAAAGGGACAAGCATTGCAATGTGTATGTATTGAGAGAGAGAAACCATTTTGCAGGAATGTCAACCATACATCAACCATACATCAACCATACATCAACCATACATCAACCATGCACACAACTGACAATGTAATCGTGCTTCTGTTTCTTCCCCTTTCGCTATGCCTGAATAATACTTTGCTTTCAAGGGCAATGTTAATTTAGGAAAACAGATATTTTGCTTCTCGACAAAGAAAATCTTATGTCATTGTGCCTGAAAGCAGAGTGAAGAACAGATATAAAAAATCTGTTGTGAAAGGTCAGAGGGCTGTTTTTCCTCTCCTTTTTATTTTCTACCGAAAATGCTTTGTATTATATTATTATATTATATCGCTCAATGCTTTCTCTTCATCATGGCCCCTCTGAGAGTTTTGAAAAGGTTTGATGGAGTTCAAGGAATCTGGTTCAGAATGAAAGGGCCCACAGATCCTTGGCACACAGCACTGTTCAATACGATTGAGCCAATTTTGTGTGCTCGCTGGGCTGAGACAGCAGCATGGAAGAGAGAAGTCAAGCTAATGAGTCGAAGGGTGCAGCAGCAGCACATGGATCCCCATGGCTTGTGACTAAACAGAACAGTAAATTATAAAGAAAACCTGTCAGAAGCCCATGTTGTTGGCCCATGTTTCATACAGTACAGCTCATGTCACGGACACTACATCTTGCAATCAATCAAGGTCTCTGGTGAAGACTGTTCCCGGAACGTGTCCAAATATTTACTCTTCAACTTGTCCGAAAGTAAAGAAATGGTACAAAAAAAGGATGTATGCCTTACCTCCTCCTGATGTCTGTCCATTCTTCTTTTGGTAGAAAACAATCTAGTTAAATCAATTATTTTGAAAGTTCTTTCAGACACTTGGTGGTCCTTAAGGACCCAACATCCTCAGCTTACTCCGCAAACTAAGTACCATAGTATTGATTAACTCACACCTGGATTACCCAGCCAAGCCTAACCATTGATTGGGAGATATAGCTGAGACTGTGCCCATCCCCCTGCCTGCCCTCTTATCTCCTTGAAATCACTGCAGATGGTTGAAGCTTTTTCAACCTGATACCTTGAAACCACAGTTAACACTACAGAATGTCCTGAAGCCAAACAAGTCACTGAATAGTTCAGTTTCCAGCTGGACTGAATGATAATCATGTAGGTATATAGTATTTAACACAGACCCAGTTAGTTTTAGTAGCTTCTGCCAAGCCCTAAATGAGCAAGGTATACATACCTGTTCTGGTTGCGTTTTTATTTAACTAGGCAAGTCAGTTAACAACAAATTCTTATTTACAATGACTGTCTAGGAACAGTGGGTTAACTGCCTTGTTCAGTGGCAGAACGACAGATTTTTACCTTGTCAGCTCAGGGATTCAATCTAGCAACCTTTCAGTTAATGGCCCAACGCTCTAACCACTAGGCTAAATGCCACCCTGTTGCATACAGTAGGCTTCATCCCAAATGGCATCATATTCCCTACACAGTACACTAATTTTGACCAGAGCCATCCCACTGGACACAAACTGGTTGAATCAATGTTGTTTTAATGTAATTTGTCAACATATTGTGACATGGAATCTACGTGGAAAATACATTGGATTTGAAAACAAGTCATCCATGTGAACAGGTTGTTTTGAGGATGAAATTTCAACCACAGGATTATGTCATCATGGTAACCAAATTTCAATATAGACAAACCTTTGTACCTTTAAAACAATGTCAGATCTTCAACGTTATATCCGCTATCAGAGCAACATACAATAGGCTGGGCAGCACTTATTTCTGGAGAATTTATCTATCTATAGCTACCCTTTGGTCTCTCATCCAGGGTTTTAACCAAACCCAGCCCTGCTTAGCTATGATATTTGTCCCTGACTGTGCTATCGTGAGAGTTATTGTTGAGAGATCTCCACTTAAAAATGAAATAGATTCACTGTTGCTATCAAAGTCATTCTAAAGGTTACGTTTAACAGAGAAAATTAAATTTGACCATATTTTATCACTCATATATCATAAATGATGCTATTTAGGCCTATATAGAATTTTATAAGTCATCAATATTGTTTCAAATCAACCAAGAATTCAACTAAAAATAGACAATACAACATGCCTAGGGTTTCAAGCTCTGGTTGATTTCAAATGTAATGATATTTAGTGATATTGAATTGTGTTTGTCGACACAACCAAATATCAACATTAGAAGGAGATGTATCCTCTGCTTGGATAATTCCATCTGTGCCACTGACTTAGTCACCTTTAATTCCAGTTGGATGCACGTCTCCATCTCAACCAAAAATGTAAGTTCAATAATATTTAAAGTGCATTTAAAGTTTCATTCGGTTTAGTGCTGTTCTCTAACTCAGATTTGTGATTGAGATGGAGACCTGAATCCAACATATCAGTTATTAATTTGTAGACAAACTGGAATTAAAGCTGACTAAGTCAGTGGCACAAGCAACACTGAACCATGCATGAGAGCACCAGCTGTTACAGACGACTGTGTGAACTCTCTCTCTGTAGCGTATGTGAGTAAGACCTTTAAACAGGTTAACATTTGCAAGGCCGGGGGGGCCAGACTGAATACCAGAATGAGTACTCAGCGCATGCGCTGACCAGCTGGCAAGTGTCTTTACTGACATTTTCAACCTATCCCTGACCCGGTCTGTAATACCAACTTGTTTCAAGCAGACCACCATAGTCCCCGTGCCCAACAACGCCAAGGTAACCTGCCAAAATAACTATTGCCCTGTTGCAATCACATCTATTGCCATTAAATGCTTTAAAAGGCTAGTCATGGCTCACATCAACACCATCATCCCAGACACCCACTTCAGTTCTTCTAAACAAGACTGCTAAATAGCTACCCACTGCTGCCTTAACTATCCTGTTGCCTAGTCACTTTAACCCTACAGTGAGTTAACTGCCTTGTTTAGAACGACAGATTTTTACCTTGTCAGCACGGGGATTCAATCCAGCAACTTTTCAGTTACTGGCCCAACGCTCCAACCACTAGGTTAACTGCCGCCACTATATGTATATAGCTACCTCAATTACCTCATACCCCTGCACATCAACTCGGTACTGGTACTCCCTGTATATATCCATGTTGTTTTTACTTGTCATTGTTATTTGTTATTCACTGTGTCACTATTTCTATTTGAATTTTTTTATCTTTAACTCTGCGTTGCTGAAAAAGGACCTGTAAGTTAGCATTTCACTGTTAGTCTACACCTGTTGAAATGTGTGACAAATAACATTTGATTTGAACCTATACGATTTTTTTAAACAGGTAATCCTTAGTGCTATTGTTTCTGGGTCAAGAATACACAAGGGGAATATTTTGAATCCACTCTCTGCATTATGTATTACCAAACCTTCTCACTGTTTTTACTTGCAGAAAACACACAAACCCTAACACAACACAAGCACCCTTACTGTACACACACACGGACACAAACACACACAGACAGACAGACAGACAAACACGCACTCACGTGAGCACAAACACACTGTTTATGTTATTGATCTCCGTGTACTCCAGAGAAAGAGGGAGGTTCAGAGAGAGAGGCAGAAGCTAGCTTAGTGACCCAGCTGGAGCAACGTGAGGCTCACATGACAAATGCAGGGAGGGTCATTTTTTTTATCCAGGGGCTTTACACGGATAAAGAGGCAAGGGGGGATATTATAATGACCTCATTCTTCAAGCAATCAAGCAGCTGGAAGCAGCATTTTACTCAAACAAATGGCTTTGTTTTCCAAGACAGTTAGCATGGCGGCTTAGGCTGGTCTCTTCAGGAAATCTAAGAGACACTTAATGGGAAGAGCCTGGATTCTCTTCAATCTGTTCTACTGAATTTGTTTTCATAAATGTTTTCTTTGACTCGCTTGGCATTTTCTTCTCATCTGGGCTAATGAGGCTTTGATGGCGGGATGCAGAAGCAATGTGTTTTGCTGTTTGTTTGTCAGTCAGTAAGAGCGAGGCCCACAGATACAAACTGTCAGGCTTGGCTGCACCAATAACACAGGAGATTTAGAATGAATCAGAGCATTACAGAGTGAAATATAACCATTTCATCCCATCTTGGGGACCAAACATTGTAAACACCCAAACACACACACGGTTCCATGTCGCTGCGTCAATGAATATCATTTCTTATTTTCCTCCATCTAGGTCTAGGATAGTTTGTACAGATTGGTTGTCTACAGATTGGTTTGTACAGTCAGTGCCTTGCTTTACCCCATTTCTGTTGCATTACAGCTGAAGCTTAACTCGAGATTGCTATTGCAGTGGCTCGTCATGGCTGGCATTGCTACAGCTGCTTTGGAGCAGTTATGACTTCCCAATTGGCAACCGACAGTATTTCTTATGTGGTGTACTTCTTTTGACCATGGCCCATAGGGCTTTGGGCAAAAGTAGTGCACTATGTAGGGAATAAGCTGCCATTTGGGACGCACACTCTAACTGATTCTTTCTAAAGCATGACTCCTCTGTTGTAGGATCACCCTCAACGGGATGAAGGTGGTTCGACCGGACGTCCGGATCGGCCGCTACAGGATGATCAAACACGAAAGAGACAAGCACAATGAACCCAACCCACAAAGGTTTGCCTTTGATTCCTCCCTAGACACTAGCCTGGCCCGAGATCGGTTTGTGCTGTCTTGCCAACAATGACATAGAAGTTGGCAAGACAACACAAACAGATCTAGGACCAGGCTGTCTTTTCCTCCCTAAACACAGCATTCATTCTAACTATAGAAGGTACAGAAAGTGCAGGTTCTGTAGCTATCGTTTGCTCAGTTACCAAAGTTGTCTTTTTGATAAAGGTTGTCTCACACTCACACATTATACTACCATCTTACAGTTGAAGGCTGCTCTAAGATGAATCCCCCATCCCATAGATTTGGCAGGAAAATAACCCTTCATAGAAATGGATTATCATTGTTTATTCACCACTAAGAGGGCTCTTTCATGCATGAATAGCCAACCCATCAATGACTCTAAAAAGAGCAGATCGATAACAGCATGGCTATATGCAGCACTGTTAGTTGTGATTGTTCCTAAAGCCAGAACCCTACAGAGCTGAGCTGCAATTTGCAAAACAATTATTGCATTGCATGAATGGACTCACTGTAGAATTTACAGACTTTTATTGATCACATCTAACCCCCTTGCTGGCTCTTACCATGATAGAAAGGCCAAAAAACCACGGGTGGCCATTTAATCCTTGGGCTGCTCTTGTTATTCGTTTTCCATGAACTCTCAGTCCCTAGGACTCCCAGTGTGCGAAGATAACAGCCACAGAAAACAACAATCATTCTGACGAGTGCCTCATACATTACTAATAATGAACCAATGCAGACCCCTTGCATCGCAAGCTCGAGAGCGTGATAAACTAATTTCCATGGGAGATGAGAGAATAACTGAATTAAAAGGAATTTGTTGTTACTGCGCTTATAGCAGTGGGAAGTAGGGGTGCTGAGGATGCTGCAGCACCCCATAAAAAATATGAATAAAAAAATGTAATATTATTTTTTTATAATAATGGGATCAATATATTTTGTACAGATTTTGGCGAGAGCGAAACCTCTTCCTCTGCAGCGCGGGCAAAACTTTTTTTCCAGCACCCCCAAAAAATATTGCAGCACCCCCACCCCCAAACTACTTCCCACGGCTATGACTGCGCCTAATGAATTGAAACACGTTGATGTAAGAGGGGTTTGCTGTGCTGACAGAGCCAGGGAAGCATGCTGTTGTCTGTTTGGCTTGTGGCTGTGTGGTGACAAGTTGATGGGGTAATACATGATCAAAGTACTTACCATGCAACATGATGCGTCTTGAATGACACCCTATCCCCTTTATGGTGCACTACTTTTGAACAGGGCCCATAGGGCTCAGGGCCCTGGTCAAAAGTAGTGCACTATATAGGGAATAGGGTCCCATTTGATGCAACAAATGTCTTGAATCTGATTCCATCACTTATTACAAGGTTGACCACATTTAAAATACCCGATTGCGGGGAAAAAGCATGGTATATTTCTTATTTGGCAGCCCCCCCCCCCAAAAAAAAAACCTCACGCTGCACCGAACAAGCTAATTGAAGCACAACTATAGGCAAACTCCTTTGCATCGCTCAAAATGTAGTCATGCAGTAACGAGATACCTAATGTGTGTGACTGTTTTATGAACGTCTGGGAATACTTGACCAAGTTAACATTTCTGGTTTGTCTGGGAATGTAACACTTTGAAACCGGGATTGAGTGAAGTAGCAGCAAATATGTTGAATGAGCAACTAATGAGCATGGAGAACCTCACAAGTTGAACGAAATCACCTAATATCTTTTCAGTCTAATACGGCTATTTACTTACTTTTGTAGCTCTTCGTCAGAAGCAGGCTTTTTGTAAGTAGTTAAACATTCTTTCCAAGTTTAGCTGGAATTTAGATCGAAAGGATTTGACAAATGTGATTGATTGACAATATTACATTGGCCTACGTCTGACCTTGCGCTGTGCAGAATATCAGATCTCAACAACGATTGGAGAAGTGTTTAACATCCCCAGTACCACATCCTTATGAAATACATCTTATAAAAAAAATTCAACATGACTGCAAACAGATCTATTATGACGAGATGCTTATGTCTCCGCCCTAACTATGGCAGTCGTTGTCCCAAAGATGGGAAGGCAGGCGACAAGTTTAGGTCCAAAATAAGCCCATAGAAACACATTGGGCTTATTTTGGAAGATTTTGGCGAGAGTGAAACCTCTCGCTTTGCCTCTCCCTCCCTGCTGCAAAAGATACAAGTAAGAATGTCTGACTGAAATACGGGACATATCGGCCTTTTTTTGTAAATTAGTGGTGTTTGAATGTGTTGATAAAATGTGGGACATGATTGTTTGATGCAGGACAAAGGGACAAAATATGGGACTGTCCAACAGAATCCAGGGCATGTGGTCACCCTACTTATAACATATTTATAAGAGATGTAGCTATCCTGCACACATAGGTATGTGGAAACCTCTTCAAATTAGTGGCTTCGGCTATTTCAGCCACACCTGTTGCTGACAGGTGTATAAAATCGAGCACATAGCCATGCGATCTCCATAGACAAACATTGGCAGTAGAATGGCCTTACTGAAGAGCTCAGTGACTTTCAACGTGGCACCGTCATAGGATTCCACCTTTCCAACAAGTCAGTTTGTAAAATTTCTGCCCTGCTAGAGCTGCCCCGGTCAACTGTCAATGCTGTTATTGTGAAGTGGAAATGTCTAGGAGCAACAACGGCTCAGCTGCAAAGTGATAGGCCACACAAGTTCACAGAACGTGACCGTCGAGTGCTGATGTGCGTAGTGTGTAAAAATCGTCTGTCCTAGGTTGCAACACTCACTGCCGAGTTCCAAATTGCCTACGTCAGCACCAGAACTGTTCGTCGGGAGCTTCATGAAGTGGGTTTCCATAGCCAAGCAGCCGCACACAAGCCAAATATCACCATGTGCAATGTCAAGAGTTGGCTGGAGTGGTGTAAAGCTCACCGCCATTGGACTCTGGAGCAGTACCTTAGTTCCAGTGAAGGGAAATCTTAACACTACAGAATACAATGACATTGTAGACGATTCTGTGCTTCCAACTTTGTGGCAACAGTTTGGGGAACAGTTTGGGGAAGGTCCTTTCCTGTTTCAGCATGACAATGCCCCTGTGCACAAAGCGAGGTCCATACAGAAATGGTTCGTCGAGATCGGTGTGGAAGAACTTGACTGGCCTGCACAGAGCCCTGACCTCAACTCCATCTAACACCTGGGGTTGTGGTGCCAGACCTTACTAAAGCTCTTGTGGCTGAATTGAAGAAAGTCCCCGCAGCAATGTTTCAACCTCTAGTGGAAAGCCTTCCCAGGAGAATGCAGGCTGTTATAGCAACGAAGGGGGGACCAACTCAGTATTAATGCCCATGATTTTGGAATGAGATGTTTGACTAGCAGGTGTCCACATACTTTTGTAATGTACTGATGTGTATGTACAGTGCATTCGCAAATACTTTTTCCAAATTTTGTTATGTTACAGCCTTATTCTAAAATGGATTACATTTATTTTTTTGCTCATCAACCTACACACAATACCCCATAATGACAAAGCGAAAACCGTTTTTGTTTTTTGTTAAAAAAAACATAATTATTCAGTCCCTTTGATATGAGACTCGAAATTAAGCTCACATGCATCCTGTTTCCATTGATGGTCCTTGAAATGTTTCTACAACTTGATTGGAGTTCACCTGTGGTAAATTCAATTGAATGGACATGATTTGGAAAGGCACACACCTGTATATATAAGGTCCCCCACATTAACAGTGCTTGTCAGAGCAGAAACCAAGCCATGAGGTTGTTCGTAGAGCTCTGAGACAGGATTGTGTCGAGGCACAGATCTGGGGAAGGGTACCAAAAATGTCTGCAGCATTGAAGGTCCCCAAGAACACAGTGGCCTCCATCATTCTTAAATGGAAGAAGTTTGGATCCACCAAGACTTTTCCTAGAGCTGGCCAACCGGCCAAACTCAGCAATCGAGGGAGAAGGGCCTTGGTCAGGGAGGTGACCAAGAACCCGATGGTCACTCTGACTGAGCCACTTCTCAGTAAAAGGTACATGACAGCCCGCTCAGACTATGAGAAACAAGATTCTCTGGTCTGATGAAACCAAGATTGAACTCTCTGGCCTGAATGCCAAGCGTCACATCTGGAGGAAACCTGGCACCATCCCTACTGTGAATCATGGTGGTGGCAGCATCATGCTGTGGGGATGTTTTTCAGTGGCAGGGACGGGAAAACAAGTCAGGAGGGAGGGAAAGATGAACAGAGCAAAGTATAGAGAGGTCCTTGATGAAAACCTGCTCCAGAGTGCTCAGGACCTCAAACTGGGGTGAAGGTTCACCTTCCAACAGGACAATGACTAGGTTGATTGAATCTGTCACTGACTCACTGTGAGACAGACAGACAGACAGACAGACAGACAGACAGACAGACAGACAGACAGACAGACAGACAGACAGACAGACAGACAGACAGACAGACAGACAGACAGACAGACAGACAGACAGACAGACAGACAGACAGATAGATAGATAGATAGATAGATAGATAGATAGATAGATAGATAGATAGATAGATAGATAGATAGATAGATAGATAGATAGATAGATAGATAGATAGATAGATAGATAGATAGATAGATAGATAGCCCTTCGTCCGCTGACTGGCATTTCTAACAAAGCTTTATTTATTCTCCAGCCTGACTTGGTTCTGATCCATGAGTTTCGGCTTTAGCGAAAGTTGAGGTGCCATGTATACAATTTATTTGGGGGCAATAAATGATTCATTCATGTCTTGAAGAGGAAAGAAAGACAGAGAAAGCCCTAGTAGGGACACCCCCCCCTCATTAAAATGCTATGGGGATTATTTGAAGAGTGTTTTGATTTGTATAATAAGAGATTTGGGTTTTAAAATGGAGGAAAGTAGAAAGGCCTTGAAAGGATCTGGGTTTTTATAGCCAAACCTTTTAGAGAGAGAGCACTGCTCAAAATTCTGCCAGCGTATTTACTGGACTGGTGCTGTTGAAGTTTGCCTTTTTATTCTTGGGTATTAAATGAGGAGTTTTAAGGTGCTTTGATCAGTATGTTTAGGGCCTTTAGCCCGGTTCACTGGAGTTAAGATATTAAAGCCTCTGATGTTTTAATAATAAGGTCATAATAAGCCCATATACTCGTCAATTATGATGGAGGCTGCTGAGGGGAGGACGGCTCATCATAATGGCAGGAACGGCGCAAATGGAATGGAATCAAACACCTGAAACCATGTGTTTGATGTATTTGATACCATTCCACTGATTCCACTCCAGTCATTAACACGAGCCCGTCTTCCCCAATTAAGGTGCCACCCACCTTCTGTGGTGTGTAGTACATAGAGGAAGGATGCACAAGAAGAACAACAGTGTCTTGTTTCTAAAACTAAATGTACTATATTTGGTTCAAGATATATGCTTACTGATGATCCCCAATTGCATTTGTCGATGAATAGAACGCATGTAGAGCAAGTGAGAAAAACGAAACTACTAGGACGCAGCTTTATCATGGTCAGAACACATAGATAATATTGCTATTAAGATGGGTAAGGGAATTGCTGTTACAAGAAAATGTTCAGAGTATGTAACATCTAGCACACTGAATCAGGTGATTCCATCCCTGGTCCTATCACACTTAGAGTACTGTCCAGTTATATGGTCAATCCCTGGTCCTATCACACTTAGAGTACTGTCCAGTTATATGGTCAATCCCTGGTCCTATCACACTTAGAGTACTGTCCAGTTATATGGTCAATCCCTGGTCCTATCACACTTAGAGTACTGTCCAGTTATATGGTCAATCCCTGGTCCTATCACACTTAGAGTACTGTCCAGTTATATGGTCAATCCCTGGTCCTATCACACTTAGAGTACTGTCCAGTTATATGGTCATCTGCAGCAAAGAAAGATATAAAAAAGCTCCAAATCTCTCAAAACAGGGCTGCCAGATTAGCTCTTCATTGCTCTATCCATATGAATATTATCCAAGTGCATCAGAATCTCTCATGGCTTCACCTTAAAAAGAAATTACTATCCAGTTTTCTGATTTTCTTTTGGAATGTTATATTTTAAAAAAAACACAGTATTTTTAAGGCCAGTTAGTACATACTAGCAACACGCATAACCACCAAACCAGACAGGCAAATTCGGGGCAGCTAAGACAACCCAAGCCAAAGACAAATCGCCTTAATCTACAGTTTTATATAGAGCCATAGCTGAACGGAACTCTTTATCAATCCATATTTCTCAGGCAAAAAGTAAATACACCTTCAAGAAAAGAATTAAAAAAACATCTAATGTGATAGACCATATGACTGGACAGGAAATAGAAAGCATCAACTGAATGTTAAATGTGTTTCCTGTCAGGTATTTTAATTGTCTGTATTGTCTACTTGTTGAATGTTTGTGAAGTCTTGATTGTGGTTGTTTGTAATGTCTTGTTAATTGGTGTTGGACCCCAGGAAGATTAGCTAGCGTTACGGCGTTAGCTAATGGGGATCCTAATAAAAAATATAAATATATATATTTTTTAAATCACTGTCTCTAAAAATTGTTTTATTTCCTGAAAAAAACTCATTATTCTATCCTTGCACTCTGATTATTATGTTGTACCTGTCCTCGCATGATAAAGCATTATGACCTCCAAAATTACTCTTAGCTCAACAAATTAGCCTTGTTTACCATAATTATGCAGATTCTGCTAGAAAACCAATCTTACCCTCCACACATTCCAGGGCATCCGTCAGTGTATCCAGGAGAGAGTGGTTCTAATCTCCTACTGCGGCCAGTGTTTACTGTTTACCAACATGGATGTTTTTGTTGATTCATGTTGACTACCTCTATAGCTCTGTTACTGCCCCCACCCTGCTCTGTTTGGTCAGTAGGAAGTAGGAGATGTGGTTTAGACATGGTAATGAGACATTAGGCTTGCCAAAAGAAGAAAGCCTACCATTCATCACAAGTCCAAAAGATTAGTTAGCACGCCTTGCACCGGGGCTCATGCATATTAAATCAGTGGATTCAAGGCTTCCTCCTTCCACAGAGTAGCGTCATCATCAAATATCCAATCAGAAATCATCTCATGTTAAGTGGTGGTTTTATGGCTTTTTTGCCTGCTGCCTTGCCTAAATAAGTAGGCACCAAAACATGAATTAGGGAAGCTTTTAGTGTGACTCCTTACTCTGAGAGATGCCGTTTTCCACTATTACAGTCCATATTTAAGTAATATGTGAGAATATCTCAGATCTCTCCAACACAGGCCTCGTTGTGAGATCATTGAGAGACTGATTAAGTACAGTAGTAGAGCACAGTCAGGCTTTTTAATCTTCTCTCCTCTTTATAGATACATCTCTCCCCCCTCTCTCTCTGTCACTCTTTCCCCTGTCATTTAAAGGGCTCATAGCCTAAAAGTAATTTAGCTTTAATTTAGATTCCTGACTAGATCTGTGTCTATAGAAATCTCTGTTTAGCTGCTGCTGCAGGGTTCTTCTTGGGTTGACTTGGATTGTGTCGAAGTGGGTTAATGTCAAAGCACATAAAAATACATCTTGTTTGAGCCATTCACATTTCTTTGAAGATTGGATATGCGCTGCACACAGCTACTGAGGCAGTTTCTCCATGGTTCTTCTCAAACAGTAAAAAGACATCTGAGAAAACCATTGGGCATTGTAGCCTTGGCATTGGACAATGGATGACTGTTACAGCTGGATGACTCCTGTATGTGTCCTCTGAGTTCCAATACATGCCCATATCACCACCTATTGTCCAATATGGGAATAACAAGAAACATGCAAAACCAACCTTTACAGTATGTTAGCCATGATGAAAAAGTAAAACATAAAATAACATTTCAGTGCTTGCTACAATGATAACATTTCCCTGTAATAATAATAATGAGTTTTTTCTTCATCTTCTCCAGATTCAATAAGATCCAGAACACCAAGAACACTATGAAGAGAGACGGGATCAGCACGTTAACGTACCGCGTGCTCCAGTTTAAGAAGTACCCTCTCTACACCAACATCTCTGTGGAGATCGGCAAGCCCCCGCCCCGGCCTTTCAGGGGATAGACAGATAGAGAGACCCGGCCTGGACATGGAGAGGGAGGGAGATGGGGCAGAGAACGATAATGCACAGTAGAGAGCCTCCATCTCTGCCTCCACCTCCCTCAGCCCGACGCAGACCCAGATACCCCCCACTGACCTGGGCTAGGAGCCCGCCCAGATCCCTCACAGCCCACTCTGAGTGGAGATACATACCTGTTGCAGTCCAACACTGCTCACAGCTCAATGGTTACGGCAGGCCTCCAACCTGGGACGCTGACCAGCTGACTCTGGGGGGACTAACTCTCAGGAATAGATGAAGAGGGGGGATGTATTAGATCAGATTCATTCTCCTGGCTGGAGCCACAGTGCTGTTCTGGAAATGTGCATACTGTACATGAAACACACAGCAATAGGGATGAGGATGTCCAGGGTTCAAGGGGAGTCATTTCGACATTGGATCGTTGACACGCTGAGGGTTGGGTTTGGGATTCAGAGTTATTGGAGCAGAACCAAGAAGAGCAGCCCTGATCTCTCTGTGAGAATCTATCTGTCAATCAGAACATACTATATTGGCGCAAAATGAATGTGTACTGTCTGTGCCTGCATCTAACGCAGGCTTTCTCCATTTCCCATGTCTCTGCCATTGACAAATGGTTCTGGAGCAGAGCGACATTGTGCACCAACTCCGGTCTCTCTTTGGTCTCTTTTTTTTGTGACAAAGAATTGTTACTATCTGTGGATGGAAACAAGTTTGAGAGACATACAGTGAATAAAGACCTCCTAGTAGTGGATGGGTATGACTATCTAAGGACCTGGTTTTGACCTGTTTGTGGAGAAGAGAGGTCCAGTAAATAGAACAGAAGATGAACTTCTGGCAGGGTTCTAACTGGTGATCATCAGACGTGTTCGGACGTGTTCTCACTCACAAAGGTTACAGTAGATAGTGATGGGAGTTTAAACCTTTGCTGTTTAACAATGGATACCGGCAGTTTTAGAAGAGGATCGTCTCTTGCTCAAAATACAAGACTCTTTACTACATTTTTTAGTTTTCGTTTCGAAATTAATAAAATGATAAGGCATTGATAACCTAGTGGTGGAAATTGTGAATGATGTTGATAAAGAGAGTCTAGTATGGTGAATATTTGCATTGTAGCATTCATTCCATCCATTCAAAGGCAGAAGCACACTGCACTGAGGTGATAAGGACACAACGGAAGTTAGTTATTTCCTCAGGGTGGATTCCCCGAGAATAAATGGAAAACTAGCCCACATACAGTAAGAACAAATCTAATATCGTATTACTATTAACACCTCCAGTGTATGAAAGCCTTTTAACGTCTTAAGTAAGTAAGCTTTCTCTTCTCTCACTCTCTTCTCCTTTTTTGTACTGCCTAAACACCAAACTGATGCCTTCAGAATTTTTATGAGGGGCAATGATAAGGAATGCTGCATTTTTGGATTTTTTTTAATGACATTCCTGTTGTGTGAAGTGACGGGGAAATCTTTTTGTATTATCAATGGTTTTCTTGGCCAGGCTTGAGGCAGTGAGTATCTAGAGATGCCCCAACCAACCAGTTTCCCCTCTGTTTATTTTTAAGAGTCTTTTAAAGATGGAGTGCATTTCCCTTTTTTCTCTCGACAACACCCTCCACTGCCTTTTATTCCTCTCTCTGGCAAGGCCATATCTCTCTCTTTGTGCCGTGTGTGTCTGTGAACACCACAATGTTTTTCTGTACTTGGCCATCTGATGAATACACAGACAGCTGTATCTGAAGCACACAGCTCCTCTATAGAAATATCAGCAGGATTTCAACAATCCTCTCTCTCTCTCTCATTCTGCTTTTTCATTTTTCAGTTCGTTACTACTGGTGTGAGTTGCTGTGCCCTTGGAAAAGAGAGCACCTCGCAAAGTGAATGCTCTACTCCCCATTCAACACCGGAGACTGATGTCCTTTTACACTACTCTATTTAAATGTAACTGTCAAATGGATGTACTGTGTATGCACTGCTCTCTGATGACTGTGGACCACAGGATTTAGAATTTCACATATTCCTGCCTATGGTCCCAGTATAGTATGATTCATCAGGCTGCCAAGCTTCTGCTTTTATGTTCAATGCTGAGGGAATAATTTTCCAAAAGGCTAAATATACTACTTGGAACTTTGGGAAGGAGCTTTTACATATAGCTAGCATCCTCATTACCTAAAATCTGTTTAACAGAACGAGCTCACTACTGATGCAGCACACAACCCCGAAAAAAACTTGGTACTGAAGTTGTATTCACTGGTTTCATTAAATTAAATCATTTGACTTTTTATCATAACTCCAGTCCAAGAAATGGTTGGATATTTGGTTTGCTATATGGTAGACCACAGGATGTGATTTCTGTACATATCAGACTTGTAGACTCACTCAACAGCTCGTAGCGATCATTACAGGTGCATGGACAGGCATTATAATGTCATTTGTGTTGTGAACAGAGGAAAACGTATAATAGAACTCAGTCTGTTCTGTTGACTTGATATCTATACGGAGATCATGAACCAAGTAGGCTATAACAGGAATAATACATCCTATTGGTTCTATTGTATCAATCTAATCATGAATCATATTGGTATATCCATGATATTATCTTGTTTGGCCTATAGGCTGTATTCTGCCCCACTACCCCACACATAGTGACTGTGGTATAACATTGTAGGTACTGTATAATATAGATTTGATATGATGCGTATTGAGAGGGGGACCTTTCAGCATAAGCTTAGAAACATCCTTCCCAGGACTGTTTCTCTCTTTCACAACTCGCCAGCTATGAATCAGTGATAAAGCACCACTCCTCGTCTGAGTCCCAAATGGCACCCCATTCCCCACATAGTGCACTATGGGGCCCCTATGGGCCTTGGTCAAAAGTAGTGCACTATGTAGGCAATAGGGTATCATTTTGGCTGCATCCCTCTGCTCCCACCCTCCCCGCAGTCAACTAGTATTATCTTCAGTTTGTCCTGCTAATTGTCAGTTTGTCAGTTTGTCCTGCTAATAATTGCTGGGAATCAGCTTGTTTCGTTGACCATGTTTTTGATGCAGCCTTGAGTAGGAAAAGCTGACAGGTGGAATGCTAATGTACTATCCACCCTTTGGAGTGTGTCTGAAGTTCTCTCTTCATCCATCTCCTGTTGGCAGACATTGCACAGCTTCCTCCTTCTTATATGTTTGAACCTAAAGCTCATTGAGCAATCTTTTCCCTAATTGTCAGAGCCGTCGTTTAAAGGAAGTGGTGGGTAACTGAAACAGGAACAAGATAGGATGAGGGCATTGGAGAACAACATCAACTACTGACTGCCTCAGGTCTTCAACCTGAGTGCATTTTTAAATATTTACTGTATCTATCTAGGTTTTGTACATTGAATGTTGAAAATGTTATATCTTATATAGAATGCATAATGTCATATCAAACCTACTTTTTCTATACAATCAATAAATCTGATGGTAAATGAGATACACTTATGTGATTGGTTTGTTTTTCCTTGCCATATTTCACATGCATGTTGTCATCTGCATCCCAAATTGCACCCTATTCCCTTTATAGTGCACTACTTTTGTCCAGTGCCCCTTTTGACCAGGACCCATAGGGCTTCAGGCAAAAGTAGTGCACTAAGTAGGGAACAGTAGTGCCATTGGGATGGATCTGTCCACGGTCCTGACAATGGGGGCTAATAATAGTTTTTTTCCTCCATTGTTTCCAGTTGCCATGGCATTCAAAGAAACTTCTTAAACATTTCTCATTCACTCTGTCTTTGGGGCGTAATAGAAAATAGAAAATGTGCTGAGACTGAAGAAAGAACTCCTTCTGCTTTTAAAGACAACGTGGAATTGGTAGCGGTAAAAAAGAAAAGAAAGTTGTACTTTAATTTTTTATAAATCAGTAATTATAATGGTTGAGCCACTGCTGTTCATTCGACTAGTAAGTATTTATGTCAGAGGAAGGATAAGAAACACCACACTGCATTGTGGCTCAAATTGAAATGCTAAAACTACTTTGCTCCTCTAAGGGGAGGCTATGCCTAGGTTAGAAATTGTTTGCGTTAGCCAAATTCTAATAATGTGGTGCACATTTTTGGAATTATCATCAACAATATAATATTTACTAATAGCAGTATGGACCAAGGCCTGCTCCCATCAGTGGATGCATTACAACGAAAGGATCATTTCTAGGTTGTGTTAGAACTATGTTCATACTGTCTCAGAGAGAAATCCACACCACCTTGGTTAAACAGAAAACCTAACAGCTATTGTTGAGATGCCAGCACTGTCCCCAAACTGTCAACAACAGGGATTTGGGGAAATAGAACAATGAACCACTGGCATCCCCTTATTGACATGACATCCAGTGTGTAATAAACATCCTTCTACACAACAATGGCAACACACTGTAGACAGTATAGTTAATGGACATACAAGGACATACAAAGACACTTTATTTTCACTTACTGTAAGTTAACATTGGGTTTTTAACGAAAGATGGAGGGAGTTACAAAGGCATGGATAAAAGATAAACAATGTACAACAATTCAATAACATAATCAAGAGACATTAGGAGAGTCGACTGGAGAGGTGTAATCAGAGCCTTTCCTGAAATGACAAGGCTTGGATGTTGGCATATAGTCTATCCATATAATCTATCTATCCATGTAGTCTATCCATATACTGTATCTATCCATGTAGCCTATCCATGTAGTCTATCCATGTAGTCTATCACTATAGTGTATCTATCCATGTCGTCTATCCATGTAGTCTATCCATGTAGTCTATCTATCCATATAGTCTATCCATGTAGTCTATCCATATAGTCTATCCATGTAGTCTATCCATAAAGTCTATCCATATAGTCTATCCATAAAGTCTATCCATGTAGTCTATCCATAAAGTCTATCCATGTAGTCTATCCATGTAGTCTATCCATGTAGTCTATCTATCCATGTCGTCTATCCATGTAGTCTATCCATGTAGTGTATCCATGTAGTCTATCCATATAGTCTATCTATGTAGTCTATCCATATAGTCTACACATGTAGTCTATCCATATAGTCTATCCATGTAGTCTATCCATATAGTCTATCCATGTAGTCTATCTATCCATATAGTCTATCCATATAGTCTAAAGTCGCTCTGGATAAGAGCGTCTGCTAAATGACTTAAATGTAAATGTAAAAAATGTCTATCCATGTAGTCTATCCATATAGTCTATCCATGTAGTCTATCTATCCATATAGTCTATCCATGTAGTCTATCCATGTAGTCTATCCATATAGTCTATCCATATAGTCTATCTATCTATGTAGTCTATCCATGTAGTCTATCCATATAGTCTATCCATGCAGTCTATCCATGTAGTCTATCCATATAGTTTATCTATCCATGTAGTCTATCCGTGCAGTCTATCTATATAGTCTATCCATGTAGTGTATCCATATAGTCTATCTATCCGTGTAGTCTAACCATATAGTCTATCCATATTGTCTATCTATATAGTCTATCTATCTATATACTCTATCCATGTAGTCTATCCATATAGTCTATCCGTATAGTCTATCTATCTATTTAGTCTATCTATCTATATAGTCTATCTATCCATGTAGTCTATCTCTATAGTCTATCCATGTAGTCTATCCATGTAGTCTATCTATGTAGTCTATCCATGTAGTCTATCTATGTAGTCTATCCATGTAGTCTATCCATATAGTCTATCTATCCATGTAGGCTATCCATGTAGTCTATCTATCTATTTAGTCTATCTATCTATATAGTATATCTATCCATGTAGTCTATCTCTATAGTCTATCCATGTAGTCTATCCATGTAGTCTATTTATATAGTCTATCCATGTAGTCTATCTATATAGTCTATCCATGTAGTCTATCCATATAGTCTATCTATCCATGTAGTCTATCTATATCATCTATCTGTCCATGTAGTCTATCCATGTAGTCTATCCATATAGTCTAACTATCCATGTAGTCTATCTATCTATATAGTCTATCTATCTATATAGTCTATCTATCCATGTCGTCTATCTCTATAGTCTATCCATGTAGTCTATCCATATTTATCCATCATTTATCTATCCAGAGTTTACTGTGTGATATTAGGTTGCTTCTTGTGTAAATATTTTCCGTCTGGATTTTAATGATTTGTATGTCTATCTATGTCTATCTATGTAGTCTATCCATGTAGTCTATCTATCCATGTAGTCTATCCATGTAGGCTATCCATGTAGTCTATCTGTAACGCTTGTCGTCTGTAGAAGAAGGGGACCAAAGCGCAGCATGGTGAGTGTTCATATTAATGATTTTATAATAATTTAATAACACGTCAAACAAAACAAGAAAATGAACGACAGCCAAGAGTTCTGTCAGGTCACAAAATGTACAAAACAGAAAATAACTACCCACAAACGACAAAGGAAAACAGGCTGCCTAAGTATGACTCCCAATCAGCGACAACAATGTACAGCTGTCCCTGATTGAGAGCCATACCAGGCCAAAACAAAGAAATACAAAGCATAGAAAAAAGGACATAGAATGCCCACCCAAATCACACCCTGACCAAACCTAAATAGAGACATAAAAAAGGCTCTCTCAGGTCAGGGCGTGACACACATATAGTCTATCCATGTAGTCTATCCATGTAGTCTATCTATATTGTCTATTCATGCCAGCATGGACCAATATGCTGCACACAAACATACAGAAGAACAGTTTCTCTCCTTTTTAGATTTTTCACGCAATGGTCCCTTCAAAATGGATGTGAACAGCGTGTAGTTTTCATGTTCATACCAATTTGTTTGTATTTGTATTTACACTGAACAAAAATATAAACCCAACATGTAAAGCGTTGGTCCCATGTTTCATAAGCTGAAAGAAAAGATCCCAGAAATGTTCCATATGCACAAAATGATTCTTTATCTCAAATTTTGTACACAAATTTTCTTACATCCCTGTTAGTGAGCATTTCTCATTTCCCAAGATAATCCATCCACCTAACAGGTGTGGCATATTAAGAAGCTGATTAAACAGCATGGTCATTACACAGGTGAACCTTGTGCTGGGGACAATAAAAGGCCAATCTAAAATGTGAAGTTTGTCACACAACACAATGCCACAGATGTCTCAAGTTTTGAAGGAGAGTGTAATTGGCATGCTGACTGCAGGAATGTCCACCAGAGCTGTTGCCAGATAATTTAATGTTAATTTCTCTACCATAAGCCGCCTCCAACGTTGTTTCAGAGAATTTGGCATTATGTCCAACCGGCCTCACAACCGCAGACCACGTGTATGGCATCGTGTGAATGAGCGGTTTGCTGAACAGAGTGCCCCATGGTGGCGGTGGGGTTATGGTATGGACAGGCATAAGCTATGGACAAAGAACTCAATTGCATTTTATCAATGGAAATCTGAATGCACAGAGATACCGTGACGAGATCCTGAGGCCCATTGTCGTGCCATTCATCTGCTGCCATCACCTCATGTTTCAGCATAATAATGCATGGCCCCATGTCGCAAGGATCTGTACACAATTCCTGGAAGCTGAAAATGTCCCAGTTCTTCCATGGCCTGCATACTCACCAGACATGCCACCCATTGAGCATGTTTTGGATGCTCTGGATCGGCATGTACGACAGCGTGTTCCAGTTCCCACCAATAGCTAGCAACTTCGCACAGCCATTGAAGAGGAGTGGGACAACATTCCACAGGCCACAATCAACAGCCTGATCAACTCTTTGCGAAGGAAATGAGTCGCGCTGCATGAGGCAAATGGTGATCACACCAGATGCTGACTAGTTTTCTGATCCACACCCCTACCCTTTTTAAGGTATCTGTGACCAACAGATGCATATCTGTATTCTCAGTCATGTGAAATCCATAGATTAGGGCCTAATACATTTATTTAAATTGACAGATGTTCTTATATGTTGCCTTTATATGTTTATTCAGTATATTATGGATCCCCATTAGCTGCTGCCAAGGCAGCAGCCACTCTTCCTGGGGTCCAGCAAAATTGAGACAGTTTTATACAATTATGGGTCTCTGACATTCTGATAGTGAGTTGTTTATAGTTTACATAACTATGATATTCATACACTACTTAATGTTTCTTACACTAGCCTTTAGCTTTCAGAACCTATTTTATCATATCTATAACGTTCCATTCATATCAAATTTAAATGCAATGGAGATGTTATACCTCAATTAATAAAGTCTTCCAATAAGCGTAACATCTCAAAATGTAGGATAGTCTCTATAATCTACATCACATCGAAACAGTTTAACTAGCGTAGAAATATACATTTACTACTTCACTGGCTTAATCCTTGTTTACAGTATACGTACAGTTTAAGGAGGCAGTTGGGTCAAACTGCCCCCTCCTTCAACTACATTAGGAAATGTTTTTGTCAAGGAATGTTGAAAAGATAGTTCACTCCCAAATCTAAGTTAATCAGATGTGTTTTCAGATCTTCAAATTGGTCTTAATATCAAGATGAGAATCATGAGATGGTCCCAAACCATCTGTTGTGTCGATCCAGCTATCTGCCTCCATCTCCCCAAAAAATAGATAGTGCCATTGTTTCCCATTCATTTGGGATGGAGGCTTATAGTTGGAGCTTATAACATAATATATATAATATTTAGCAGACGCTTTTATCCAAAGCGACTTACAGTCATGCATGCATACGTTTTATGTATCGACAGCAGATTGTGTGGGACGTGAACTCATCTTGACATTAGACCACTTCTTAAGTCTGAACAAACTTTGATTTGAGGGTGAACTGCCACTTCACAAGTTCATTCATTGATAGTCATTTGAAATAGGTTTAGGTTTAGACAAGAGAACGCAAATAGATCCACATTGGTACTACATGATACAGTATGTCAGTTAATGTCTCTTCCTCTTCTAGTCCTGCTGATAACCACCTAACCTTCAGGGGAAAAGCATTCTGGGTTGACGTTTCCCCATGGTACAGATCTAGGATCAGCTTACCCTGCCCCAATGCTAACCTTAACCATTGGTGGGAGGAAATGCAAGATCACTGTCTAGGGGCAGCTTCACCCTACACCGGGGCAAATGACTGGTCCTACTTCATCAGTTCTTCTGGCTAGCCTCTTCAGGGGTGCAGTTATGTACGCGAGCACAGGTGGCCAAGCGGTTGCCCTCCCAGTAGCCAGCGTCACCTGAGTCGTGACAGCGACACTTTGTGCAGGAGTCCACCCATACAGGTTCCCCCCCTGGGATCACATGGTTGCGGGTCAAATCCACATAGCAGTTGGGCCCTGGGGAAACACACAATCTCTTGACTTGCCATTTGGTTGTGATATTTTGCATTGTACTTCCATGAGGATATAACTGTCACCTCTACCGTAAAGAGGAGAGGGTATTTTCAGTGGAAGTTGAACTACAGACAATAAGACTTGATTAACTCTGAATTACTGTAATTGAAAAAACTATGAAAACTTAATTGTGCGGTCATAGACCACCTAAAATCAAACCATGAAAGAATCTTCAACTGGCTATTTTCCAACTCGATAAACTTCCTTTTAAATAGCTATTGTGTGTCTCAGTAGAACAGGAGAGAGTGGATCGGTCATTGGTAACGGTGTGTGAAGAGCATTATTTCATGCTGATACAGTTATTCTTCCCCCACTACTTCTATTTGTTTGGATAAATGATCACATTCATACAGTATATTGCTGCTTGTGGTGCTGACAACAGTAATGTGACAAAACTAACGGCAGGCATCAATCACAATAAGCGGTCAATTATGAACAACTGTTTCTGCACAGAGAATAGACAATGTGAGGAATGTGAACATCATCTTCCCTGTATCTAGCCCTCTCTCATCTTCTTTTGCCTAGAGTAGAATCAAATAGAATGCTTCATTGTCAATAAAGAATTTGATGACCTTTGATATCGCACAGCCACTTACTGTAAGCGTGTGTGGAGAAAAATAGGTGTTATTTGAGTGAGTTTTGCTAATTATAATTTAGGAATCATGATTGTAGCTAGCTGATATTGACACTGATGGATATGCTAGCTGCTACTTAGGTGAGACATACTTAGACAAGTTCCTTCTTTCCCTATTTCCCTTAATGT
This sequence comes from Salmo trutta, assembly GCF_901001165.1. Taxonomy (NCBI): domain Eukaryota; kingdom Metazoa; phylum Chordata; class Actinopteri; order Salmoniformes; family Salmonidae; genus Salmo; species Salmo trutta. Next base: position 24,431,129 of record NC_042977.1, read on the forward strand.
TCTATATCATCCACAGGAGATTACCCACTTCTCTGTCTCTCCTGGACATCTTTAAAAAATGTGTAATCCGTTCACAGGTTCTATGTAATAACCACGAGGTCAGTTCACTCACCCTCTGGGCATTCAGGGCAGCACTTCCCATTGGTGTTGACAGGGTTGACGCAGGGCGGTGGGGCACAGTCTGCCACCAGGCAGCGGGCGATGCCATCACTGTCACAGGTACACTGCTCGCACTCACTTGGCTGCCAATCACACAGAACAGAACACAGGCTGTCAGGGACAGAAGACGATGTCCCAAATGGCACCCTATTACTTTTATAGTGCACTACTTTTGACCAGAAGCCATAGGGGAATAGGGTGTAATTTGGGATGCAGCCACAGGCATAGTCCTACCAGTGTTCTTTAGACTGCTAATGGCAGATACTGTATCACTGTTAGACATGAGCAGTTGGACAGAAAATACCTCCCAAGATGTTATTTGTCATTTATTGAGACAGGGCACTCGACCAAAGACCAAGTCCATATTATGGCAAGAACAGCTCAAATATCATTACTTTAAGACATGAAGGTCAGTCAGTCTGTAAAAGTTCAAGAACTTTTCAAGTTTCTTCAAGTGCAGTAGCAAAAACCATCAAGTGCTATGATGAAACTGGCTCTCATGAGGACTGCCACTGAGACGCAGAGTTGGTGAATGGATGATCACTGCATTAATGGTTCCCACCGTGAAGCATGGAGGAGGAGGTGTGATGGTGTGGGGGTGCTTTGCTGGTGACACTGTCTGTGATTAATTTAGAATTCAAGGCCCACTTAACTAGCATGGCTACCCGAGCATTCTGCAGCGATATGCCATCCCATCGGTTTACGCTTAGTGGGACTAAAATTAGTTTTTCAACAGGACAATGACCCAACACACCTCCAGGCTGTGTAAGGGATATTTGACCAAGAAGGAGAGTGATGGAATGCTGCATCAGATGACCTGGCCTCCACAATCCCCCGACCTCAACCCAATTGAGATGGTTTGGGATGAGTTGGACAGCAGAGTGAAGGAAAAGCAGCTAACAAGTGCTCATCATATGTGGGAACTCCTTCAAGACTTTTGGAAAAGCATTCCAGGTGAAGCTGGTAGAGAGAATGCCAAGAGTGTGCAAAGCTGTCATTAAGGCAAAGGGTGGCTACTTTGAAAAATATAAAATATATTTTGATTTGTTTAACACTTTTTTGGTTACTACATGATTCCATATATGTTAATTGATTCCAAGATGGCATAGCAGTCAGACGTCCGTTGTCCTCCTCTTGTCGTGTCCCGTGTATATATATATTTACATCTTTTCGTCGCATATCTTTTTATATATTTTTTTCTAAAAACTCAACCTCAAAACACTCTCCTGCAACCCGCCTCACCAATTTAAAAAAAGAAGTATTATTTACCTCAAATCTGAAATCCACAACAGAAACTAGCCAGAGATTAGCTAGAGGCTGGCCAGTTCACTAGCTAACGTTGGAGTTCAGCTAGCCACGGTTGGCGGTCATCAGCTATCCCTTAGCTCGAAAAGCTATTGCCAGTTTTGTACAGCGCGACTCAGACCAGAGCATACCGGACCTATTTTTCTCTCCATATCTACGGATTTCTACCGCAGGCTCTGGCCATTTACACCTGGATCTTGCAGCTAGCTAGCTGCTACCCGAGTGACTATTGGCTAACGTCGGTCCCGGAGCTAACATCAATTATTCCGGAGCTAGCCAGCTGAAGAGTTCTATCAGCCACTCCTGGGCTACAATCACCTATCCGGACTCGTTTTACTGCCAATGCGGAGCCCCATCGGGCTTTCACGACTGGACAACCGACGTTATCTGCCCGAGGGAGTTATCCAACTGGCCCCTCCGTCGCGACGTAACCTGAACGCCCATCTGCGGCCCGCTAATCGTTAGCTGTCTTATCGGCTGCTATCTTAATAGGTCTATCGGAGAATTTTCTTGGGCCACTATAACTATAACTATTTTGCCAATTGGACTGGTCCCCCCTACCACACAGAACCCCACTAATCTACAGACGGAAACGCACGAGGTGGCTAAAAACAGACCTCCCTCCATCTTCTACCAACTTGCTACCTATGGCCCGGCTAGCTGTCTGAATCTCACTTGGACATTTATGATCACTCGGCTAAGCATGCCTCTCCTTAATGTCAATATGCCTTGTCCATTGCTCTTCTGGTTAGTGTTTATTGGCTTATTTCACTGTAGAGCCTCTAGCCCTGCTCATTATACCTTATCCAACCTTTCAGTTCCACCACCCACACATGCTATGACATCTTCTGGTTTCAGTGATGTTTCTAGAGACAATATCTCTCTCATCATCACTCAATGCCTAGGTTTACCTCCACTGTATTCACATCCTACCATACCTTTGTCTGTACATTATACCTTGAAGCTATTTTATCGCCCCCAGAAACCTGCTACTTTTACTCTCTATTCCGGTCGTCATAAACGTCCAATTCTCATAGCTTTTAGCCGTACCCTTATCCTACTCCTCCTCTGTTCCTCTGATGATGTAGAGGTGAATCCAGGCCCTGCAGTGCCAAGCTCCACTCCTATTCCCCAGGCGCTCACTTTTGATGACTTCTGTAACCGTAATAGCCTTGGTTTCATGCATGTTAACATTAGAAGCCTCCTCCCTAAGTTTGTTTTATTCACTGCTTTAGCACACTTTGCCAACCCGGATGTCCCAGCCGTGTCTGAATCCTGGCTTAGGAAGTCAATCTACTTGCAATCTACTGCAGAGTTCTGTCTTACCATCCAAACAATTTGAGCTTCTACTTTTAAAAATCCAACTTTCCAGAAACAAGTCTCTCACCGTTGCCGCCTGCTATAGACCACCCTCTGCCCCCAGCTGTGCTCTGGCCACCATATGTGAACTGATTGCCCCCCATCTATCTTCAGAGCTCGTGCTGCTAGGTGACCTAAACTGGGACATGCTTAACACCCCAGCCATTCTACAATCTAAGTTTGATGCCCTCAATCTCACACAAATGATCAATGAACCTACCAGGTACCACCCCAAAGCTGTAAACACGGGCACCCTCATAGATATCATCCTAACCAACTTGCCCTCTAAATACACCTCTGCTGTTTTCAACCAAGATCTCAGCGATCACTGCCTCATTGCTTGCATCCGTAATTGGTCAGCGGTCAAACGACCTCCACTCATCACTGTCATACGCTCCCTGAAACATTTCAGTGAGCAAGCCTTTCTAATCGACCTGGCCCGGGTATCCTGGAAGGATATTGACCTCATCCCGTCAGTAGAGGATGCTTGGTTATTTAAAAAAAAAATGTAATGCCTTCCTCACCATCTTAAATAAGCATGCCCCATTCAAGAAACTTAGAAACAGGAACAGATATAGCCCTTGGTTCTCTCCAGACCTGACTGCCCTTAACCAACACAAAACATCCTGTGGCGTTCTGCATTAGCAAAAGAACAGCCCCCGTGACATGCAACTTTTCAGGGAAGTTAGAAACCAATATACACAGGCTGTTAGAAAAGCCAAGGCTAGCTTTTTCAAGCAGAAATTTGCTTCCTGCAACACAAACTCAAAAAAGTTCTGGGACACTGTAAAGTCCATGGAGAATAAGAACACCTCCTCCCAGCTGCCCACCGCACTGAGGATAGGAAACTCTGTCACCTCTGATAAATCCACTATAATTGAGAATTTCAATAAGCATTTTTCTATGGCTGGCCATTCTTTCCACCTGGCTACCCCTACCCCGGTCAACAGCACTGCACCCCCCACAGCTACTCGCCCAAGCCTTCCCCATTTCTCCCTCTCCCAAATCCAGTCAGCTGATGTTCTGAAAGTGCTGCAAAATCTGGACCCCTACAAATCAGCCGGGCTAGACAATCTGGACCCTTTCTTTCTAAAATTATCTGCCGAAATTGTTGCAAACCCTATTACTAGCATGTTCAACCTCTCTTTCGTGTCGTCTGAGATTCCAAAAGATTGGAAAGCAGCTGCTGTCATCCCCCTCCTTTGGACACTGTGTTTGCTACCCTCCAGACGAGCTTCAATGCCATACAACTCTCCTTCCGTGGCCTCCAACTGCTCTTAAATACAAGTAAAACTAAATGCATGCTCTTCAACCGATCGCTGCCTGCACCTGCCCGCCCATCCAGCATCACTACTCTGAACGGTTCTGACTTAGAATATGTGGACAACTACAAATACCTAGGTGTCTGGTTAGACTGTAAGCTCTCCTTCCAGACTCACATCAAACATCTCCAATCCAAAGTTAAATCTAGAATTGGCTTCCTATTTCGCAACAAAGCATCCTTCACTCATGCTGCCAAACATACCCTCATAAAACTGACCATACGATCCTCGACTTCGGCGATGTCATTTACAAAATAGCCTCCAATACCCTACTCAATAAACTGGATGCAGTCTATCACAGTGCCATCCATTTTGTCACCAAAGCCCCATATACTACCCACCATTGCGACCTGTACGCTCTCGTTGGCTGGCCCTCGCTTCATACTCGTCGCCAAACCTACAGGCTCCAGGTCATCTACAAGACCCTGCTAGGTAAAGTTCCCCCTTATCTCCGCTCACTGGTCACCATAGCAGCACCCACCTGTAGCACGCGCTCCAGCAGGTATATCTCTCTGGTCATCCCCAAAGCCAATTCCTCATTTGGCCGTCTTTCCTTCCAGTTCTCTGCTGCCAATGACTGGAACGAACTACAAAAATCTCTGAAACTGGAAACACTTATCTCCCTCACTAGCTTTAAGCACCAGCTGTCAGAGCAGCTCACAGATCACTGCACCTGTACATAGCCCATCTATAATTTAGCCCAAACAACTACCTCTTCCCCTACTGTATTTATTTATTTTGCTCCTTTGCACACCATTATTTCTACACTGCTCAAAAAAATAAAGGGAACACTTAAACAACACAATGTAACTCCAACTCAATCACACTTCTGTGAAATCAAACTGTCCACTTAGGAAGCAACTCTGATTGACAATAAATTTCACATGCTGTTGTGCAAATGGAATAGACAACAGGTGGAAATTATAGGCAATTAGCAAGACACCCCCAATAAAGGAGTGGTTCTGCAGGTGGGGACCACAGACCACTTCTCAGTTCCTATGCTTCCTGGCTGGTGTTTTGGTCACTTTTGAATGCTGGCGGTGCTATCACTCTAGTGGTAGCATGAGACGGAGTCTACAACCCACACAAGTGGCTCAGGTAGTGCAGCTCATCCAGGATGGCACATCAATGCGAGCTGTGGCAAGAAGGTTTGCTGTGTCTGTCAGCGTAGTGTCCAGAGCATGGAGGCGCTACCAGGAGACAGGCCAGTACATCAGGAGACAAGGAGGAGGCCGTAGGAGGGCAACAACCCAGCAGCAGGACCGCTACCTCTGACTTTGTGCAAGGAGGAGCAGGAGAAGCACTGCCAGAGCCCTGCAAAATGACCTCCAGCAGGCTACAAATGTGCATGTGTCTGCTCAAACGGTCAGAAACAGACTCCATGAGGGTGGTATGAGGGCCCGACGTCCACAGGTGGGGGTTGTGCTTACAGCCCAACACCGTGCAGGACGTTTGGCATTTGCCAGAGAACACCAAGATTGGCAAATTCGCCACTGGCGCCCTGTGCTCTTCACAGATGAAAGCAGGTTCACACTGAGCACGTGACAGACGTGACAGAGTCGTCTGGAGACGCCGTGGAGAACGTTATGCTGGCTGCAGCATCCTCCAGCATGACCGGTTTGGCGGTGGGTCAGTCATGGTGTGGGGTGGCATTTCTTTGGGGGGCCGCACAGCCCTCCATGTGCTCACCAGAGGTAGCCTGACTGCCATTAGGTATCGAGATGAGATCCTCAGACCCCTTGTGAGACCATATGCTGGTGCGGTTGGCCCTGGGTTCCTCCTAATGCAAGACAATGCTAGACCTCATGTGGCTGGAGTGTGTCAGCAGTTCTTGCAAGAGGAAGGCATTGATGCTATGGACTGGCCCGCTCGTTCCCCAGACCTGAATCCAATTGAGCACATCTGGGACATCATGTCTCGCTCCATCCACCAACGCCACGTTGCACCACAGACTGTCCAGGATTTGGTGGATGCTTTAGTCCAGGTCTGGGAGGAGATCCCTCAGGAGACCATCCGCCACCTCACCAGGAGCATGCCCAGGCGTTGTAGGGAGGTCATAGAGGCACGTGGAGGCCACACACACTACTGAGCCTCATTTTGACTTGTTTTAAGGACATTACATCAAAGTTGGATCCGCCTGTAGTGTGATTTTCCACTTTAATTTTGAGTGTGACTCCAAATCCAGACCCCATGGGTTGATAAATTGGATTTCCATTGATTATTTTTGTGTGATTTTGTTGTCAGCACATTCAACTATGTAAAGAAAAAAGTATTTAATAAGATTTTTTCTTTCATTCAGATCTAGGATGTGTTGTTTAAGTGTTCCCTTTATTTTTTGAGCAGTATATTTCTACTTTGCACTTTCTTCCACTGCAAATCTACCATTCCATTGTTTTACTTGCTATATTGTATTTACTTTGCCACCATGGCCTTTTTTTGCCTTTACCTCCCTTATCTCACCTCATTTGCTCACATTGTATAGAGACTTATTTTTCTGCTGTATTATTGACTGTATGTTTGTTTTACTCCATGTGTAACTCTGTGTTGTTGTATGTGTCGAACTGCTTTGCTTTATCTTGGCCAGGTCGCAATTGTAAATGAGAACTTGTTCTCAACTTGCCTACCTGGTTAAATAAAGGTGAAATAAAAAAATCAAATTCATAGTTTTGATGTCTTCACTATTATTCGACAATGTAGAACATAGCAAAATAAAGAAAAACCCTTGAATGAGTAGGTTTGTCCAAACTTCTGACTGGTACTGTTATGTGTAATGTATATTTTATTGTATTGAGTTCATGTAAACCGTTAACAGATGTTTTCCCCTGTCACGGTATTGGATGGTTATCAGCATCTCTGCATGTGGTTCAGATACAGAGGTTGGGTTAAATGAAGTGGAAGAAACTAACACCATGAGGCTCTGGGCTTAATGTCTCTTAGCTCATCCAGTGCTGTGTCAGAGGGCCTCTGATTATCCCCTTAGGGATCGCCCATTAACCATAATAACCTCATCAAGAGGACAATGAGCCAAGAGTAAATCTCACTGGCTTGGCTTTTCTGTTGCCAGAGTCGTTTCATATTCTAATTCATTGACTGAGGGGGTATTGCATTTCTGCTTGGCTTTGTTGGCTCTGCTTTCCTCTTTCCACTGACGCAAAGGAGTTTATTCTTCAAGCAGGTTGAACAGTGGCTAATGATTCTGCTGGTTATAGCAACAGACAACAAAGAGTTGTATGTAATCAATAGCACAGCAACCTAATCACAAACAAGAAACATAGATGCAATTAGAAACAAACAACAAATATGACTGAAGAACCCATTCAATATTATGGATGAGGACCATGAAGGAGATTATCAAAACATTTACAATGTGCCCCCAGGAGAATCTCAATATCAACTGGGTGATTTATGTCTATATTTGTTCTCTCAATTTACATCTGCACTGTCACATTTCAATAGACTGGCTGTAAATGTAGCAAGATTCAGCATTTAACAGCAGCATACTGCCTCCATGTGGCAGTATCTCCACAAGTTACAGTCCCTGTCAGTAACAGCTTTTCAGCTACTAACCTAATTGAGCAGGTGTAAAATAAACCAGCTATACTGTATCCAAACAAGATGGCGTAGCAGTCAGACGTCTTTGTCTTCGTCTTGTTGTGTCCGTGTATATATATCTTTATATATATATTTTTATATCTTATTTCTATGCATATATTTTTTAAATATTTTTCTTAACCTCAACTTCAACATACTCTCCTGCAATCCGCCTTACCCAATGTGGTATGGATCTGCTATTTTCTTTACTTTTGAACTGGAACCCCCAACAGAAGCTAGCCAGCTAACTAGCTACTAGCTAGTAGTCAGCTAGCCACTGCTAGCGGTCATCAGCTAACCTTTAGCCCGAACGACTCTTACCAGTCTGCACAGTGTGATTCAAACCTGAGCAAATCGGACTTATTTTTCTCCATATCTCCGGATTCCTACCGCAAGCACTGAACCTTTTGTCCTGGATCATTGCAGATAGCTAGATGCTATCCAAGTGGTCACTCCTGGCTAACGTCTCTGTGTTCCAAAGCAAGAACCAATTAGCCTGGAGCTAGCCTCTGCTAGGCCCATCTCCCGGCTAGCCGAAGAGGTCCATCAGCCACTCCTTGGGCTACAATACCTATTTTGCCAATTGGCCTGGACCCCTTTGACTGCCGACACGGAGACCCGCCGATTCATCACGACTGGACTACTGACGTAATCTGCCTGAGGGTTTTTTTCAACTGGCTCCTCCGTCGTGACGTCCCCTGAATGCCCATCTGCTAGCCTGCTAGCCGCGGCCCGCTAGCTGTCTAGAGCATATCAGACTGTTAGCTGAAGAGGCCCATCGGCGAAATTCTTTGGCCACTATACCTATTTTGCCAATTGGTCTGGACCCTTTTACCACACGGAGCCCTGCTGATCCATCACGACTGATCTGCCGACAGTAACAGCACGAGAGGGCTACAACAGACTTCTTCCGTCACTACGTCCCTCGTCCTTCTTCTGCTAGCTTGCTAGCCCCGGCCCGCTAGCTGTCTGAATCGCCGTGTCTCCAGCCCGCTGAGCTACTCACTGGACCCTATGATCACTCGGCTACGCATGCCTCTCCCTAATGTCAATATGCCTTGATCATTGCTGTTCTGGTTAGTGATTATTGCCTTATTTCACTGTAGAGCCTCTAGCCCTGCTCAATACGCCTTAGCTAACCCTTTAGTTCCACCTCCCACACATGCGTTGACCTCACCTGGTTTAAATGATGTTTCTAGAGACAATATCTCTCTCATCGTCACTCAATGCATAGGTTTACCTCCACTGTATTCACATCCTACCATTCCCTTGTCTGTACATTATGCCTTGAATCTATTCTACCGTGCCCAGAAACCTGCTCCTTTTACTCTCTGTTCCGAACGTACTAGACGACCAGTTCCCATAGCCTTTAGCCATACCCTTATCCTACTCCTCCTCTGTTCCTCTGGTGATGTAGAGTTTAATCCAGGCCATGCAGTGCCTAGCTCCACTCCCATTCCCCAGGCGCTCTCATTTATTGACCTCTGTAACTGTAAAAGCCTTGGTTTCATGCATGTTAACATTAGAAGCCTCCTCCCTAATTTTGTTTTATTCACTGCTTTAGTGTTACGCCCCTGAAAAAGGGGAGAAATAATCACGAGAGTGATACGGTATTGTTTCCTCAACGAGAACTTTTACTGTAATCATTTTACCAAAGTAACACATTTTACACAAGTAACACATTTTACAAAACAACAGATCTACAGGAAAGAGCTAGTGTTGTAGGGTACAAGGCTTATTCACGTCACAACAGTATACACTGTAATTCACTGAAACATACACTCATTTCAATATAACTGTCAAGCACAAAGCTTTAACTCAGTAAACCATAACTCAATTTATCAACAGTCAATCAAGTGTTTGAAAAACCCTTATACACATAACACCGCAACATATCTTATTAGCAACGCACATGTTCATTCACATGTTCATTCACGATCGACATAAAATGGCAACTACTCTCAGTACGAAGCTAGCCTTAGCTGCAACCGAGCAGGGCTCATATTACTCTGCAAACTTAACTCAACTTCCTCAAGATGTTACTAAGACACACCTTAAACACTCTTGACATGTTAGCGAATTATTACATTTAAATGACTCAGTTTTATCATCAATATCGTACCTGAAAAAGGGGAGAAATAATCACGAGTGATACGGTATTGTTTCCTCAACGAGAACTTTTACTGTAATGAGGAAAAGACCGCGATTTCCCCGTGAACTTGAGTGGAGACCAGAGCAATCGGTCTCAGACTCATGGATTAAAGAGCATTTAGTAGATCACAGATTAACACTTTTCCCCTTAAATTAGGCACCACAAAATAAAGTAATCAATATAACGTTTACACATTTCTTTTACAATTCTTACCTTTTGTACACTTGATGGATTTTAACTTTAACACAATTATATGAATGTTATCAATCTCTATCACTAATACAGAATGCATGATCTTTTTAACCTTAGATGTTTTAAGATCCTCACATACTATGAACTTACTAATACTTTTTAATGTATAATAGGCTATGAGTATTTCCTTTAACCTGTCACACTCTCCCCGACAAAATAAATGTTGTCCCAACATTACCAACATTGTCTTCAACAACAGTCTGTATGCACTGGACCTAGGAAATCCTCTTCTGTAAGGTAGTACTTGAGCAGAGGTCAAGGGTCACAGTTCAAATATAACTAACAAGTTATTTTCACAGTCCATATCTGTTGACCAGCTGTATAAACAGTCCATAAGCAGTCTTTTCTCATACTATTGATCAACAGTCCATCACTTTTAATGGTCTATATGCATAGTCTGCAAATTGTCTCTTGTGACAGTCTGAAATCAGTCAGTAGTCCATGGTCAAACATGTCAACTCTGTAGCCTCATGTTTGCTGAAGCCCATACATGTAAGGTGGCTGAAAGTAACATTGCTGTAGTGATGGCAGCCATGGAACCATTCCTGGTGCAGAGTAGACAGGGAACAACTGTGGCTGGATACTGTAGCAGGAAGGGATACCAAGATGATCATAGTTGATACGCCTTGGAGGGTGTCTCTCTCTTTGTGGCAGCTGGTAGGCCGGTTCCTCGGGTTCAGCAGCAGCAGTTAATGAAGGAAAGGCACTTGGTGGACGATCATCAGGCAAATTTTCAGCAGGCAAGTTCATCTCCTCAGCAGGCAAGTTCATCTCCTCAGCAGGCCGGTCTTTAACTGTTGTCTCCTCCAGCCGCTTTTCAACCAGAGGCTGTGCTGGTTGCGTATCAGGGACTGGCACGGCAACTGTCTGTTTCACTGGTGGAGGCCTGTGTTCCCACTCTCTCGCTGGTTCAGCATTCCTCCCCTCAGGTACTGTAGATGTGGGAACCTGTAGCGGCTCATGATGAAGGTCATATTCATCACCGCTGTCTTCATCAGAATCTAGAGGCTCTGAGTCAGGCTGATGTCTCCTTTTTTTCTGACTTTTGTCATCTTTGGTCATTTCTGGTTGCGTCTCAAAAGGTAAGTGGTCACAGGACATGAGCAGGTTTCTGTGCAGGACCCTGGAGCGTCCCCTACCCTTTTCTGGTCTCAATTCATAAATCGGCAGGTCTGAACCCATTTGTCTCACTACTGTGTGAATTGTATCTTCCCAATAGTTACGGAGTTTTCCTGGTCCTCCTCTTGGTGTCAGGTTTTTAATCAGAACTCGCTCGCCAGGCTGTAGCACTGAACTCCTAACTTTAGCGTCATAGTACTTCTTACTTCTGTCAGCGGCTTTCTGAGCATTTTCATTTGCAATGGCGTATGCTTCTTCCATCCCTCGTTTCCAGTTCTCCACGTAGTCTCGCTGGTTACTGGAACCTGCCTCTGTGCACAATCCAAAGAGCATATCAACTGGAAGCCTGGGTGATCTCCCAAACAGAAGATAAAATGGTGAATAGCCAGTCACTTCGCAACGGGTGCAGTTATAGGCATAAACCAGTTTATTCAGAGACTCCTTCCAGTTTGACTTTTGTGTCTCAGTTAGTGTCTTTAACATTTGCAACACTGTTCTGTTCATGCGTTCCACTTGACCGTTCCCCATCGGGTGATAGGGCGTTGTTCTGGACCCCGCCATGCCACTGAGTTTCTTTAATTGATGGAACAACTGATTTTCAAATTCTCCCCCTTGGTCATGGTGGATGCGGGACGGGAACCCGAACTTCAGGGCAAAGTCATTGAAGATGAGATTTGCAGCAGTTTTACCTGACTTTGATGTGGTGGCGTAGGCTTGAGTGAAACGTGTAAAATGATCAACAATCACGAGGATGTACTCATAACCCCCTTTGCATCTGTCGAGATGAAGGAAGTCTATACATACCAGTTCAAATGGCTGTGTTGTCACAATGTTTGTCAGAGGAGCTCTTGTTTCATGGGCTGGCTTTTTCTGCTTGACACAGCAACAAGTTTTAGTCACATAGTGCTCGATGTCAGATTGCATATATGGCCAGAAGAAGCGGTCACGTACTAGTGATACAGTGCGGTCAGTACCTTGGTGTCCCATGTTATTGTGCAACTCTTCCATCACTTTACCTTTGTACTGCTCTGGTAGAACTAACTGCTTGCGGGCTGTAGTAATTCTGTACAGAATGCCATCACTGTCTATTGTCAATTTGTCCCATTCCCTGAATAGGCATTTTGTCTTTGGACTGCATTCCTTTTGCTCTTTAACTGGCGGTTTGGAACCAGACAGTTTGAAATTTAGCACAGGACGGATGACTGGATCAGATTCTTGTGCTTCTCTTATCCCATCTTTTGGGATCGAGCTGATTGTTGCAGTGGTTGTCTCACCTCCAGCTGATACTGACATCGATGCAGCTGAAAGTGACCAAGGTACAACAGCCTCTTTCTGTACCTCAACTGCTTGTATCGTGGCGGCAATGGTGTCTGGTGGAAGCTCCTCAGAACATTCTTCCATCAGTGACTCTACATCCAGTGGCATTCTTGACAAAGCATCGGCATCGCCGTTCTCTCTGCCTGGCCTGTACTTTATTGTAAAGTGGAAATCAGCCAATTCTGCAACCCACCTGGAAGTGGTTGCGTTCAGTTTTGCAGTAGACAGAATGTAGCTGAGCGGGTTGTTATCGCTGTATACAGTGAAGGTCGGAGCATAGTACAAATAATCACGGAACTTATCAGTGATTGCCCATTTCAGAGCTAGAAATTCTAGCTTGCCCGAGTGGTAGTGATAGTTCTTCTCAGCGGCTGTTAAGGTTCGAGAGCCATAAGCAATGACTCTAAGCTTCGCATCTTGCTTTTGATACAGAACTGCTCCCAAGCCTTGGTGTGACGCATCAGTGTGTACAACAAATGGCTGAGTGAAATCAGGGAAACCTAAGACTGGTGGGTGAAGCAAACACTCAATCAGCTGTTCAAGTGCCTGTTGATGCTGGTCAGTCCACAGGATTGGCTTGTTTGAGGGCACCACATGGCTTGCTTTCTTTGTTTTTGTTTTCCGTGGGTGGTGAGGTAATTTCTCTGAATCTGATTTCAGGAGGTCATACAGGCAGCTGGCCCTCCTAGAAAAGTCTTTGATGTACTGTCTGTAGTAAGTGAGCAAACCAAGCATTTTTCTGAGCTGGCCCACAGTCTCTGGTCTGATTTCTTTCAATGCTCTTACTGCTTCAAAATCGGCTGGGTCAACTCGGCTGCCCTCTGCAGACACTATTCTTCCCAAATAACGGACCTGGGGTTTAAAGAGATCACACTTACTTGGTTTGAGTTTAATGCCATACTCTCTGAGACGCTGCAAAACTTTTCGCACATCATTCACATGGCTGTCGAAAGTTTTACTGAAAACTAGCGTGTCGTCCAGATAAGGAATGCAGATGTTATCCCGGAGCCCTTCCAAACACTCCTCCATACACCGCTGAAAAGCTGCAGGAGCGTTCATGAGGCCGAATGGCATACGTATCCACTCATAGAGTCCCCATGGGGTCACAAATGCTGTCAGTGGTCTGCTTTCTTCAGAGATGAACCCCTGGTGATACGCTTTTCCCTGGTCTAAGAGGGAGAACCAGGAATTACCACCTAAACTGTCCATGATGTCTTGGACCCGAGGGATAGGCTGGCGGTCGGGATGTGTCTTTCTGTTCAGGTCTCTGTAATCTATACACAACCGGAGGGTCCCGTCCTTCTTCCGAACGCACACGACAGGTGAAGAATATGAAGAGTTTGACTTCCTAACCCAGCCCTGGGCTATGAGGTCATAAAGGTAACCCTTCATCTCCTGATACAGTGGCCTGGGCACTGACATGTATGTGCGCTTGACTGGTTCAGAGTCCTTTAGAGAAATAGTCATTTTCAATCGTTCAATACAGCCAATGTCATTGTCTGATCTGGAGAAGGAGTGGCACTCTTCTCTAAGCATTTGCCTAACAACCTCTCTCTGCTCTTCGGTGAGGTGATTTAAACCTACTGGTGGATCCCACTGTTCAGTAGCAGTACATGGGGTTCGAACGCTTGTGTGATTCACTGTGGCTGGGGTGACAGTTTTTTCAAAGACCTGGGCAGGTAACACAGTTATAATGGTTTGTACTGTACCGATTATTGTGCGTCCTAGCAGGGCAATGTCGTCGTCAGTGGGGTTAGAGACATCAAGCATGACAACTGGAAAAACACCTTTCCTGACTCTGACTAGTGTGTCAAAGAACTCCAGGTCGTCTGGCCACTGCGGGTTCAGGTCTGGCTGGAAAAGCATTATCATGTCCTCTTTGAAAGGCTGGGAAGCTACACGGCACTCAATCTGAATGCTACTGTGTTTTGGTACAGCAACCTTCTCTTTCTTGGTTTTCACTGCGTATTCATCTGTCTGTTCTGCGCTAACAGCCTGTATAAAAGCTCTCACCTTGTTTCTTTTGAGGCTTGGGAAAGCTGTTTTTACTGCACTGTATCGTTTAGTCTTTTCAGTCATTGTCAGGATGTGCTCGATAACATTGAAACCTATGATGGGATGCGATAGGTGACAGCCTTTCATTACCAGCACTGGGATGATCAGTTCCTTTGTTTGGTCAGTTTCAGAGGCTAGCCGAAAAGTTGTTTCAATCCATCCCAGGTACGGCATTTCAGTCCCATTTGCTGCAGTCAACCTTAGATCATCAGGTGAGTCCAGTATTTCTGAAACATCTCTCAGCCTTGCGTTTGGGAGAGATTTCTCTTTCCATCGTTCATCAATGACCGATACCTGAGAGCCTGTGTCCCATAGAGCTTGGAGGTGGTGGCGATTCAGGTGACACTCAATAAGGCACTGTCTGCCGACTAGCGAGGTGACCTTACGGGGGTGGCAACCTTGAGCTAGGGATGGTAAAGAGTGGGCATTTTCCTCTGTGCAGGAAAACCTTTCCCTGGTAGAGTCAATTTTCAGGTGAGTGCATTTTTCCCTATGTTTAGTCCAATGTTGGTTTTGACATACTTTGGAACAGTACAGTGTCTCTTTACATGATGAACATTGTTTCAGGTTCTCAAATGAATCTTCTCTGGCACAATTTGCACATTTCTGGGACTTTTTGGTAGCTACGGTTAACACTCGTCCCTCAGCGGTAACCCTTCCCCGTTTAAAGGGGCCTCTCTTGATGGTCTGACTCCCCGGATTTTACATCCAGCTTGAAAATGTTCTCCACTCCCACATCGGAAGCAGTGTGTGCAGCGTGCATCTGTTCTGGCCCGCTGGCAGACAAAACACCTCCTTGGAGCTTGAGCAGAACGGTTGGTATACAGGTTAGGTGCATATTGCTGCTGCGCAGGGTCAGGTGCTTGGGGCTGACTGTAGTTGCTGTAATACTGCAGCTGGGAAACAGGTGGCTGGGGGTCCCTATCTGGCCTCCTAACTGGAGGTGGGGCATAGACACAAGGCGGGGACTGAAACATAGGCTGCCGTAATGTCTCCTTAATCTGAGCAATCTCTGCACTGAGACCTTTTAGAGAAGCTACACCTGTCTTAAGTTCAGCTAACTCTGTTAACAGTTCTGCGGGTATCTTAGCTTTGGCTTCCTTCACAGGACACTTTGCAGTTGGCGTATCTTCTAACTGGACTACACTTACAGTTGTAACAGGCTGTGGGGCATTAAACCGCTTTTTGTTTCGTCTTTCTATCTCATTAGCACAAGCAATGTTAAGCTTCTCTAGCAAAACCTCATCTGATGTTTCGCTATCTAGCAGGAGAGGCTGCATGTCTATCCTGATACTGTCACTCTGGAGACCTGTAAGGACTGTGTGTAAACACATGCGCTGGACTAGAGCAGGGTCATACTTAAGCCCTGATTCTGACTCCTGGGATGCAAACAGTACTTTCTGCCTCAAATCTAAGACGCGCATCAGGAAGCTTTGAGGGATCTCCTTGCTATGCTGTGCTTCTGAAGCTAGCTGTTTGTAAAGCTCTGTTGCACTCTTCTCTTGGAAGTGGGAACGCAGGATACATCTAAGTGTGGTAAGAGTTAGCTGGGGTTTACCTTCCAAGTAGCTGCGTAGCTGTGAGCCTGGAGAAATAGCCCTGACTACTGCGTCTACTATTTCTACCTCAGGATAGCCTCTGTTAAGTCCATTCTCGATCTGATGGGCAAGGCTGGAAAAAATCAGTTTATCTTTCTGGCCCGGTTCACCTATCTGACCAGAAATTTTAAACTCTTTACGCCAATATGAGCTGGGCTGTGCACTGGGTGAGAGCGGCACGCTCACCTGAAGATTAGCATGGGGTTGGGGCTGACGCAGAGAATCACTGGCTTTGGCTGCAGTAATCTGCTCAGTTCCCACCCCTTGTTGTGGGGTTGCAGTTCTCAGTTCCTCTATTCTGTGATGTGTTCCGGCTGTTTCAATATCATGGTCAGTTTGCCCTGTTTTGTTATCTAAACCACTGATCATCTCTGTCATTTTGTCTTTAAGTAGCAACAATTCCGACATGCCGCCATCTTCTAACTCTGCAGCTTCCTCTCTTTCAAGGAACATCATAATGTGAGTCATCAATGATATGCGGGATTTGTCTTGAACATCTCTTCTCTGTTCACCTGAGATGTCAAGGAAATCACATATCTCTAGTAACTTGTCTTTAGTCAGGGTGCGCAATTCTCCTACTACCTCTTCCTGTAGTTCTTCCAAGGCGGTCGTCATGTTGACAGAACAGGAGGAACTTTTACTGTGCAGGAGTTGACTCTGAATTAGATAGTCCTTACTGTCTCTGATGGTCGATCAATGGCCTCAGCTGACACGTACTTAACCACCAACTTCCAGCTCTCCTCGAACAGCAACACTTTCCTCACTGCAGCCTGCCTGAGTTGTTATGTGGGGATTTAGCTGGCTCGGAATTCAGCAACCAGGATGTGGAAACTGGACATCTGAGCAGCCATCTCAGCGGAGCCTCCAAAAATGTTACGCCCCTGAAAAAGGGGAGAAATAATCACGAGAGTGATACGGTATTGTTTCCTCAACGAGAACTTTTACTGTAATCATTTTACCAAAGTAACACATTTTACACAAGTAACACATTTTACAAAACAACAGATCTACAGGAAAGAGCTAGTGTTGTAGGGTACAAGGCTTATTCACGTCACAACAGTATACACTGTAATTCACTGAAACATACACTCATTTCAATATAACTGTCAAGCACAAAGCTTTAACTCAGTAAACCATAACTCAATTTATCAACAGTCAATCAAGTGTTTGAAAAACCCTTATACACATAACACCGCAACATATCTTATTAGCAACGCACATGTTCATTCACATGTTCATTCACGATCGACATAAAATGGCAACTACTCTCAGTACGAAGCTAGCCTTAGCTGCAACCGAGCAGGGCTCATATTACTCTGCAAACTTAACTCAACTTCCTCAAGATGTTACTAAGACACACCTTAAACACTCTTGACATGTTAGCGAATTATTACATTTAAATGACTCAGTTTTATCATCAATATCGTACCTGAAAAAGGGGAGAAATAATCACGAGAGTGATACGGTATTGTTTCCTCAACGAGAACTTTTACTGTAATGAGGAAAAGACCGCGATTTCCCCGTGAACTTGAGTGGAGACCAGAGCAATCGGTCTCAGACTCATGGATTAAAGAGCATTTAGTAGATCACAGATTAACACTTTTCCCCTTAAATTAGGCACCACAAAATAAAGTAATCAATATAACGTTTACACATTTCTTTTACAATTCTTACCTTTTGTACACTTGATGGATTTTAACTTTAACACAATTATATGAATGTTATCAATCTCTATCACTAATACAGAATGCATGATCTTTTTAACCTTAGATGTTTTAAGATCCTCACATACTATGAACTTACTAATACTTTTTAATGTATAATAGGCTATGAGTATTTCCTTTAACCTGTCACATTAGCACACTGTGCCAACCCGGATGTCCTAGCCGTTTCTGAATCTTGGCCTAGGAAGACCACCAAAAACCCTGACATTTCCATCCCTAACTATAACATTTTCCAACAAGATAGAACTGCCAAAGGGGGCGGAGTTGCAATCTACTGCAGAGTTAGCCTGCAGAGTTCTGTCTTACTAACCAAACAATTTGAGCTTCTACTTTTAAAAATCAAACTTTCCAGAAACAAGTCTCTCACCGTTGCCGCTTGCTATAGACCACCTTCTGCCCCCAGCTGTGCCCTGGACACCATATGTGAACTGATTGCCCCCCATCTATCTTCAGAGCTCGTGCTGTTAGGTGACCTAAACTGGGACATGCTAAACACCCCGGCCATCCTACAATCTAGGCTTGATGCCCTCAATCTCACACAAATTATCAATGAACCTCCCAGGTACAACCCCAAAATCCGTAAACACGGGCACCCTCATAGATATCATCCTAACCATCCTGCCCTCCAAATACACCTCTGCTGTATCCAACCAGGATCTCAGCGATCCCTGCCTCATTGCCTGCGTCCGTAATGGGTCTGCGGTCAAACGACCACTCCTCATCACTGTGAAACGCTCCCTAAAACACTTCAGCAAGAAGGCCTTTCTAATCGACCTGGCTCGGGTATCCTGAAAGGATATTGACCTCATTCCGTCATTAGAGGATGCCTGGTTATTCTTTAAAAGTGCTTTCCTGGGGCCTCCCGGGTGGCGCAGTGGTCTAAGGCACTGCATTGCAGTGCTAGCTGTGCCACCAGAGATTCTGGGTTTGAGCCCAGGCTCTGTTGCAGCCGGCCACGACTGGGAGGTCCATGGGGCGGCACACAATTGGCCCAGCGTCGTCCGGGTTGAGGAGGGTTTGGCTGGCAGGGATATCCTTGTCTCATTGCACACTAGTGCCTCCTGTGTCAGGCCGGGTGCAGTGCACGCTAACCATGTCACCAGGTGTACAGTGACACAGTGGTGCGGCTGGCTTCTGGGTTGGATGTGCATTGTGCCAAGAAGCAGTGCGGCATGGTTGGGTTGTGTTTCGGAGGACGCATGGCTCTTGACCTTCGCCTCTCCTGAGTCCATATGGGAGTTGCAGCGATGAGTGTAACTACTACCAATTGGACACCATGAAATTGGGGGAAAAAAGGGGTAAAATAAAAAAAGGTGCTTTCCTCACCATCTTAAATAAGCATGCCCCATTCAAAAAGACTTGAACCAGGAACAGATATAGCCCTTGGTTCACTCCAGACCTGACTGCCCTTGACCAGCACAAAAACATCCTGTGGTGTACTGCATTAGCATCGAATAGCCCCCGCGATATGCAACTTTTCAGGGAAGGCAGGAACCAATATACACAGGCAGTTAGAAAAGCAAAGGCTAGCATTTTCAAACAGAAATTTGCATCCTGTAGCACAAACTCCAAAAAGTTCTGAGACACTGTAAAGTCCATGGAGAATAAAAGCACCTCCTCCCAGCTGCCCACTGCACTAGGAAACTGTCACCACAGATAAATTCACGATAATTGAGAATTTCAATAAGCATTTTTCTACGGCTGGCCATGCTTTTTACCTGGCTACCCTTACCCCGGTCAACAGCCCTGCACCCCCCACAGCAACTTGCCCAAGCCTCCCCCATTTCTCCTTCACCCAAATCCAGATAGCTTATGTTCTGAAAGAGCTACAAAATCTGGACCCCTACAAATCAGCCGGGCTAAACAATTTGGACCCTCTCCTTCTAAAATTATCCGCCGAAATTGTTGCAACCCCTATTACTAGCCTGTTCAACCTCTCTTTCGTATCGTCTGAGATCCCCAAAGAGTTGTGAACAGGAAAAGAAATACCTAACTTTTGAATAATATCTCCAAATTTGGAGGTGTGTATTTGCGCACAGACAGACTTTGCAGCGCCGACTTCAGGAGGTAGCAGAACGACCATCATGACAGTAAGAGGAAAATCAATATACATCAGTCAACTCAATAGACATTTGAGAAGTGACAACCCAGAAATATTATTTTTATTCATTCGAGAAAAAGATTCACCTGATCATATCGTGACAAGTACGTCAATATTTATTGTAGCCTACCTGGAAGTTTTGTCCCAGTTCGTACACCTCTCCCCGGTACTCACAGCCTATCTTCTCACAGCTTGGGCAGCAATCAGTGGGATAGTGGCTGACATGGATGCAAGCGGTGGGCAAAGAGGTGCATTCCGTCCTTGCACAAGAAGACCCCTCTGTGGTGCATTCACACTGCGTGCAGTGGTCCGAGTCTAAAAAATACCATTCTCCTACATAGTAGACGCTGCTGTTTGCATCACAAGTGTTCTCCTGTCCAGCTACAGAGAAAGCCAGACCGACCTGGACACAGAACAGTAGAGACATCACGGAACGCATAATCACCATCAAATAGTGCTTATTTGAAAACATTTTCATGACCAAAAAAACAATACAAAAAATACAAAAAGAATGTGTTCCAGTGTCCACGATTTAAAAATTCCAAAATGTGCTTTAGTGTTTATGGTTATAGAGCAATATCTGCCACATTGTTGCAGAATATAACATCCTCACAACATTTCTTCAGATGTCCTAGCCTAAAACTTTTCTAAGGTTATGTTCTCCACTCCCGGTCTTTCACAGATCAGAGGCAGAAACTTGCAGAGAGAAAGTTATTACGCCTCTATGTGGGTTTTGTTACAATTCACACATGACAACCTAGTCTAGTGCACATATTCTGCTCTTCCGTCAACTGTCTGTGAGCTATAGCCTACTCATTTATGGTCAAATTATGAGAAGGGGCTTTCCCCTACAGAAATAACTGTTGTTATTGTCTAGACAATATTTGAACCGCTTTGAGATAATATTAACTTCTTCTTTTTTATCGTACCATTTTATGAATGAACAGATGAATTAAGATACATGTGGTTGTTATATAGATAATACCTCTTGTTTGACTTTTGTATTCAATCTTGGTAATGACATTTGAAAGTAAAAATCAAAAAAATCTGCAGCCTATTATATTAAGCAGTAATAATGTTCCCATGGATTTTCACGGCCCAAAATGAAACTTTTCAACATTTTATTTACATCAGCCTTGTGTTAAAAATAGTTTATTCCAAGATGAGGTAGAGGGAGAGTGATCTCGCGATATTTCTGCCTTAGAGACAAGAACGCTTACACTGGATACAGAAAGCAACAAGGTAAGTTTACTATTTTTATTTAGTAGCATGTTAGTTCCTCTGAACAGTTGTAAAATGTATAATTTAAGCACAAATGTAACGTGCATTAAATAACTAAGTGAATGGTGTTACTGAGACGCTGGACGTTCATGTGAATACCCTTATTCCAGACAAACTAGCTAGCTAACGTTACCCAATTCCAGTTAACGTTAGCTACCAATGCCAGGCAATTGAGGCAACCAAGCCACGCTAGCATCCTTGTTGCAAACCGGCTAGGACGCAAAATACTTATAGCCCAGACATACAGTATTTCACTGACTACTTGACATTATTTCCTCTGTTATACCTTTCAACTTCTAGATAAAGTTCCTCATGGAAGAAACCGAATGTCCACAATCAGTGTGGAATCTTATTGTGGAGCATGTCCCTGAGTCAGAGCTCCCAGAGATCCGGGTCCTTCTTGGAGATGCTCTGATTGACATATACACAGAGATGTATTCAGAGGTAAGGACCAACACATCTCTGTAATGGTTGATAACTGAGCATGAGCATTGTTCCAAACATCTGAATTTAGGTAGAAATCAACAATAGCTGAAATTAACACTTGGCCCCCCAAAAAGGGTGGAATACAATCTAACAAAAATAGATGACGTGAAACTATGGACATGCCACCATTACAGGCAAATCACAAGAAGGCATTTGTAGTCTTTGAAGTAGCTCTAGTTTAGCTGCATTACATGAGTGAGGCTATACATACAGCTATTTAAGACTAGATCCTCAGATTGTTCCAAAACAACACATTCACTGTGGCCCTTGAGACTATCTTTAGGCCTACGCACTGTTTGTTCTGGAGCCAACTACTCCTTCTGAAGATGGAGTAGTTAAGTAGCCTACAACAGCTCAAAACAGGGACAGGAAAGCTGTCAGCCAAAAAGGCTACACATATTTTTCATAATTTTATACCAGATTGGCTGGGAAATTACAACAACATAAAAAATGCAGGAATAACTTAAAATGGATTGGATAATGTTGAGTTCATATTCAAAAATGTAAAAGAAATATGTTTGAAACCACACATTTCCTGTCTAGGTCATCATACAGTTATGTTCTGATAGGGGCAATGGTTTTAATATCCATACTAGCTCAATTAGTTCCATATTAGTCCAATAGTGTAATTACATACGAACTATACAGGCCAAATTGCTAATAGAAGGAGACCCCTGGAATAGAGCATGCATATGACACAGGCTCTCAAATTAGCTAAGCAAGTCAGGGGACCAATAAAGGGGTTGAGAGGGCTAACCCTGTCTTGTTGCAAAGACCATTAAGGGAAAGGGGGATACCTAGTCAGTAGTACAACTGAATGCCTTCAACTGAAATGTGTCTTCGGCATTTAACCCAACCCCTCTGAATCAGAGAGGTACGGGGGGCTGCCATAATTGACATCCACGTCTTCGGCGCCCGGGGAACAGTGGGTTAACTGCCTTGCACAGGGGCAGAACGTCAGATTTTTTATCTTGTCAGCTCAGGGATACAATCCAGTAACCTTTCGGTTACTGGCCCAACACTCTAACCACTAGGCAACCTGCATTATGAACATATACTGAGTATACTGTATAAAACAGTATGACATTCCATGGCATAGATGACATGACCAGGTGAATCCAGGTGAAAGCTATGATCCCTTATTGGTGTAACTTGTTAAAACCACTTCAATCAGTGTAGATGAAGGGGAAGAGACAGGTTAAAGAAGGATTTTTAAGTCTTGAGACAATTAAGAAAGTGATTGTGTATGTGTGCCATTCAGAGTGGGAATGTGCAAGACAAAAGATTTAAGATGCCTTTGAACGGAGTAGTAGGTGCCAGGCGCAGCGGCTTGAGTGTATCAAGAACTGCAACGCTGCTGGGTTTTTCATGCTCAACAGTTTCCTGTGTGTATCAAGAATGGTGCACCACCCAAAGGACATCCAGCCAACTTGACACAACTGTGGGAAGCATTGGAGTCAACATGGTCCAGCATCCCTGTGGAATGCTTTCGACACCTTGTAGTCCATGCCCTGACGAATTTAGGCTGTTCTGAGGGAAAAAGGGGGTGCAACTCAATATTAAGGTGTTCCTAATGTTTTGTACATTAGGTTCAAGACTTTAGATATCCAGGAAAGACTTAATATTTCTAGTAAGTATTAGAATGTAGCCCTATTCACACAACAAGCCTTACATTTCCCTCGTTCATTTTGTTTAGCTTTCTGCCCTGTAGTAAATTAATGCTTTCCCTCAGCGTTAGATCTCTAGATGAGAATCATAGTACTACCCAGACTGGCCTTCTCTCCATCAAGGTCACCATTGTTTGAAGCAGTTCAGAGAAAAATAGCCAGCCCCTTTCAAGTTTAACACAGGATAGGACACAAGACACGTTTTCTTGGATCTCTGCCAAACCATGTGGGTTTGAGCTATCATGTTCTACGGACATTGGTAATGCCCGTGTCACTGGGTATGGTATAAGGTACAGTCAATGTTTGGTTTCTTAATGGATAGCATTTTTTAATAAAGAAAAAAACATACTTAGCCTATTTCAATTGTTTATCACATTCAACCTCTTCAACTTCCATGTTGAAGTGAAGTCAATAACCCTGTTTAACTGCACTGGAGTTCCTCCCCCATTTCCTCTGATGGGTTTCACTTGGAGATTTACAAAGCAAGGAACAGCTTGTTACTGTTGTTAGCATCCTGGGGGCTCACACCATAAACACCTAAGTGGAGAATGACTGGCTGGGGCATTACAGGAAGCAGTGTGTGGCTGCCTGGCCGGAATTCAGCTAGACATAGTGGTAGTGTGTGTGCAAAACACTGGGCTCGACCGTGTTTAAAGTTCTCCTCTGGACAGCAGTGGGCTTTGAAGTTGTCCTCTCCATGGAGCATAGGAAGTGAAGGTCAGGGACCAGGTGTAGAAAATGTTAAAAGACTCCAGACTTTTCTTTACCAGCACTGTGTCTCTACCACAGGCCAGACTATTTGCTTCACTTTTTCTCTTTCCTCTTTTCTTTCTGTCTGGCTTAGTGTTGCAAAGGTAGGGTATACTACTGGAAACTATCAAAGTTTACCAGTAAACTACCAGAATTTTGGTATTTTTCAAGGACATCTAGTGGCCCTTTTGGGTTCTTCAGATTATCACAGGTGTCTATAATTATCTCTGGCCCTCTGTGTGGCCTTAGCACATGTAAAATATATAATAGAATTAAATATGATTTTAGAATGACAACGCTGTAAAACATTCTGAATATAAACCATTAACTTAGTGAATTGGTGTTTAATATGAGGGTTTTAACATGAAATATTTGTATAATTTTTTTTTTTTTTACACACTTTAATTTATTTTACACTGCCAATATGTATTTGTTGTCAAACTAGTGGCAGTTGTGAAGACAGTCAATAGTTGGAAGAGTTGCGGAGTTGATAAAAAATAATGCCATTATTGAACACGATGGGAGACAGAGAGCTGGTTTCAAGCGCAAAGCCCAACAAGTGTTTATTTATAAAGGACCACAGGAGGAGGCAGGTAGCTGGGTCCAGGGGCAGGCAGAAGGTCATACACAGGGGGTCCAAAAAGGCAACAGTACAGGCAGGGAAAAGGCTAGTAACGTCGTCCTGGAGATCAGGCAATAGGTTGATAACAGGAAATCCAAAGTAAAGTACAGGCAGGGAATAGGCAAAAGGTGTCGTTAGTGAGGCAGGCAAAAACTATCATACACAGGAGAATTAAATTATGGGAGAAACAGAGCTCCGAATAGAAGTGTGTCACAAAACAAACAATACCTCACAATGATGGGGTGCAAAGAACTGAACTAACTAGTGTGTGATAATGACATACAGGTGTGTGAACAGGTGATAAGAATTCAGGTGATTGGGATCTGGAGAGTGAGCTGCGTTCATGGGATCTACATGTTTGTGAGTTGGAAGCAGACATTACAATTAGGCTATTTTCCATTGAACCTTATGGTCTATCTACTAGAAACTCATGGACAATATGGATACAGATATAAAAAATGTATCCTATATATATATATGTATATATGTGTATGTATATATATATATATATATATATATATATATATATATATATATATATATATATATATATATATATATATACACACACACACACACACACACACACACACACATACATATATACACACATGTTTTAAAAAAAATAAAATAATTTGAAAGCGACAAAAATCCATATATTAGCCGCGTCATTGTTTAAGCCGCGAGGTTCAAAGCCTGGGAAAAAAGTTGCGGCTTATAGTCCGGAATTTACTGTATACACATGTATGTATGTATGTATGTATGTATGTATGTATGTATGTATGTATGTATGTATGTATGTATGTATGTATGTATGTGAATATATTAAAGTTATTCAAGTATAAATTATCATTACCATAATTACCAAAATTACTGAAGTTTCTGGTAACTTTAGTAAATTACTAGTATCTTTGCAACCCTAGTCTGGCTACAGTTTTACTACACTTTATCTTTTTTCAGCAGTAGCCACTTTAATAGCTTTTTCCCTGAAGGAAGTGTTTTTAAAGAATAGGGTATAAACTTGTTGGGGGAAACCAGCCAACTGAAAAACACATGCAGTAGTTTTATGCCCAACAGTGGCCTGGGCCCAGAACTTAATAGAACACTTGCATTATAGGACGTCTATGGGCCAGGGTCTCAATTGAATATCATGTACATTTCGCAGGTCTTTCTGATACTGTATCTCATCATTCATAATGACTCATCGCTCTTTATTGTAAGCCTAAAGTTACACAGCGTTGTCTCCTGATGTCCTATCCCATGTCTCCCCATGTTTCCTTCTGCCAGGTCACTATGTGGCAGCAGATTTGGCAGACGTTGCGACTTAAACAGGGTAACAGGCCGAAGGCTCCTCGCTCCGCCCTGGCTGACCCCCCTGCTATCAAGGAGCTGCTGAAAGCTGAGATCCAACTGCTGCTGGCCACCGTGAGAGAGAGAGCAGCCCAGGAGGGCAGGTGAGGAGAGACTCCTGTGTGATTTCAAAAAAGACTCAACTCCACATCTGCATCCCAAATGGCACCCTATTCCCTATATAGTGCACAACTTTTGACCAGAGCCCATAGCGCTCTGGTGAAAAGTAGGGCACTATGTAGGGAATTGGGTGCCATTTGGGACAAAGCCCATTACTATGCATTTACAATGCAGTTACTTAAGTCCTACGTAACAACAACATGTTTATGGCCTATTAATCATTGTTGCCAACTTGTTTGAATATCAGCACAAGAAGCCCTGGATGAAAATACTATTATAATGCTGTGGGTATTCCTTCCCCTTCCTTTTGTTGTTTTCTCTTCATGTTGGAATTGATAAAGCATTCATTAAATTGTCTTACACCAACACTTCTTCTTACCTCATGATGTTTGATTAGCCTAATATTTGAATTTTTGGGTTAAAGTATGTTAACATTTTCATTCATCAGACAGAGGACCAAGGAGAACGTGACGTTGTTGGGATGGATGTCTGTGGATCTTGTTTCCCAGGCCATGCTTCTTCTCCCTGTCTTTCTCCCTTCCTGTCTCCCTGCCGGTCTTTGTTAGTTCCAGGTGATAAATGTTCAGACCCCATTAGAACCATTGAGACTTTTATTTCCACTGGAAAAGGGTTGGGCCTAGTAATTAGAACAAGGTATAGGGAATGGATAGGGGATACCTAGTCAGCTGCACAACAATGTATTCAACTGAAATGTGTCTTCCGCATTTAACCCAACCCCTCTGAATCAGAGAGGTGCAGGGGGCAGCCTTAATCAACGTCCACGTCATTGACGCCCGGGAAGCTGTTGTTGGGGGTTAAGGGCAGAATGCCAGATTCTTTCCATTTTGCCAGCTCGGGGATTTGAACCAGCGACCTTTCTGTTACTGGCATGCTCTTAACCGCTAGGCTACCTGCCGCCCCACTAGAAGATGGTAGAAGACAATGTCACAAATGGCTGTAAATCTCCTACATATAAGTACTGTTCTATACTGTGTAGCCTAAAGGAACAAGTCTCCCAGATTTGATTGGACTTTGTATGCCAAATGTGGGCCCCTATTTTTATACCTCCCACCCAACAATAGGCCTGCATCCGGATGAGCCCGTTTTGTTGCACCCGGATGAGCTTGTTTTGTGCAACAAAAAGCAGTAATTTACAGGTACCTATGTGAAGGAAGGCCTTTCCATCTCTCAGCAACTGGTAGGAGGCTCTGAAGAATGTAGCTTTGCCTCAACTCTGCCCGTATAATTAAAATTTTGTGACTTTTTGAGGGGGAAAATCAAACAATTACTGAAGATTGTTTCCAATTTATGTGATGCACCAGTTCAGTATTTTGGCAGTGGCTCTCTCACAAAAATCTAATTCATAGCTGTATTGTAACATGAAATCAGACCACCTTATCTCCAACATCAGATTTTGCTGAGACTATGAGACTATTCAAGGGTATTCTAGGAATGTGTATCCTTTTTATAGTTGTTGACATTCTGAACCAAATCCAACCATTGAGGGATTATTTCACTTAAAACAAACCCCGGCGGCACTTAAAGTCCTGTGTACAGATCAACGAGGTGATGCAAAGACTTTGGGTATCCATGCCATGTTAACCCTGCTACCACGTTATACTTTGAACATCTGCCCAGTTCCAACCACCCTGCTGCCTGCCGGTTGGTCCTGTTGGTCTCTACCTCTACCTCTGCCCCTCTGTTTGTGGTTGTTTCCCAAATGGAACCCTATCCCCTACATAGTCTAGGGCTCTGGTCAAGAGTAGTGCACTATGGCTGTGTTTACACAGGCAGCCCAATTCTGATCTTTTTTCACTCATTGGTCTTTTGACCAATCAGATCAGCTCTGAAAAATATTTGATGTGAAAAGATCTGATGTGATTGGTCAAAAGACTAATTAGTGGAACAAATATCAGAATTGGGCTGCCTGTGGGATGCCTAGTTGTCACGACTTCCGTCAAAGTTGGTGCCTCTCCTTGTTCGTTCGGCGGTCGACGTCACCGGCTTTCTAGCCGCCACCGATCTACGTTTCTTTGTCCATTTGTTTTGTCTTGATTGTACACACCTGGTTTCCATTACGTTATAATTTATTCCCTATTTAACCCTCTGGTTCCCACATGGTTTTGTGCGTGTTTGTTCTTTGTTAAGTGGTCGCTCTTTTGTGTCGAGCTGGAATATTTTCCCTGTATGGAATTAGTTTGTGATTTATTCGAGTAAAGTACGTTTTTAATTAGTTCTGTGTCCTGCGCCTGACTCCGTCCTACCCGCTGCACACTGACACGTGACACTAGTCAGTTTGGAATAGGGTGCCATTTGTGATCCAGCCTGTGTGTATATCCCCCATGATCTCCTGTCTTTGATTAACTAATTAAGACTTCACTGTAAATAAGCTGAACTCCTTTCAGGACAAAGCTGCTGGATCATTTCCCTTTAATATTGCTCCAGGTTTGGGCGTTTCTCTTTTTCCTTGCCAAATTCTTCCTACCCAAAGGAAACTGTTGAGTTGACTCAATACCCTGCAGCCTAGGGCTTTAATGAACAAGGGTATCGCAGTAGAGCAGCTAGAATGAATCTTTCTTTGAAAGTGAACTGATTTAATGGAGGTGGTTGGCAACTGTTTGGACCACCTCTCCCCTTGTGTGGTCGTCCCTCCATGCCATTGTCTTTGTGATTTTGTGGTTGGCGTCCTCAGTGCAGCTGCACCAGTTCCATTATGGAGAGAGAGGGGGTATGCTGAATTCCCATTGAGTAAAGACCCTACTCTGAATAAATAGTCTTCAAATGGTGGTTTGATTTCTGAAAGTGGGCACAAGGAGGTCCTAAATTCTCGGAACGGAACTAGCATAACAATTGGAGCTTTGAAGTGGGTTAAAAGTGGCTGTGGTTGTGGTGTAATGTATTTTACAACTGTAGATTTTCAGTCTTCCAGGACGGAGGGGGATTTGAACAGTATTTGTTTTGTGTATTGTAAACATGGTGTGGTTTTTGATGTTGTGGCGGGCATCTATGCCATCTTTGTTAACTGAGATTAGGACTCCTTCTCTCCCGGGGATTAAGATGCTTAGTGATCTATACTACACTGCCTCACAATGTAGCCTCTGTTCCTGTCATTACAGCTAGACCGGGTAGCTCCACTAGTAGCCTGCCACTGGAATGGGACCGTTACATCTACTCACTCCCCCCCTCCACACACTCTTGATTTATTCACCACACACCACATAACCACAGCTGCAAACAACACTGATACAAAGTCACAAGCACAAATATTTATAACTTCCGATTGGTCCCCCCTCCCCAACTAGACCCCCCTTCCTTGTCTAGGATAAACAATCAATCTCTGTTGCTGGGCAGGTGGTGTTATCATCCCAGCTTGAGTCTGGAACCTTGGTACTCCTCCACGCCTCTCACAGGACTTCTTATCAGTCAGGAGAGGCCTTGAGTTAGGGAGTACACATTCTTGCAGTCTACCACACTCCACTAGATAATTCTTCTTCTCATACACAAAGAGCATAAACCTAACAATACTTTCAATCCCATATAATATGTATAAACTGCAGATTCATATTAAGACCATATACAGTAATGGTAAAGAACAGTGAAGATATTAGACAGTGTTATAGAACAGTAATTACAATCTATCAGCTCTAACTCCAGAAACGTTGCTCCTATTCAACCCTTATAGAATAATCATTGGCCTCAGAGACAGGCCCTCTTTGTACTTTCCCTCTGCCCAAATCCAATGCACACGTTCCATCTAACACATAACACAATAATACATCTACTAGGCTAATTATACAATTATAAACAGATTAAAACTGGCTCAAGTCCGTAGCCAACACTATACTACGGCATTGTTACTTGGTTTGGTAACCTGACAGTGCAGCTCAAAGCCTAAATCTTGAGACTGACCAAGACAGCAGGGAAGATTATAGGTATGACACTTCCCTCCAGGAGACCATCCTCAGACAGGCCATTAAGGTCATATTGGACCCCACACATGCACTGAACATAGAGGACAATACATTATATCATAAATCAAAACAGGCCGTGGTCTAGAATGTTGGCTTTGACCAAAAGGAGAGGGTGTATTTTGTAAGCTTCGTAGGGGGGTAGCAGCCTATCTGCCTGTTTTCCACTTCGATTGAGCTGTATTTCTTTGTAATGTGATTTCAAAAAGGGGCGTTGGGCATGCTTGGCCAGCATCTGCAACAGCCTTTTTTCTGGAGATCAAAAGCGTTTCAGCAGGTGCAGCTAAATGGCAGTGTTCACTCTGTGGCAGCCTCCTGATTTAAATCCCTCAGCGTAGTAACATAACATCCCCACTTTGACACAGCTGGGTGTTCTCCTCAACCATAATCCAACCTTGTTCCATGGCTGGTGACTCTTGGAAGGAGATGAAAGGTTGCAGGACTGCTGCTGCTGTACCATTCCCATTTCTGCTCTCCTCTCTCTCTCTCCTCTCCATCACTCTCTCTCCATCTCTCTCTTTCTGCGTCACTGTGTCACGGCTGTTTGAAGGATCGGACCAAAATGCAGCGTGTTTGTAGTTCCACATCTTTATTTATTCGTGAAACGTAATGCAATACACTAAATACTTGAACTAACAAAAACAACAAACCGTGACGCAGAGAGAAAACACACTACTCAAAATATAATCACCCACAAAAACAGGTGGGACAAACATCAGCTTAAATATGACCTCCAATTAGAGACAACGACAACCAGCTGCCTCTAATTGGAGATCATACCAAACAAAACCAACATAGAAATACAAAACTAGAAACTGGACATAGAAATACAAAAAACAGACAAACACCCCCTGTCACGCCCTGACCTGCTCTACCATAGAAAATAACAATTTACTATGGTCAGGACGTGACACACTGCTTTAATCTTTTCAGCATGGGAGTCTGAAGATTAGGACGGGGGGGTTTGTCATCTTATCCCTTCCTATCTGACTCCTTCACACTTTGTTGGGGGTTATTTGTATGTATCTATTTACTTTCAGGGATGCAGACTTGTTCCGGTACAGTCCTAGTGTGGTGAATTACGCCTTGGGTGTCCCGAGCAATCGTTGCGACACTGTGAATAGTAAGCCTACCTCTAGTGGAATACAATTCAGCCAGAGTCAACATGTAGGAAGGTTAGTCTGACTGTTAAGAGTTAGAAACATTCCCACACTCTAATACAAATGCTACAACACAAGAGGAAAAAGTGCAGCTGAAAACACACATTGTGTATTTCTTGTTATCTGTCATATGGATAGACCTTAGACATGCATTTCTGGTTCCACAGGTCCTGTTCACGGAGCTCAGTCACTTCTACTACCAGCCAAGATGACATTGATGCCATGAGACACATGCTGAACATCACCCACATAGACGACATTGTGGCCCACCTCAAGTAAGGGACTTATTCCATCAGAGCAACTATTAATAAAAATACGAAGTAGAGATTTTTAGGCAATAATCCCTATAAAATGCAACCCATTTGAAATGAGTATTGTGATAGACAGTAGTAGTTTTAGTACAGTATGTCTGGCATCAATGGAGGGGAGCTGGGGGAGAGGTGAAGGGTGGGGGACAGCCTGCCCTCTCCTCTCTCTATCCCCCCACAGAACAAAAGCCCCCATTGTAAGAAAGTGAATACCAGATCTTAGCATGCAGAAGATTCCTTTGCTTCTGAAAAATAAAGAAGTGCATCAAGTCTACAAGAGTTAGATAACTGAGAAAGAGAAATATGCCACTGCTCCCTGAACACCATAAGAAAAGTCTAAATGTGGATATGGATGTAGTGGTCCCTTTCTGGACTCTAATATACTATTGTGCAGACTCAGTCTCTGCTTTTGGCTGTCTGTTTAGGATTCAAGGTCGTGTTCTGTGAAAACAGGCGGCCGAGTTCCTGGAAAGCTGCCCCTTGATTGCATGCTAAGTTAGAATAAATACATTTGAATTCGTTTTTGTTTAACGCTATTCACTTTTCTTTAGTTTATTTGTTTTACTTAAATGTCTATCAATTCAAATTTTCAAACAGTCATTAAATGCTATGGTTTTAGAGTTTGACTAACAGTTGTGTTCTCTCCTCACTACCAGATCAGTCCTGTCAGAAGAATGCAAGGTGCTGAAAAGCCAAGTTCAGTTTCTGCAGGTAAGATTCGGTTTGATTCCAGCCAATACCAGATAGTTATTTTGGAAAATCACACTTTTTTTTGTTCCAATTTAAATATTGTCAGTGCTCTGAGAAATGTTCTGCATGTGCAGTAGTCTGTGCTTGCACTGAGATACAAGGTATGTTGTACCAAGGGTCTGAGCTATAGCCAAGACCATGAAAATGAGATAGCTAGACGATAATATGTATTTGTATTTATTATGGATCCCCATTAGCAGCAGCTACTCTTCCTCGGGTCCAGCAAAATTAAGGCAGTTTATACAATGTTAAAAACATTACAATACATTCACAACAGATTTTACAACAGATTTTTTATATATATATATATATATATATATATACAATGCTCAAAAAAATAAAGGGAACACTTAAACAACACAATGTAACTCCAAGTCAATCACACTTCTGTGAAATCAAACTGTCCAATTAGGAAGCAACACTGATTGACAATACATTTCACATGCTGTTGTGCAAATGGAATAGACAACAGGTGGAAATTATAGGCAATTAGCAAGACACCCCCAATAAAGGAGTGGTTCTGCAGGTGGGGACCACAGACCACTTCTCAGTTCCTATGCTTCCTGGCTGATGTTTTGGTGACTTTTGAATGCTGGCGGTGCTTTCACTCTAGTGGTAGCATGAGACGGAGTCTACAACCCACACAAGTGGCTCAGGTAGTGCAGCTCATCCAGGATGGCACATCAATGCGAGCTGTGGCAAGAAGGTTTGCTGTGTCTGTCAGCGTAGTGTCCAGAGCATGGAGGCGCTACCAAGAGACAGGCCAGTACATCAGGAGACATGGAGGAGGCCGATGGAGGGCAACAACCCAGCAGCAGGACTGCTACCTCTGACTTTGTACAAGGAGGAGCAGGAGAAGCACGGCCAGAGCCCTGCAAAATGACCTCCAGCAGGCCACAAATGTGCATGTGTCTGCTCAAACGGTCAGAAACAGACTCCATGAGGGTGGTATGAGGGCCCGATGTCCACAGGTGGGGGTTGTGCTTACAGCCCAACACCGTGCAGGACGTTTGGCATTTGCCAGAGAACACCAAGATTGGCAAATTCGCCACTGGCGCCCTGTGCTCTTCACAGATGAAAGCAGGTTCACACTGAGCACGTGACAGACATGACAGAGTCTGGAGACGCCGTGGAGAACGTTCTGCTGCCTGCAACATCCTCCAGCATGACCGGTTTGGCGGTGGGTCAGTCATGGTGTGGGGTGGCATTTCTTTGGGGGGCCGCACAGCCCTCCATGTGCTCGCCAGAGGTAGCCTGACTGCCATTAGGTACCGAGATGAGATCCTCAGACCCCTTGTGAGACCATATGCTGGTGCGGTTGGCCCTGGGTTCCTCCTAATGCAAGACAATGCTAGACCTCATGTGGCTGGAGTGTGTCAGCAGTTCCTGCAAGAGGAAGGCATTGATGCTATGGACTGGCCCGCCCGTTCCCCAGACCTGAATCCAATTGAGCACATCTGGGACATCATGTCTCGCTCCATCCACCAACGTCACGTTGCACCACAGACTGTCCAGGAGTTGGCAGATGCTTTAGTCCAGGTCTGGGAGGAGATCCCTCAGGGGACCATCCGCCACCTCATCAGGAGCATGCCCAGGCGTTGTAGGGAGGTCATACAGGCACGTGGAGGCCACACACACTACTGAGCCTCTTTTTGACTTGTTTTAAGGACATTACATCAAAGTTGGATCAGCCTGTAGTGTGGTTTTCCATTTTAATTTTGAGTGTGACTCCAAATCCAGACCTCCATGGGTTGATAAATTGGATTTCCATTGATTATTTTTGTGTGATTTTGTTGTCAGCACATTCAACTATGTAAAGAAAAAAGTATTTAATAAGATTATTTCTTTCATTCAGATCTAGGATGTGTTGTTTAAGTGTTCCCTTTATTTTTTTTAGCAGTATATATATAATACACACTACCGTTCAAACGTTTGGGGTCATCTAGAAATGTCCTTATTTTTGAAAGAAAAGCAAAAAATGTTGTCCATTAAAATAACACCAAATTGATCAGAAATACAGTGTAGACATTGTTAATGTTGTAAATGACTATTGTAGCTGGAAACGGCAGAATTTTTATGGAATATCTACACAGGCGTACAGAGGCCCATTATCAGCAACCATCACTCCTGTGTTCCAATGACACATTGTGTTAATAGCTAATCCAAGTTTATCATTTTAAAAGGCTAATTGATCATTAGAAAACCCTTTTGGAATTATGTTAGCACAGCTGAAAATGGTTGTTCTGATTAAAGAAGCAATCAAACTGGCCTTTGGACTAGTTGAGTATCGGGAGCATCAGCATTTGTGGGTTTGATTACAGGCTCAAAATGGCCAGAAACAAAGACTTTCTTCTGAAACTCGTCAGTCTATCCCTGTTCTGAGAAATGAAGGCTATTCCATCTGCGAAGTTGCCAAGAAACTGAAGATCTCGTACAATGCTGTGTACTACTCCCTTCACAAAACAGCGCAAACTGGCTCTAACCAGAATAGAAAGAGGAGTGGGAGGCCCCGGTGCACAACTGAGCAAGAGGACAAGTACATTAGAGTGTCTAGTTTGAGAAACAGACGCCTCACAAGTCCTCAACTGGCAGCTTCATTAAATTGTACCCGCAAAACACCAGTCTCAACGTCAACAGTGAAGAGGCGACTCCGGGATGCTGGCCTTCTAGGCAGAGTTGCAAAGAAAAAGCCATATCTCAGACTGGCCAATAATAAGAAAAGCTTAAGATGGGCAAAATAACACAGACACTGGACAGAGAAAGATTGTGGACAGACGAAGTGTTATGGACAGACGAATCTAAGTTTGAGGTGTTCGGATCACAAAGAAGAACATTCGTGAGATGCAGAAAAAATGAAAAGATGCTGGAGGAGTGCTTGACGCCATCTGTCAAGCATGGTGGAGGCAATGTAATGGTCAGGGGTGATTTGGTGGTGGTAAAGTGGGAGATGTGTACAGTGTAAAAGGGATCTTGATGAAGGAAGGCTATCACTCCATTTTGCAACGCCATGCCATACCCTGTGGACGGCGCTTAATCGGAGCCAATTTCCTCCTACAACAGAACAATGACCCAAAGCACAGCTCCAAACTATGCAAGAACTATTTAGGGAAGAAGCAGTCAGCTGGTATTCTGTCTATAATGGAGTGGCCAGCACAGTCACCGGATCTCAACCCTATTAAGCTGTTGTGAGAGAAGCTTGACCGTATGGTACGTAAGAAGTGCCCATCAAGCCAATCCAACTTGTGGGAGATGCTTCAGGAAGCATGGGGTGAAACCTCTTCAGATTACCTCAACAAATTGACAACTAGAATGCCAAAGGTCTGTAAGACTGTAATTGCTGCAAGTTGAGGATTCTTTGACGAAAGCAAAGTTTGAAGGACACAATTATTATTTCAATTAAAAATCATTATTTATAACCTTGTCAACATCTTGACTATATTTCCTATTCATTTTGCAACTAATTTCATGTATGTTTTCATGGAGAACAATTTCTAAGTGACCCCATATACATACATACATACATACATACATACATACATACATACATACATACATACATACATACATACATACATACATACATACATACACTACAGTTCAAAAGTTTGGGGTCACTTAGAAATTGTTCTCCATGAAAACATACATGAAATTAGAAATATATATATGTATTGTACCTTTATTTAACTAGGCAAGTAATTTCAGAACAAATTCTTATTTACAATGACGGCCTACCCGGACGACGCTGGGCCAATTGTGCGCCGCCTTATGGGACTCCCAATCGCGGGCCGGGTGTGATACAGCCTGGAATCGAACCAGGGTCTGTAGTGACAACACACATCTCCAACCCACTATCACACGCAGGACACATCTCCTGAGATGTAGGGACTAGGATAGGCTAGAACAGAGACAGTTTGTCAGTGTTTGATCTGTTAGGGATGTTTATTCCACCATTTTTGTGGTATGTTAAGCGCAATTCAAAGGCATAATGAAAAGTAGTTGACAGCATTTTGTACAAATATAGGTATAATGTCCCACTTCCCCGAATGGGCAGTCTACGGTAATGACTAAATTACCACAATATCTCATGATCCTCGAGCTTGGAAAGTATGTAGACTAGTTGACATGGTCCCAAATAGAGGTCACATAACACTGGTCTCAGCAGGAGAAAGATTAGACTGAGAAGGTGGTGTTGAGTGTTGTCCTTTTACCACTGCAATAGTAGGCTGTATTATTTTCACAGTTAAAGTGCTGCCATTTCTGTGTAGCAGGGTTTGGGTTTCAAGTCAACGCTCCATTGAAAAGCTGTGGGCTGTGTACATCCCAAATATTACCCTATAGTGCACTACTTCTGATCAGAGCCCAATGGGCCCTGGTCAAATGTTGTGCACTTCATAGGGAATAGCGTGCCATTTTGGAGTTTACTGCCAGTCTGGTATTCCATCTCCCTTGGCAGCAGCCTGAGCCAGGGTATAGTCTAACCACCCTCCTCTCAGACCTCACATCTAAAATGAATAGCCTCCTCTGTAACTAGATCCCTCTCTTCTGTTGTTTGCATTTCAAAAATCAAGACGATCAGCTAGGCACTCGACAACCCTCCGCTAGCTAGACAGTGGGAAGTGAGGATGATGGATAGCTCCATGATACGTCAGTGGCACACAGTGAGACTTCGCATAAATACCTCAAAGCAAAAAGCATGGCTGGGGGCAGGGAGGGAGGGAGGCTAGTGGTGGGGCTCCTAGCTATTACCATTCATTACCAGTAGTATTGTAAAAAGAGGACAGATATGACCTGGCTGCCAGCAGAGTAAAGAGCCTGTTGGTTGGAGCTGTGGTTTATGCACAGAGTCTGGATATAGATGTTGAAAGAGAGACCAAATCCTTATGGAACGAACACTGCTGCTGCTGAATCGTTTAGTGGCTTGTTCTGCATGTAACACCCCTCTCCATCCAGCTTCCTTATTTCTCATTTGTTATATTATTACAGCTTATCGGTAGCTGGCTCCGGTAGTTCACCTGTTCTCTGGTGTCTTGTCTGTGGGATTTGTTTCTTGCAGGAGAGTGTGGAACAGGAGCACCAGACACAGCATGATGTCACTGAGGCTCCAGAGCCCACTGTAACAGGTGAGTGAAACACTTACAGTACGGTCATACAGTATTTGGATTGAACAATTCTTGTAACTTTACCAACATTTTCAGGTTTTCCAAATCCAGCAATTCTCCAACCTGGATTTCCCCCTGAAAATGTGGGGAAAGTTACTGTAATTTTGCAACCCTAACAATAATACACTATCCTGGTCGACATAACAGATCTATATTGGGCCAGCTGAACACCAGAACCCAGAGTTAATAGAGATGACTAAGCTCAGATCATAATAGTATCATGAGTTCTTCCGTAACATGTGAACTACACTATCCTGACAATGACTGTCGGTCCTTTTTGAGGTATACATTAGTGTCCAAAGTCTTTTGACATGCAATGCACACTTCCTAAAAATCACTTACCAAAAACACAGTTGCTTTTCTTTATTAATGTATTGACCTGACATAAATTACGGAGTCCTGACATTTCTGCTGTATCTACAAGTCAATCAGATAAATTGAGCCTTACTACCATCTAGTGGTTTATTGTTGCAAAATACTTTACTCCTTTTTTACATTTTGCAATTTCAAATAACCATTAGAAGCCAGTGTTGTCAAGCTCTAATCTGCAACAAATATTGAAAAACATTGCAACTTGAGACAGGGGAAACAGTTAATGAAACTCCAAACACACATAATCAGGTGAAAAAGGTGATGGTCAATAGAGTGTTAATTTAACTCAGTCAACAGGTATTACCTCTCCCCTCTCAATGTCCCGTTTTCTGGGGCTTTGTGTTCTGGTGCTAATTTCAAACAGGCCGACCCGGCTTTCAGTCTTCTCACCATTTCCAATCGGATTGCGTGGTGTTATTAAACTTGTCAATCCCATGTCATTGTTCCCCTGTCTAGTTGACTTGATCCAGAGTTGAGCCTTGCTGTTTTCTTCTCTGTTGCAGAGTATAATGAATCCCTGGGAGGGTGTCTCAGAGAGGGCGTGTAGCTAGCTGTCATTCTGACAGACATCATTTGCAGCTTAATGCACTTTAAATTGAGGCCTGTCACTGTATACATCACAATGGCACCCTATTCCCCATGTAGTGCACTACTTTGGGCTCTGGTCAAAAGTAGTGCACTTAAAAGGGAATAGAGTGCAGTTTGGGACGCCGCCACAGTCACCAAGCCACAGCAGAGAAGAGCAGCCATCTATAGGGGTAATCTGAACTCCTCTTCCTAGAAAAACTGCTCCACTACACCAGTAATTTATTTCCTTTTTTTGCTAAGGGCCCCTGTGGTGGTGGTGGCTGTATGTCTGTCTGCCATTGGAAGTGTGGGTAAGAACCTGGCCCTGCCTGCCTGCTCTAGAATAGTGTTGTACAAATGTGTGTGAGTGATTTTCTCCTGGTGTGGGTTGATTTGCAGAGCTGAAGGAGGAGAGGAGAGCCATCCAGATGGATATGAAAAGGCAGAGCCTCAGCCTCACATACTGTCCCTCCTCCTCCCCTGTGGAAACAAGCCTGCAGATCAGATCCAGGTTGGCCTCTAGTCTGCTCTATACTCTCCTTTCCAACAAATCCAAAATGCATATTTTACCACTTTCTGTTCTGTGGATTTACAGGCATTTCTTTTGCCTGATAAGGTTTACATGCTAGACAAGGACAGTTCCTATCTGGTGAAAGGATCTTAAAGCATCATACTGCAGGGCTCTATTCAATGACTTAGAATATGTGGACAACTACAAATACCTAGGTGTCTGGCTAGACTGTAAACTCTCCTTCCAGACTCATATTAAGCATCTCCAATCCAAAATTAAATCTAGAATTGGCTTCCGATTTCGCAACAAAGCCTCCTTCACTCACGCTGCCAAACATACCCTCGTAAAACTGACTATCCTACCGATCCTCGACTTCGGCGATATCATTTACAAAATAGCCTCCAACACTCTACTCAGCAAACTGGATGCAGTCTATCACAGTGCCATCCGTTTTGTCACCAAAGCCCCATAACCACCCACCACTGCAAGCCTGTATGCTCTCGTTGGCTGGCCCTCGCTACATATTCGGCACCAGATCCACTGGCTCCAGGTCATCTATAAGTCTCTGCGAGGTAAAGCTTCGCCTTATCTCAGCTCACTGGTCACCATAACAACACCCACCCGTAGCACGCGCTCCAGCAGGTATAGCTCACTGGTCATCCCCAAAGCCAACATCTCTTTGGCCGCCTTTTCTTCCAGTACTCTGCTGCCGAAGACTGGAACGAATTGCAAAAATCGCTGAAGTTGGAGACTTATATCACCCTCACTAACTTTAAGCATCAGCTATCTGAGCAGCTTACCGATCGCTGCAGCTGTACATATCCCATCTGTAAATAGCCCATCCAACTACCTATCTCATCCCCATATTGTTTTTATTTACTTTTTTGCTCTTTTGCACACCAGTATTTCTACTTGCACATCATCAACTGCACATCTATCAATCCAGTGTTAATTTGCTAAATTGTAATTACTTCGTAACTATGGCCTATTTATTGCCTTATTATTTATTATTATTATTTTTCTATTGTGTTATTGACTATGTTTGTTTATGTGTAACTCTGTGTTGTTGTTTTTTGTCGCACTGCTTTGCTTTATCTTGGCCAGGTCGAGAACTTGTTCTCAACTAGCCTACCTGGTTAAATAAAGGTGAAATAAAAAAATAAATCCGTATGAGGAAGTTCAGCACTAGAGTGTGATTGAAATTTAAAGGAAATGTTCCCGCATTAGCGTAGACTGCATTCACGGTAAACACTTCATGACGTCTCAATCGGATGTTACCTTCACATTTCTATCGCGCAATCTGTAACACTTCAGATATTGCACTTATCATAAGAGTAGGGGTGTTAACCCCGGTGTCCTGGCTAAATTCCCAATCTGGCCCTCATACCATCACGGCCACCTAATCATCCCCAGCTTACAATTGGCTCATTCATCCCCTTCCTCTCCCCTGAAACTATTCCCCAGGTCGTTGCTGTAAATGAGAATGTGTTCTCAGTCAACTTACCTGGTAAAATAAATAAAGATATACAGATTGAATAGAGCCCTACTTTAAAGATGTTAATGGCGTTGTTGATCTTCTCAGGTCGACAGGATGGACAGGTTTTCCTGCAGATGAGACACAGAGACACTTGACCCCTGTGGTGGCCCCCAGACCCCATCCTCCTCATACCAGGCCACCTCTAGTAACATCTCTAGTAAGGAGGACTCCTCCGTTAGACAGGATGAGAGGCCAGCCACGTAGCTCACCCAACACCAGAGAACCCAGCCCTCTCCAACCCTCTGAATATGAACAGCTAAGGACTTACAGCCAGAGCTCTGAGGCTTCCCACACGTACAACAGAGGACCCACCACCACCCAAAACAGGGACAGCTACCTACCACTCCTGGTCCCCTCTGCCAGTACAGTAACCAGCCTTGAACCCTACTTTAATCCTCCTTCAGAAGAGAGAGTAAAGGGCAGAACTTGCAGGCGTAGTGGTCAGACTGTGACTGAGGGAGCTCAAAGACATGATGACTCATGGTCAGACTCAGTGAACAGCTGGCCCTTTTTGTCCTCTGGTGGACACTGTCCTCTAGGCTCCTCCACACAGCCTCCTGGGAGCAAAGGGAGCTGTGAGCAGATGAGCCCTGTAAGGATGTTCCACCCTGCTCCCCCCGCCATGCAGAGGCCAGCCAGTAGAGGGCAGAGTGTGGCCAGGCACCTGTGTCTGCCACAGCGGGACAGCCTGGTCAGCTCCTTGTGAACTGAACTCTTTACTACAGAAGATACACAGGCAGCCCAATTCTGATCTTTTTTTCATGAATTCGTCTTTTGACCAATCAGATCAGCTCTGAAAAAGATCTGATGTGATTGGTCAAAAGACCGATTTAGTGGGATAAATATAATTATTGGGCTGCCTGTGTAAAGGCAACCGCTGATACTGTAATGCATGTTCTAGCTGCAGTCTGGTCGATGTCTGTCACTCCTAAAATGAGAGATCCTCACAAACAAGTATCTTATCACAGGTCAATAGAACTCATACTTGTAAAAGGGATGTCGTAATCTCTTTAATATAAAGAATTTGTTTGCTGGCATTGACTAGTCTTCCACAATGAGACAAGAGGCACAGGGATGTTATATGGTGATTTTCAAGAGACTGGTAGAAGACCTGAAAGAGAACAAGACAATATGGTTGAATGCTTTTGAAATGATTAAACATTTGATCTACATATTCAACCGTTTAATGAATGCATTTTGAATAAATGTTCAAATGTCTGTAATACATGTTTTATTACGCTTCTGCTTTCTTCAATCTAACGAAAGTGATGACCTGTTCAGAAAGAGGAAACACTGCATGTTGTGTAATCTAGATGGGACATAAACCACACTTGAGTGATCTTTAAAATAGATTTTATTTACCATTTGTAATTGAACAGTTTACGATATACAGCTGACATGACTAAGACAATTCAATGGATTTTGGCCCCAAGGTACAAGAGACATGGTTAGATATATATGATAAAGTACCAGTACTGTGTTCATTTCATTTGTGCTTTATTCTCCCTTATGATAGAATTTACATTGGCATAACATCATGTCTACTCTGCTGACAGTGACAACAGTTTACTCAGACCATTGTAAAGCCTTATTTCAAAACGGAAGTTTGTATTATTAGATATGTTATAAACACATGACTTGATTTAAAGTGCTGAAACAACTTGTAAAAACATGTTTATGAGTAAGAAATTCAGACATCTCTGTGATTGTAGTGAATCACAGAGCAGATAAATCAGTTTTAGTACAGTAAAAGCTTACTATCCGTTTTCAGAATTGCTAACATTTATTAATTTCTTACATTCCATATATAGAAGCCTTTTACTACAGTGATTTCAATATGAGGTGATGAACAATTTGTTTCTATACAATGTCACAAATATATGAACATTAATTCAATGTGTCCTTTTACACTACCTGCTTAGGTTGATCATTTTAATGGAAGGGTCTCACCAAATGATAAAATGCCAAGTTAATGAAATAATAATCTCAGTGATCAAAAAAGGAAGAATAAGATGAAAACAAAATCACCCTTTCATACATAGTTCCCCAATACATTGATATTTTGATCTTCTGTCATGTATTGTATTTACAATGTTATTTAGTCTTTTATTCAGATCCCCATTAGCTGAAGCAGCAGCTACTCTTCCTGGGGCCCGAGCAATGTTGCTGATTATGGGGTTTGATTTCCTTTTCTTTATTTGCCACATAATGCTCGTAAACTACTCCTCCACCAAATTGAAAAGGCCAGTCTGTTTACACAAAACATTTACAGCACAGTTGCTATATTGTAAACAGATGTGACTGCAGTACAGTACCACAGTGTTCACTTAATACTGTTGGCATTATTACTATGTAAAATAGATTAACACTTATTATTTACTGTCCCCAAAAGTCATGTAGCTGCAGACATGTCATGTACCTCCAACAGAACATACTGGTAAATGCATTCCTTTGAATTCAAGTTTCAACCCAAGCTTTTGTTTGGCAATACTTTTGATATCAGCTGGCTTTTAGAACAAGTTAAAGGTAGTGTCACTGAACATGAATGATAAATCGTGATGATAAAATACGTTTTAAAAAGGTAGTTTGTGTTTTGTTAGATGAAAAAATGGATCGCTACTGATTGATTAGAATTACATGACATCAATACTGACACTATCGTGGTCTAAAAATAGTAGTTAGCAGTAGGGTATCCACTACACAGAAATACATATTACACTAAACACTGGCTAATTATACTATAAGAAAATAAAAATACACCCAAATAAAAACACAAACACCAGTCCTCTGATAGAGGAAGAATTCTGGGATAGCAGAGACCAAAGGGTTGCAATAGCATGGTGGTTATCCTAACTTACTACTATTATAAAGACGAGGACTGCAAGTCAACAGTTCAACAAGAAGAAGAAATAAAAGTCCTAGAGGACTCCCTAGCCTCAGCCGACATGTCGAGAATAATTCTGTTATCAAATGATGTCACCGGGGCCATTATATACTAACCCACTTTAGCTCAACCATTTACACCTGCTGTCAACTTCTTCTTACCAAAATGATATGTATCCATAGTGTTTCTAACTTTTCAAGACACACACATCAGTTAAAAGCATCATCATTACTAATATCCTGTGCTATCGTCATTCCAGGACCACTACTACTCTGCTTTATAACAGATTCAGTAGTGTGGCTGTACTGTGCTTCAGTCATCATCATAGGAGAACACACTAGTCTGTTTCCATCTGAAGTAAAACTTGAGTCTGTTGGGCTGCATCTAACCTACTGCTGTGCTTGTTTTTATGTTTAAATAACCAACAATTTTGGGTAGGTCCCAAATGGAATCCTATTCCCCATTACATAGGCAATAAGAGGCCATGTGGGACAAAATAACCACTAACTACTCCCCTGAGTGTCAGACATGCCTCCTGTTGGACTGCAAGGTTTAGTTTCTATTTTGGACAACGTCTGGATAGCTAACTGTCATGACACTTTTAACACAGTGAAACTGAAGTAAAATGGAAGGAGAACAACTCATAGTCATGACAGCAGAAACTGGATTTATGCAGTCAGATGAAGATGTTGAACATATACAGTGATGTACTGGTTAAAGAAGAAATACAAAATCTGAAGTTTCATCAAGATGCAATGCTCTCGCTCTTTAGCAGCTGCATTGCCAGACTACCTAATCCATCAGTGCATGCCAGGCA
This sequence comes from Salmo trutta, assembly GCF_901001165.1. Taxonomy (NCBI): domain Eukaryota; kingdom Metazoa; phylum Chordata; class Actinopteri; order Salmoniformes; family Salmonidae; genus Salmo; species Salmo trutta. The sequence continues at coordinate 24,475,492 of NC_042977.1, forward strand.
AGGACCCAGTGGATTTACAATGTTACCACAGACAGGTCGTTGCCTCACTCACAGATGCAACGTAACAGAGCGGAGATAAATGCCTCAAATTAGATGGAGAGATGGGACTTCTTGACAATTGCCAATTCCAGCAACCTGTGAGAGCACTACTCCCACCCTAAACCCAACCACAACAGCATCCTTTCACAAAGTGACTGAAATACATGTCCCTCCCACTCCAACCCACTAAAATAAAACAATTACCAGTAAAAAAACAAGTCATAGATGAGGAATGGTAAACATTACTGTTATTTCTTAAGATACTGTTGCTTCTTTACAAAATCAACATGTTTTCCTTATAATTATTTACTATGTTAATTTACAATAATAAAAGATAAAAATAAGACAATTCTATAGAGAGAACGATACTATACAACTACATATAAACTACATAAATCAGTAAAGATGACTGAAGTTTTTTTTATTCTCCTGGAGACAAGCTCCATCTCCAGGCCAACCAATGGCCTCTCTCCTTCCTGTTTCCACATCCAATCACACCATTACTTGGCTCAGAGCTTTAAAACGCTTGTAAATACATTTATTTTCCTCTGCAAAGACACCTGCTGATGCAAGTCTCTCAGTTTTGAAAAAGTTAGACACATACTCCAGCTATGTCACCGAGATATTAAAGTTCATGCATGTTCAACATGTTTTTTGGTAACATGCCTGGTTGGGGCAAATCCTACTTGTGAGTAACAGAGGCTATGAGGCAACACCACTGTGTACTTCCTCCTCGATATGCTAGCTGCTTCGGTCCTCAATCAAATGCTCCCTTCACAAGTGAGATGCCACATTTCGAGATGCATTTCCCACGGAAATGCTTGGAAGACTAAAAGAGAGATGGCACTTTATTGTACTGAGTTGCATCCATCCACCCATTTGTTTTGTGTGTGAACATGTTATGGTTGTCTTTTTCTTAGCTCCCTCTCTAATGTAAAGCCTTCCATAATCATAGAAACATTTACTCAGGTATTGAACGTGCTCAGTAAGTAGTACATTGTTTTGGGACCCTGAGAATGGGCATTGGGAAGTCATGTGCTTCAGTCAGGGTAGCTGTTCAGAAAGCTGGAGACCAACATTCTCTGTGTGTTTGGGGAGTTGGTGCTGTAATGCATGTTAGTTGTTTGCCATCATTGGAAGTACAAGGGCTTAACTGTATAGTTAGTCAAATGAAATATGTGTCAGATCAGTAGCTAAAAAGCCATTGGCTTACTCCAATTTGAGTTGTTCTGGGTAACCCTAAAGCAGCATACATAACAGTCTGAGTAGTGGAGACTATATTGTATTAGAGGGTACTGATAGTCAAAAGCTATACCGTAGATAAAACAGTAGAAGGGAAAGATCAGTCCCTAGAATGGTTCCATTCAGATGTCTACAGCACTGACCTAAAGAACACCTGGCCTCCAGCTTTAAAACCCCCAGCACTGCCACCAGAAAAGTTGCCAATTCCGCTGGATATCTTTACAGATCAAGGAGAAAAATGTTGTCCCTCCCCTATTGTGCCATGTATTCACAGTAAGTACACACGCCTGCATAATATGAAGAAGAGAAAAAAAATGCATAATTCAATTATGTCGAAACAAGAGGTGAAATTCTTTTGGATGACGGCCAATTTCTCTAGAGGTTAGAAATAATAAGCCCTTACAATATGTAAAGGTCTCCAGTGAGCGGGCTCTCCCCCACGTTGCGGTGTGCTGTGGGAAAGGGTGGTTGGGTGGGGACTGGCGCTAGCCCAGTGGGGGCCTCTATGCGCTGGGGGTAGTGTTGTGTTCTGTTGAGCCGTTGCTGCCCTGGATGGTGAGGCTGATCTCATCCCTCTTCTCATCCTCCTTCTCCTTCTCCCTCAGCTCCTCTTTCAGGGGACGCACTTCCACCTCTCCCTCTGAGCCTGGGGTGGCGTAGAGGCCTATCCGATGCTCACTCAGGGCCGGGCCCCACTTCATGTCTGGCTTGCACGAATTCTTCAACCGCTGTAAGGAGTGGAGGGTCAGAGGTCAATGTGATGGGAGCGACATAGGTTCATTATGTATTGATAATTAGAGGCAGGTAAAGCAGTTGGGAAAATTATGTAACGCAAGTTACATAATAACATAACAAATAACATAACACCCATCGGGTTCTCCCTTTTACCATCCATTTCTTTTAGATCGAGCACCCCTTCAACGAAATGTTCCATTTAACAAACAAAACAAAAACGACACTTTCACTAGTCTTAGAATGCCAAACACATCTGCTTTCCAACACTAAACACAGACAGAGCGCTACTGTGGATTTTACCTCTAAAAATGTGGTTCCCTCAGACTTGGCGATCTTGTAGAGAGCATAGATGGGTATGCAGATGACGGAGGACATGGCCATAAGGAAGCCGATGGCTAGAGACCAGCCAGGGTACACATAGTCGTTGTAGGTGATGGGCTTGTACTGGATCACTGTGAAGATCAGGATAAACTGCAAATATAAAAGACAGAGGGACCATTCGTGTCAAGTACACATAGAGATCCTAAAAATCACTAGTCACTCAGTTCTATCTGTAATTCTTTCGACAAGTACATGAAAACTCGGAAATGAACAAACATTATTTACATTTGCATAAAGAAATTACGTACAGTATGCTCATCGAGTTGTGTCCTAGGTCTAGGTCATTCTGGTATTCATACATGTATTTTGCACAACAGGTTTTGCTGAGAACAAGGCAAAAGTGAAAGTGTAGCCATACAGATTAACGACAAGTGTGTGGAATGCAGAGCAGGTGAAGCCTCATAACATGTCAACTTGGGGGCCCTGGAGGGTAGCTACTGGGAAAGGGGCTGATGAAATGCTCTTACAGATATGATGATGGGGGACACGAATCTCCAGCAGACCCGGAAGAAGATTGGAGGGGGGAAACCCAGCATCATCTCAACGTCCTTGAAGTATTTTTTGTGTCCTGAACACAAACAGTACAGCTTGTTGTCAGTCATTCAGTTTGATTAGCTTTCACCAATAGCCTTGGCAGAGCATTGTGCACAACAGATATTTAGAATCAAGGAAAGACAGTTGGACTCACCATAGACGTACATGATGCAGATGCACATGATGCAGGAGATGATAACCAAAGAGAAACTAGCAGCGTAGTTATCCATCAGCAGCAGCCAGTAGATCCCAGCCTAAAGACATGAGAGCACAGGTGGAGAATACAAAAACAGTATACATGCTAAATATTTGTGCTCTGGGGAGTATTCACTAGGAACCAGAACGGAAGCAAATGAAACAAAACAGCGAGGGACCTACCTGCATTTGTCAAATAGAAACAACAGTTTTGTTGCAAAACAAAAAGTTTTGCAACTGTTTGGACTAATGATTATACCCCTGAATAATTACGTGTGTGTTTATGTGTGTGTGAACATGCATGTATATTAGGGTTGAATGGCGGTAACCCAGTTATCAAGATTTCCCGGCCAAAACAACTACCTTTTCCTGGCATAAATAACTGTGAGAAACCGATACATTATAATAAATTACTTCTATGAGCTGTTAAATGATATGCGATGTCTGAATCTGGCTTCTCTACGGCCTTCTGCTCTCTGCATGAATCATCAATGCTCAGGGTGGGGACATACCGTCCCTCTCAGTATGGAGCACAGTTCACAATGCATGCAGACTTATCATCTCATCATGGTAGGCCTACATTTGCTGCAGCAAAGTCTATGCTACAGTAATATAAAGACAGAATGTGCGTCTAATTTACACATTTACATCTCAGTGGAGGCTACTGAGGGGAGGACGGCTCATAGCAATGGCTGGAATAGAGTCACGTCATCCCGCTCCTCCGCACACTCCACTGGCTTCCAGTTGAAGCTCGCATCTGCTACAAGACCATGGTGCTTGCCTACGGAGCTGTGAGGGGAACGGCACCTCCGTACCTTCAGGCTCTGATCAGTCCCTACACCCAAAGAAGGGCACTGTGTTCATCCACCTCTGGCCTGCTCGCCTCCCTACCTCTGCGGAAGCACAGTTCCCGCTCAGCACAGTCAAAACTGTTCGCTGCTCTGGCACCCCAATGGTGGAACAAGCTCCCTCATGACGCCAGGACAGCGGAGTCAATCACCACCTTCCGGAGACACCTGAAACCCCACCTCTTTAAGGAATACCTGGGATAGGATATAGTAATCCTTCTAACCCCCCCCGCCCCCCCCAAAAAAATATATAGATGTACTATTGTAAAGTGGTTGTTCCACTGGATATCATAAGGTGAATGCACCAATTTGTAAGTCGCTCTGGATAAGAGTGTCTGCTAAATGACGTAAATGTAAATATGAGAGGTATCAACCATACGGAAATCACGTCTTCGATACCATTCCATTGACTCCAATCCAGACATACAAATATTGTTGCTTTAAATCAGTGCACACGTGAGCACTCTCTCACAGTCTTTCTTTCTCCATCAATTCCATTCAAATTGCATCCAAAATATATACAGTGCCTTGCGAAAGTATTCGGCCCCCTTGAACTTTTCGACCTTTTGCCACATTTCAGGCTTCAAACATAAAGATATAAAACTGTATTTTTTTGTGAAGAATCAACAACAAGTGGGACACAATCATGAAGTGGAACGAAATTTATTGGATATTTCAAATTTTTTTAACAAATAAAAAACTGAAAAATTGGGTGTGCAAAATTTTTCAGCCCCCTTAAGTTAATACTTTGTAGCGCCACCTTTTGCTGCGATTACAGCTGTAAGTCGCTTGGGGTATGTCTCTATCAGTTTTGCACATCGAGAGACTGAAATTTTTGGCCATTCCTCCTTGCAAAACAGCTCGAGCTCAGTGAGGTTGGATGGAGAGCGTTTGTGAACAGCAGTTTTCAGTTCTTTCCACAGATTCTCGATTGGATTCAGGTCTGGACTTTGACTTGGCCATTCTAACACCTGGATATGTTTATTTGTGAACCATTCCATTGTAGATTTTGCTTTATGTTTTGGATCATTGTCTTGTTGGAAGACAAATCTCCGTCCCAGTCTCAGGTCTTTTGCAGACTCCATCAGGTTTTCTTCCAGAATGGTCCTGTATTTGGCTCCATCCATCTTCCCATCAATTTTAACCATCTTCCCTGCCCCTGCTGAAGAAAAGCAGGCCCAAACCATGATGCTGCCACCACCATGTTTGACAGTGGGGATGGTGTGTTCAGGGTGATGAGCTGTGTTGCTTTTACGCCAAACATAACGTTTTGCATTGTTGCCAAAAAGTTTGATTTTGGTTTCATCTGACCAGAGCACCTTCTTCCACATGTTTGGTGTCTCCCCCAGGTGGCTAGTGGCAAACTTTAAATAACACTTTTTATGGATATCTTTAAGAAATGGCTTTCTTCTTGCCACTCTTCCATAAAGGCCAGATTTGTGCAGTATACGACTGATTGTTGTCCTATGGACAGAGTCTCCCACCTCAGCTGTAGATCTCTGCAGTTCATCCAGAGTGATCATGGGCCTCTTGGCTGCATCTCTGATCAGTCTTCTCCTTGTATGAGCTGAAAGTTTAGAGGGACGGCCGGGTCTTCGTAGATTTGCAGTGGTCTGATACTCCTTCCATTTCAATATTATCGCTTGCACAGTGCTCCTTGGGATGTTTAAAGCTTGGGAAATCTTTTTGTATCCAAATCCGGCTTTAAACTTCTCCACAGCAGTATCTCGGACCTGCCTGGTGTGTTCCTTGTTCTTCATGATGTTCTCTGCGCTTTAAACGGACCTCTGAGACTATCACAGAGCAGGTGCATTTATACGGAGACTTGATTACACACAGGTGGATTCTATTTATCATCATTAGTCATTTAGGTCAACATTGGATCATTCAGAGATCCTCACTGAACTTCTGGAGAGGGTTTGCTGCACTGAAAGTAAAGGGGCTGAATAATTTTGCACGGCCAATTTTTCTGTTTTTTATTTGTTAAAAAAGTTTGAAATATCCAATAAATTTCGTTCCACTTCATAATTGTGTCCCACTTCTTGTTGATTCTTCACAAAAAATTACAGTTTTATATCTTTATGTTTGAAGCCTGAAATGTGGCAAAAGGTCGAAAAGTTCAAGGGGGCCGAATACTTTCGCAAGGCACTATATATATATATATATATATATATATATATATATATATATATATATATAAATAAATGTATTACCTGAAAGAGGTAGACATATATATATATATATATATATATATATATATATATATATATATATATATATATATATATATATATATATATACTAGTCTACCTCTTTCAGGTAATACATTCAATGCAGTATTAGACTTGCATTTAGCTAATGAATGATGGGTTGTGCATAATAAGCATCTAACTTATAGCCTCTGACTCTTATAGCCTGTGCTACGCTGGCCTCTACTTAAATAACACTCCTTAGCTCTTGGAGTCCCATGCAGGAAAAGCTAGACTAGAATAGCTTGCTGGACATTTTTATTTTTAGCATTTCTTATCCCGATTTATTTGCTGAATGTTACATACAGCAGCTAACAGAACTCACGGGTAGTTTGAGGAGTGAACACGCGATGGCGGTAGGCTATAGCAGTTATTTATTCAGACCCAACCATTTAATCTTTGTGAAGATAAGTGAAAGCAGTGTGCATCTAATTCTAGTCCTATATTATTCAAGCATGTCATTAGAATGATGAAGGACAACAAAACTTATTTCATTTAACTGTTGAAAGTGAGGAATGTATGAAGCAACAATAGAGAGCGAAAGAGAAGGTAGGCTAATGAAATTAGGGGAAATATTATATGAAAGGTACAATGCCTTCGGAAAGTATTCAGACCCCTTCCCTTTTCCACATTTTGTTACGTTACAGCCTTATTCTAAAATGGATAAAATTAAAAAAAATCCTCATCAATCTATACACAATACCCCACAATGACAAAACGTAGACAGGTTTTTAGCCATTTTAGCAAATGTATTAAAAATAAAAAAACTGAAATAACTTATTGACATAAGTATTCAGACCCTTTGCTATGAGACTCAAAATTGAGCTCAGGTGCATCCTGTTTCCATTGATAATCCTTGAGATGTTTCTACAACTTCATTGTAGTCCACCTGTGGTGAATTCAATTGATTGGATGTGATTTGGAAATGCCCACACCTGTCTATATAAGGCCCCACAGTTGACAGTGCATGTCAGAGCAAAAAGGAATTGAAGGAATTGTCCGTAGAGCTCCGAGACAGCATCGTTTCGGAGCGTACTTTCGAATGCACTGTATATATGCGTCAGCCTACCAATTATACATATATAATATTTCAACATTAAAATCAAATTCGCTAGCCTATACTTCTAACTTTGTAGGCCGCATGTGCTGCACCAGAATCACATGTTCTCTCCTTGCTTTATTATGGTTTGAAAAATGTGTGTAATTCCAGTCTATACAATACAGTATTTGCTATTTTATTAGGATCCCCATTAGCTGTTTCAAACTCTTCCTGGGGTCCACACAAAACATGAAACATGACACAATACGGAACATTGATAGACAAGAACATCAATTAAAAAATGGCACACAGCCTACCACAAACTACATCTGAATGCATTCAACTGAAATGTGTCTTCCACATTTAACCCAACCTCTCTTAATCAGAGAGGTGCAGGGGGTTGCCTTAATCGACATCCATGGCACCCGAGGAACAGTGGGATAACTGCCTTGCTCAGGGGCAGAACAACAGATTTGTACCTTGTCAGCTTGGGGATTCGATCCAGCAACCTTTTCGGTTACTGGCCAAACATTCTAACCACTAGGCTACTATCTAGGTCAAATAGAGGAGAGGCGTTGTGTCGTGCAGTGTTGCTTTGTTTGTTTTTTGAAACCAGGTTTGCTGTCTATTTGAACAATATGAGATGAAAGGGAGTTCCATGCAATAATGGCCCTATATAATACTGTACACTTTTTAAAAATGTATTCTGGATTTGGGGACTGTGAAAAGACCTCTGGTGGCATGTCTGGTGGGATAAGTGTGTGTGTCAGAGCTGTGTGTAAGTTGACTATGCTAACAATTTGGAATTTTTAACACAATATTTCTTATAAAAAGAAGTGATGCAGTCAGTCTCTCCTCAACTCTTAGCCAAGAGAGACTGGCATGCATAGTATTGATATTAGCCCTCTGATTACAATGCAGATCAAGACATGCAACTCTGTTCTGGGCCAGCTACAGCTTAAATCGGTCTTTCCTTGCAGCACTCGACCACACAACTGGACAATAATCAAGATAAGACAAAACTAGAGCCTGCAGGACTTTGATGTTTGGAGTGCAGTGTCATTAAAGCAGAGCATCTCTTTATTACGGACAGACCTCTCCCCATCTTTACAACCATTGAATCTATATGTTTTGACCATGACAGTTTACAATCTAAAGTAACGCCAAGTAATTTAGTCTTGTTCAACAGCCACACCATTCATTACCAGATTCAGCTGAGGTCTAGAACTTAGGGAATGATTTGTACCAAATACAAAGCTCTTAGTTTTAGAGATGTTCAGGATCGGTTTATTACTGGCCACCCATTCAAAAACAGACTGCAACTTTTTGCTAAGGTTTTCAGTGACTTCATTAGCTGTGGTTGCTGATGCATATATGGTTGAATCCTCAGCATACATGGGCACACATGCTTTGTTTAATGCCAGTAGCAGGTCATTGGTAAAAATAGAAAAGAGTAGAGGGCCTAGAAAGCTGCCCTGCGGTACACCACACTTTACATGTTTAACATTAGAAAAGCTTCCTTTAAAGAAAACCCTTTGATTTCTATTGGATAGATTGCTCTGAATCCACGATATGGCAGAGGTTGAAAAGCCATAACACATGCGTTTTCAGGTTATGGTCAATAATTTCAAAGGCTGCACTGAAATCTCACAGTACAACTCCAACAGTCTTCTTATTATAAATTGATTTCAACCAATCATCAGAGATTTGTATCAGTGCAGTATGTTGAGTGCCATTCTCTGTAAGCATGCTGTAAGTCTGTTGTTCATTTGTTTACAGAGAAATAGCATTGAATTTGGTCAAACACAGTTTTTTCCAACAGTTTGCTAAGAGCTGGCAGCAAGCTGATAGGTCTATTGTTAGAACCAGTAAAGGCTGCTTTACCACTCTTGGGTAGTGGAATTACTTTGGCTTCCCTCCAGGCCTGAGGACAAAGACTTCACCTCTAGGCTCAGATTAAAGATATGACATATAGGAGTGGCTATAGAGTCAGCTACCATCCTCAGTAGCTCTCCATCTAAGTTGCCAATGCCAGGGGGTTTGTCATTATATACCAATATTTGTTCCACCTCTCCCACACTAACTTTACAAATTTCAATAATTTGTTTTTTTATTCACAGCTCACTGTTCATTGTAGCATTTCCTGCCTGAGTTTGCCCACTTTGCCAATGAAGTAGTCTTTAAAATATTTGGTAGCATCAAATGGTTTTGTGATGAATAAGCCATCTAAGTTGAATTGTTGAATTCGTCTTTCTGCCCATAATTTCATTTAAAGTACTTCAAAGTTTTTTTTGATTGTGAAGGGATTTTTTTATGTTTGTGCTTTTCTAATAACCAATTTGACTAGGATCATGCAAGTGACTGATTGATCGTGCCTGGGAGGAATTCTCAGTCTCAGAAAGGATGTGCTAAGCTGCTAAGCTGTATAAGCTGTTAGCTTGACAGGTAGCTAGCTAGCAGCTAGGCTAGCTGCTACTCCAAACTGCTCCTCAGACCTGGCCTTGGTCGGCAGGAACACTGGATAGATAGTAGCGGTCCCAGCAACTTATGTCAACCGCGTCGCGGGATCCACACTCAGAAAGTAGCTAGCTACTAATAACCTTCTCAACAGACTTTCAAAACTGTCCAATAGAACAAACTGAGCTCTCCCTCGTTCCGCGTTCAACAGGAAGTGACAAAATGCACACTAAGAGGACAGTTTAATACAATACAGTGCAGTAATACAGTTCACACTGTATTAGCCTACTGGAGCTAGTTTCATTAATTTACCCAAGAGAGCATATACAGTTGAAGTCGAAAGTTTACATACACCTCAGCCAAATACATTTAAACTCAGTTTTTCACAATTCCTGACATTTAATCAGAGTAAAGATTCCCTGTCAAAGGTCAGTTAGGATCACCACTTTATTTTAAGAATGTGAAATAATAGTAGAGAGAATGATTGATTTCAGCTTTTATTTCATTCAACACATTCCCAGTAGGTCAGAAGTTTACATACACTCAATTAGTATTTGGTAGCATTGACTTTAAATTGTTTAACTTGGGTCAAACGTTTTGGGTAGCCTTCCACAAGCTTCCCACAATAAGTTGGGTGAATTTTGGCCCATTCCTCCTGACAGAGCTGGTGTAACTGAGTCAGGATCGTTGGCCTCCTTGCTCGCACACGCATTTTCAGTTCTGCCAACAGAATTTCTGTGGGATTGAGGTCAGGGCTTTGTGATGGCCACTCCAATACCTTGACTTTGTTAAAATGTTAAGCCATTTTGCCACAACCTTGGAAGTATGCTTGGGGTCATTGTCCATTTGGAAGACCCATTTGCGACCAAGCTTTAACTTCTTGACTGATGTTTTGAGATGTTGCTTCAATATATCCACATAATTATCCTACCTCATGATGCCATCTATTTTGTGAAGTGCACCAGTCCCTCCTGCAGCAAAGCACACCCACAACATGATGCTGCCACCCCCGGGCATCATGGTTGAGATGATGTTCTACGGCTTGCAAACCTCCCCCTTTTTCCTCCAAACATAACGATGATCATTATGGCCAAACAGTTCTATTTTTGTTTCATCAGACCAGAGGACATTTCTCCAAAAAGTACAATCTTTGTCCCCATGTGCAGTTCCAAACCGTAGTCTGGCTTTTTTATGGCGGTTTTGGAGCAGTGGCTTCTTCCTTGCTGAGCGGCCTTTCAGGTTATGTCGATATAGGACGCGTTTTACTGTGGATATAGATACTTTTGTACCTGTTTTCTCCAGCATCGTCACAAGCTCCTTTGCTGTTGTTCTGGAATTGATTTGCACTTCTCGCACCATAGTACGTTCATCTCTAAGAGACAGAACACGTCTACTTCCTGAGAGGTATGACGGCAGCGTGGTCCCATGGTGCTTATACTTGTGTACTATTGTTTGTAGAGATGAACGTGGTACCTTCAGGCGTTTGGAAATTGCTCCCAAGTATAAACCAGACTTGTGGAGGTCTACAATTGTTTTTCTGGGGTCTTGGCTGATTTCTTTCGATTTTGCCATGATGTCAAGCAAAGAGGCACTGAGTTTGAAGGTAGGCCTTGAAATACATCCACAGGTACACCTCCAATTGACTCAAATGATGTCAATTAGCCTATCAGAAGCTTCTAAAGCCATGACATCATTTTCCCAAGCTGTTTAAAGGCACAGTCAACTTAGTGTATGTAAACTTCTGACCCACTGGAATACTGATACAAGTGAAATAATCTGTCTGTAAACAATTGTTGGAAAAATTAGATGCACAAGGTAGATGTCCTAGCTGTCTTGCCAAAACTATAGTTTGTTGACGAGAAATTTGTGGAGTGGTTGAAAAATGAGTTTTAATGACTCCAACCTAAGTGTATGTAAACTTACGACTTCAACTGTAGCTAGTGACATCTATGGGCTTTTATGTTTTTCTGTCATGCATATGTGCAGTAGCCTATATATCATATATGTATTGGATAAGGGCACAATCATTTGGGCTTTTTTGGGCTTGGACTCATAAAATGTATTTAATGTATGACTCATCAGGCTCAGGTAGCGTTAGGCTTGAGTTTACGATCAAAGTTCTAATCAAATCTAGACATAGACCTATTTATATGCCTTTGAATGACACTTCTGGTTTTGACGGGAAATACCAGGTTACCCGAGAGAAAAGTGATTTATTCTCGTATGGAACATTGTAAAATACCTGAAAGATATTCAACCCTAATGTGTATTTATGTGTGTACGCATGCAGTGTATGTTTGTGTGTGTGTAAACATCTCTTATCCATTACCTGTGTGGTGAGCGGCACCCCCAGCAGGAAGCCCACTATAGCCACTCCTCCTGTGACCACCGTCTTGTTCCTAACGATCCAGTCAGTACCAATCTCATCCACAATGGCTGTCACCAGGGTCTCCAGCAGGCAGAACTACACACAGGGACACATTGACAGGTTATCACTCAGCATTGACTTCTTTTATCTACTTCTCTCAAAAATCCACTTTCTCCAACATGAAAAAAAGAATTAAACATCTACGTGTCAAGTTGAGCCCATCTGACTATGTTCGGTCATGCAGCCCTTAAATTCTTAAAAAAATATATGTCCTATTAGACAGGTGCTGCATCCCAAACAGCATCCTATTCCCTACATAGTGTCACATTTTCACCAGAGCCCTGGGGGAATATGGTGCCATTTGGGACACAGCCAGGATGTCATGGTGGTTGACCGACTCACCTGCGTCCCCAGGCCCAGGAGGATGAGCATGAAGAAGAAGAGCAGGGACCAGAGGGGGGAGATGGGCAGCAGAGTGAGGGCCTCTGGGTAGGCCACGAAGGCCAGGCCGGGACCGTGGTCGGCCACCTCAGATACATCTACGTTCAGGTGGTGGGCCATGAAGCCCAGGATGGAGAAGATGACGAAGCCTGCATACACGCTGGTCGCACAGTTGGTGATGCTGATGATGATGCTGTCTCTGTATGGGCGACCAATCAAAAAACAGAAAACAGGAAGAACATTTTAAGAAATAGGATATGTTTATAGGTCTCTGTGTAAGTAACCACCAAGAAGCCATCTGTGCATTTCACCATCATTCTTCCTTCCAGTGCAGATTCATGCATACTAAACAGTCTAAGTCTTAATTACATAATCAAAAATCATGATTATACTAAATAGTGATATATTTTTCCTGGTTTCTTACAACTGATGGGTTTATCAGTCGCTACACTATTTCATTGATTCATAGTATCCTGTTCGTCACTTCACTGCTTCCACCACATGGTGGTGCTATACAGAAGAGAAAACCTCTTTCAGTTTGCAAAGGAGCTTTGAGTTTGACTACTGTAAACTACAAGGAACAATACAACCGCAGGTTTAACAAGAGTAAAAAAACAAACATTTTGTCTCTCTACTCCCAGTGCGCTGCCTCTGGCCTCCACCTACAGTACAATGGCATGCAGTGCACACCATCACACCATACTCCATCAATTCCTGCGATTTGCAGCTGCCCTCCTCCATTCTGCACCCTTTCTGTTAATCACTGTTGACACTGTAGTGTGATTGCACCCAGAGAGGCAACAAAGACCATTTCTGATTCACTCCAATCAAGCATGAAAAGTACTGCAGTGTAACTGCACACACTACCCTTCACTTCTTACACAACACAGACAGCAGAAGTGTCCCAATTGGTATCAATTTCCCTTTATAGTGCACTACTTTTGACCAGGACCTATAGGGTGCCATTAGGGACTCACACAGGGTTTATTTACATTTACATTTACATTTTAGTCATTTAGCAGACGCTCTTATCCAGAGCGACTTACAGTAGTGAATGCATACATTTCATACAATTTCATACATATTTTTTTTTTTTTTTTCCTGTGCTGGCCCCCCGTGGGAATTGGACCCACAACCCTGGTGTTGCAAACACCATGCTCTACTAACTGAGCTACAGGGAAGGCTATAGTAGAGGGGGAACAGCGGGGGAAGAGGGGAGAGTAGAGGGGAGAGTAGAGGGGGAACAGCGGGGGAAGAGGGGAGAGTAGAGGGGAGAGTAGAGGGGGAAGAGGGGAGCGTAGAGGGGAGAGTAGAGGGGGAACAGCGGGGGAAGAGGGGAGAGTAGAGGGGAGAGTAGAGGGGGAACAGCGGGGGAAGAGGGGAGCGTAGAGGGGAGAGTAGAGGGGGAACAGCGGGGGAAGAGGGGAGAGTAGAGGGGAGAGTAGAGGGGGAACAGCGGGGGAAGAGGGGAGAGTAGAGGGGGAACAGCGGGGGAAGAGGGGAGAGTAGAGGGGAGAGTAGAGGGGGAACAGCGGGGGAAGAGGGGAGAGTAGAGGGGGAACAGCGGAGGAAGAGGAAGAGTAGAGTACCTGTAGCAGTTGTTGTGGAACTTGTTGTAGGAGGCCATAGTGATGAGCCCACCCCATGCACAGCCCAGAGAGTAGAAGATCTGAGAGGCAGCGTCTCCCCACACCTGGACAGACAGAAAACCATGTGTCAATACAACCACTGAAGAATACTTATTTCATATCTGAGGCATATTACATCTGATTTTAAAGTAGTCTCTGTGTGATGAGACAGCCTACAACGTTACGCTATGAAGAGCTATTATATGAGTTATAAAAAGTCAACGTCAACAACTCATAAAGTAGTACTTAACTAGCTGCAGTAGGTAATGACATAGATTTACATGACTTATTACTATATTTACTACATTTCCTATATGACTACCCATACCTTAGCGTCGAGGATCTTATGCCACTGTGGGGTCAGGTAGTACTTGATGCCGGTGACAGCTCCCTCCAGGGTGATGCCTCTGATGAAGAGGATGGTCAGCACCACGTAGGGGAATGTGGCTGTGAAGTACACCACCTGAGGACCGTCGAGAGGTGAAGAATGAGTTAGAACATCTTCTAATGGGTGTCAATGATACATTATGACTAGGAGTTTTTCTTGATCATAGACTAAGTAACTTGACCGGGAAAAACTACTGGCCCAATCAATGACTTTTGGATGTGAGAGCGAGAACGTAGAGAGATGAGAGAGATAAGAGAGAGAAAAACAGGGAGACAGAGCGATAGACACCGCTGCTCACCTTGCCTGAAGACTTGACTCCTCTAATTAGACAGAGGAAGACCACCACCCATGACACGGCCAGACATCCCAGAATAGGGAGACGGACTTCACCGAAATTCCCGATGTCATCTGAGATCTGCAGAACGTAGTGTCTGTGGGGAATGCACACAATTAATCACAGTGTCTATTCACAACAACGCCTTAATAGAGAAATGCAGAATGAAGAGTCAGTGCCGCAGGGACAAACAATGGCTATACGTTCATTCATGAGAGACAGAGAAGGAGAATTGTTCGGATGATCCCTTGTATTACAGTGAGCGAAGCACATATTTCAATGTAGCAGCATGACCGAAAAACAACTTGGTGACAACACAATGGTTTATCTTTACTGACAATAGGCAGGAAATACAACTCCATTCATAGTATACTGAAGACATCACCCGGAATGAAAGCTGAGCACAAACCATTTAGAAAGCCATTAACCAAGCACACCGCTCCCTTCGAAAGGCCCCTATTCTCTATGCTAGGGGAATAAAACAGCTACACTACTCCCCATTCACTACGGGATCAAGATACTATTCTTGTCGAGGAAAATATACTTAACATCTAATCTTGTGTACTTCAGACAGTCAACTACAGTATGTGTAATGCTTGTTGAATGCGGGATGATTAATTATAGGCCAGGATTAGCAAGGCATACATGCCTGCCATCTGACTGGGCAGGACTAGAGCATCTAAAACAACATTGCCTTACAGAGAAACACAAACACTCTTCTGTTTACCCATAGTCAGACATGCACTATGTGACCAAAAGTATGTGGACACCTTCTCGTTGAACATCTCATTACAAAATCATGGGCACTAATATGGAGTTGGTCCCCTCTTTGCTGCTATAACAGCCTCCACTCTTCTGGGAAGGCTTTCCACTTGATGTTGGAGCATTGCTGTGGGGATTTGCATCAATGAGGTCGGGCACTGATTCTGGGCGATTAGGCCTGGCTCGCAGTTAGCGTTCCAATTCATCCCAAAGGTGTTAGAGGGGGTTGAGGTCAGGGCTCTGTACAGGCCAGTCAAGTTCTTCTCCACCGATCTCGACAAACCATTTCTGTATGGAACTCACTTTTCCTTTACTGGAACTAAGGGGCGTAGCCTGAACCATGAAAAACAGCCCCAGACCATTATTCCTCCTACACCAAACTTTACAGTTGGCACTATGCATTCGGGCAGGTAGCGTTCTCCTGGCATCCACCAAACACAGATTGGTTCGTCAGACTGCCAGATAGTGAAGTGTGATTCATCACTCCACTGCTCCAGAGTCCAATGGCGGCGAGCTTTACACCACTCCAGCCGACGCTTGGCATTGTGAGCCGTTGTTGCTCCTAGACGTCTCCACTTCACAATAACAGCACTTATAGTTGACCAGGGCAGCTCTAGCAGGGTAGAAATTTGAAGAACTGACTTGTTGGAAAGGTGGCATCCCATGACGGTGCCATGTTGAAAGTCACTGAGGCCATTCTAATGCCAATGTTTGTCTATGGAGATTGCATTGGTTGAGTGCTCGATTTTATACACCTGTCAACAACAGATGTGGCTGAAATAGCCGAATCCACTAATTTGAAGGCGTGTCCACATACTTTTGTATATATAGTGTACTTTATGTGGCAAAACATTTTGAACACTACTTTACTAACCATATCTAGGAGCAGTAGAGTGTGTATTAACCCTTGCAGCATCTACTCCAGTCTCTTTAATCTAGTAGGCCTGACTAGAGTCAGCCGTGCCCACACCTTCCCACTCAGGTACTGCTGGGTTGCAGAATTACAGTAACTCCCAAAATTCCCAGGTTTTCCAGAAGTCCTGGCTGGATGAATCCGGATTTCCTGCTTATTCCTTTCTGATTCCGGGAATCTTCCAACCGGCAAGTGTACACTCAGGCCTTACTTCCAGTACTGAACAGATTTAGAATAAAATCTGTTGGAATTCAAATAAAGATTGATAACCGACTCTTGGTCCGGGTTAGGCCTTACTTCCAGTACTCTACAGGTCTAGTAGTAACTCCCTCTCACTCATGCCTTACTTCCAGTACTCCTCGCTGGGGCTGGTCCTCTTGGTCTTATTGACCACCTCCACGGCAACCTCAGCGGCCCCGGTGACCAAGCTGCGGGTGACGTTGGCCAGGGTGTTGTTGATGCCCCTGGGAGTCACCACACCGTTGCAGGTGGGCGTGTTCCAGGGGTTGTTGCAGTAGGTCCATGGCAGCAGGTTGGTCATGGAAGAGAAGAAATAGTAGAAGGCGATGCAGATCACCACGTTGTAGTAGATACCGATGTAGGTGGACACCACCATCATCCCATAGCCAACACCTGGTGAGGGAGAAAGAGAGAGTAGAGGAATTCAGAATATGACCAGGCAAGACCGTGGCTCTCTTACTGAAGACATGTTGAAAATCTGTGGGTTTTCTAAGAATGTTTACATATGCATTCTAAGCTGACAACAGATGCTGCAATTTATTTTCAACCTTTCAGTTTCTTAAGCATCAGATAGTCAGTTATTAGTTGGATGCCACTGACCAACGGCAGTGATAGTAATGCCAATCACCAACACCAGCACTGGTTGTTGGCTCACCTTCGAACATGACTGAGCAATGGCTGCAGTGTTTTAAACATGACTGACCAACGGCATCAGTGGTTGTTAACTGGCTCACCTTTGAACATGGGGCTGATCCTCCAAACCCCCAGGCATCCCTGGCTGGCGAACTGTCCGAATGAGAGCTCCAGGAAGAACAGGGGGATCCCACAGAACACCAGCATGATGAAGTAGGGGAACATGAAGGCTCCTGTAGTACACAACACAAGATATGGGACAGGTCAACAGTTTTGATGAAATTGATTAGATTTGTGTTATTTAACTCTTTACACTATTACTTCTTGTAAGTAGGTATATGTTTATTATTGCTGTTCACAACCAATGGCTTATCTAATGGTCATTCATATGAAACATTTATAAATATTACAGAAAAGTTCCATGCCATGACAATATCCCATTTCTGCTATGTAATGCTCGGTGAGTGAGTGGACGGATTTTAAGGTCATGTTTCTGTCTAGAATAGAAAATTAGTTCAGAAATAGAAGAGTTGTCATGGGATGACATTGACAATATCATATTTCTGCTATGTAAGGCACAGTGAATAAGCAGTCTAATTGTAAGGTCATGTTTAGATCTAGACACAGAAAAAAGGTCATTTAGAAAAGCATCCCATGACAATATCCTGTTTCTGCAACGTAGTGCCCACACAGTGGTCATATTGCAAGGTCTCTGATGTTTTTTTATGGCCGGCCAGCCAGCGATGACAAAATGTCATCAAGCCAAAGGAGGTGAATGGTGTCCACATCGCCAACAAATTATCATGGTCCAAATACACCAAGAAAGTTGTGTAGAGGGCATGACAACACCTTTTCCCCCTCTGGAGACTGAAAAGATATGGTATTGGTCCCCAGATCCTCAAAAAGTTATACAGCTGCACCATCGAGAGCATCCTGACCGGTTGCATCACGGTCTGGTATGGCAACTGCTCGGCGTCTGACGTAGGGCGCTACAGAGGATAGTGCGTACAGCCCAGTACATCACTGGAGCCAAGCTTCCTGCCATCCAGGACCTATATACTAGGCGGTTTTAGAGGAAGGCCCAAAAATGTGTCAAAGACTCTAGTCATCCAAGTCATAGACTTGATTTTTTTTACTTTAGTTTATTTAGAAAATATTTTCTGAACTCTATTTTCTTAAAACTGCATTGTTGGTTAAGGGCTTGTAAGTAAGCATTTCACGGTAAGGTATACCGTGTTGTATTCAGCGCATGTGACAAATTCAATTTGATTTGAGTCCTAAGGAGCATCAGACAGAGAGTGATGCTAAGCGAGGCAGCAACCCTCTGTCTGCTTGATTGGTTTAACAGGGGGCTACTGAGGCCAATGTATCTGGGGAATAACGACCTCAGTGCTGTAGTCTGAGATCATGGGTTAAAGGAAGGACTGGAGAGTGAGGAGCAGACTGCCTGCGTCCCAAATGGCACCCTATTCCCTATATAGTGCACTACTAGTGGGTATAGGGTGCCTTTTGGGCTACAACCCAGGCCACAGCCAGCTGATAAAGTCTACTGTGATGTTATTACTGCAGAGCTTTGAGCTACACCAGTCCCCTTGGCTATAATATTCAGCTATGTAATTGTGTGACCTAATGCACAGGCTACTGTATATGTATGCCCTTCTATGGCGATCCCTGGTCGCAAAATGTATAGAAGACTAAAGCCAATTGTAAGAGTTAAAACATTTGAATTGAGGGGGAATAAAGCCAAGAATAACTTGGATCCATCTGACACAATGTGAGGAACAGCAACTTAAACATACTTGACAACTCTTTCTAATTTGATTGCTTTTCAAAGCACTGCAAAAGGCATTGTGGATAAACTAGAATGTATTGCTGTCATTACTACTATATAATCAGTGTGAAGACGTACCTCCTCCATTTCTGTAGCAGAGGTAGGGGAACCTCCATACGTTTCCCAGGCCCACGGCATAGCCCACGCTGGTGAGGATAAACTCTATCTGGTTCCCCCAGTTCCCTCTCCTGGAGTTCTTATCCGTCTTCACGGGTTCTCCTGGAACAGCTCCATTCTAGAACACAAAGAGAGAAGAACATTAGAGATGTTAGAACGTTAGAGAGGAACTGTATCTAGTTTACCTCCAGAATGGAGTAGGTAGGCCATTCTCTCAATGTGACACCCAACTCAAATCAACAACAAACTCAACAAATTGGCCTATTAGGCCAACTACATTCAGCTGAATGTAAAGTTCCAGGGTGCACCAATATTGAACAGGGTGCACCAATATCGAACAGGGCGCACCAATATCGAACAGGGCGCACCAATATTGAACAGGGTGCACCAATATTGAACAGGGTGCACCAATATTGAACAGGGTGCAACAATATTGAACGGGGTGCACCAATATTGAACAGGGTGCACCAATATCGAACAGGGCGCACCAATATCGAACAGGGTGCACCAATATTGAACACAAACCAGCAAAACGGTGTGAAATATGCTACTGTGCTAGTGAGTAGACAGTAAACACTATACTGTATTAGATGTTCAGTGGTTAGGCTAAAACTGAGGACGGCAAAATAAGAAATTATTTAATTCTAGAGTACTTTTCCTTTTCTCCAGTTATAGGCCTAGTTCTGCATTGCATGCTAGAACTCCAAAGTTGAGATGGGCACATTGGAGCAAACTTGATTTAAACTGAAATAACCATTTGTTGTGTGCACAAAATCAACATTTGGTCTTGTAGTCCTGATTTGAAGTTTGCTCTCTCCATCTGTTGGTGTCAGATGGTCCTCGTTCTGACTTGACCTCCTCACTAACCCCAGGAGTTGACTACTGAGACTCCATTACGTCTATCTGCCTCTAACTCACACAGCCAGAGCAACACTTGTCCCTTCACATGGCACCACAGAAGCAGTATAACAAATAATTGTATATATTACAGTTAACACAACTCCTTCAATTAAATGTTATACTGTAGTAATCATAAATGTGACAAAGGTTTGGATTGCTGTGGGGTTTTGGTGTCTCTTATGGTGTGGCCTGGAGTGCACTGTGGAATGTGCACATTGGTTAACGTGCAGTCATTGCCATGGAAGGCTCAGTACATGCACTAGAACGCACGCACACACACACACACACACACACACACACACACACGAGTCTGCTTGCTGAGTTCCCTGGGCCATTGCTCCCAGCAGAGTCGGCATCATGCAGGCAGGCAACTTATTCATCAGCAAAAAAATGAAAAACAAAACCAGAAAAATCCCATATTTTCGTGATTACCCCGTAGTCATCCTTGGAGTCTGGTTGCGCCCAAATGTTCTATTTCAAAATAAATGTAACCTTTATTTCAAAATAAACGCAACCTTTTCACAACAATCCCCAACCCTTTGGTCTTGAATTGTAAACTAAATATAGAATAAATACAATATCACCAAACAGAACTCTTGCAAATCAACAACATTATTACAGCCAAAATGTTCCTTTAGTTATCTTTGGCTGGCCATTGAGTGTGAGACATGTGCACCTGCGCGGGTGTGTGAGAAACAGTCTGTTGAGGCTGCTCTCCTCAGTGTGATGTCTGTGTTTGTGTGTGTTGTGTAGAGTGTGATTGTTTTAGGTGCTGAGAGTCTGGAGGAGGCGCACACCTGCTCAGTGCAAGGTGAGGCCAGCTGCACAGCTGAAAGGGCCCAGGGTGGAATGAGAGCCCAGCCAACCCACACAGTACAGCACAAAACACAGCAGACAGACTGGGCTACATGTAGCCTGCTGGCCTCCCACCTCCAGCTGTCCCACCTGTGAGAAGTCAGGTCTTTCAACACATGATCAGTAGGCACATTTCCACTGACCCAGGTTAATTCGACAAAAGCAATGGTTGCAAAAAAATTACATCGCGAGAAGTGTAGGCCTAATGGAAACGGCAGCTATAGGACAAATGTTCTAAAGATCAACAACATTTTTATCCGTTCGACAGGAGTGTATTTTTCTTTATGATGAAAACAGTGTTTTTCGAATAAATTATCATTGCTGAATAATTTTAAAGGTACGCGGAGCACGATGTCATAACATGACTATAAAGCGCCACTACACATGTAATTGTAAACGCCTGCTGCTTGCTAAATCAATTTTTTCAACTATAAAATAATGTTTCTTTGCAGGATCTTTGTCCTGACTTTCAAGAATGCGTCGCCTTGCTTTTCTGGTTGGCTGGCAAGTTTCACCTTCCAATTAATTCAGATCTACAGGAGTGTAAGTTTCACCATGGCACGGACCGTGGCGATACGTTGGCACAGGATAATTATTAGAATATAGCAAATATTAGTACATTCTTGCATTCTATCCATGCTGGCTTTTGCTGGCAACCTGAGACATGAAACAGATAGGTGGGAGGGCATATACAGGCTGTCGCCAATGTATTATTATGCAATTTGCCTAAATGGATACTGGAAACTCTTCAACCACTTCAGTTTATTTTTTTGGTGTGACATCTGTTTTTATTGACACAAGACAGTTTAATGGAAACACACCATAGCAGGCAATTTGTATGCAAACGTTCTATATGTCGACAGAAAATCACTGGACAAGTTAGTGGAAACATAGCTTGTCATAAGCGTCATAATGATCGGACCAAACTGCAGCGGGGATGTGAATCATCTTCTTGATTTATTAAAGAAATGAACACTGAACAAAAAAACAGTCCTGTAAGGTACATAGACTATACATGGAACAACCACCCACAAACACAAGAGAAAATAAACCCACTTAAATATGGCCTCCAATTAGAAGCAACGACAACCAGCTGCTTTTAATTGGAGGTCGTTCCCAAAACGAACATAGAAATAGAAAAACTAGAAAACCCACATAGAACATAAACCAAAAATCCCGAAACACACAAAACAAACACCCCCTACCACGCCCTGACCAAACTACAACAACAAATAACCCCTTTTACTGGTCAGGACGTGACAGTACCCCCCCCCCAAAGGTGCAGACCCCAGATGCACCTGAAACAAAAAACTAACAAAACAATAACCCCAAAATAAAGGGAGGGAAGGGAGGGTGGCCACCGTCACCAACCGTTCCAATGCTACACCCCCCCCCTTCCCAAACCTCCCCCCACGGAGGTGGCTCTGGCTCCGGGCTTAATCCCCACTCTAACCTGTCCACTCCTGCTGAAGGCTCAGGGTTGTAGCCCACCACTGAAGGCTCTGGGCTGAGGGCCGACTCTGGCTGCGCTGGACTGGCGGACGACTCTGGCTGCGCCGGACTGGCGGACGTCTCTGGCTGCGCCGGACGTCTCTGTTGGTGCCGGACTGTGGGACGTCGCCGGAAGCACTGGACGGGGCACTGTCGCCGGAAGCACTGGACGGGGCACTGTCGCCGGAAGCACTGGACGGGGCACTGTCGCCGGAAGCTCTAGACGGGGCACTGTCGCCGGAAGCTCTAGACGGGGCACTGTCGCCGGAAGCTCTAGACGGGGCACTGTCGCCGGGAGCTCTAGACGGGGCACTGTCGCCGGGAGCTCTAGACGGGGCACTGTCGCCGGAAGCTCTAGACGGGGCACTGTCGCCGGAAGCTCTAGACGGGGCACTGTCGCCGGAAGCTCTAGACGGGGCACTGTCGCCGGAAGCACTGGACGGGACACTGTCGCCAGAAGCACTGGACGGGGCACTGTCGCCGGAAGCTCTAGACGGGGCACTGTCGCCGGAAGCTCTAGACGAGGCACTGTCGCCGGAAGCACTGGACGGGGCACTGTCGCCGGAAGCTCTAGACGGGGCACTGTCGCCGGAAGCACTGGACGGGGCACTGTCGCCGGAAGCTCTAGACGGGGCACTGTCGCCGGAAGCTCTAGACGGGGCACTGTCGCCGGAAGCTCTAGACGGGGCACTGTCGCCGGAAGCACTGGACGGGGCACTGTCGCCGGAAGCACTGGACGGGGCACTGTCGCCGGAAGTTCTAGACGGGGCACTGTCGCCGGAAGCACTGGACGGGGCACTGTCGCCGGAAGCACTGGACGGGGCACTGTCGCCGGAAGCTCTAGACGGGGCACTGTCGCCGGAAGTTCTAGACGGGGCACTGTCGCCGGAAGCTCTAGACGGGGCACTGTCGCCGGAAGCTCTAGACGGGGACTGCGCACTGAAGGCCTGATGCGTGGGACTGGCTTTGGAGGCGCCAGACTAGTGACACGCACCACAGGGCTAGTGCGAGGAGCAGGAGCAGGACGAACTGGACTGGGCAGGCGTACTAAAGGCCTGGTGCGTGGGGCTGGCTTTGGAGGCGCCAGACTAGGGACGCGCACCACAGGGGTAGTGCAAGGAGCAGGAACAGGACATACTGGACTGGGCAGGCGCACTAAAGGCCTGGTGTGTGGGACAGGCTTTGGAGGCGCCAGACTAGGGACAGGCACCACAGGGCTAGTGCGAGGAGCAGGAACTGGATACATGGGGCCTTGACTACGCACTGGAGGTCTGGAGCGCACAGCCTGCACAACCTGTCCTGGCTGGATTTTTTCTGTAGCCCGGCACAGGCAGAGTACTGGCACAGGGCGAACTGGGCTGTGCTGAGGCAAGATGGCTGCCGTGCGTAGAGCAGGCGCAGGGTAGCCTGGGCCCAGGAGACACACTGGTGGCCAGATGTATTGCGCAGGCATACTTCTCCCTGGCTGGATGCCCACTCTAGCACAGCACCTGCGGGGGGCTGGTATCGCTCGCACCAGACTGTGCGTACGGATGGGCGAGACCTTGCGCACTTCCGCATAGAACGGTGCTCTCACCGCCAAACGCTCCCCATAATAAGCACGGGGAGTTGGCTCAGGTCTATTGCCTGACCTAGCCAATCTTCCCGTGTGCCCCCAAAAACCTCTCAGGCTTCCTTGCCAGCCGTGTTCCCGCATAACATTCCCGGTCCTCTCCAGCCTTCCTCCATGGTCCTTCTCCAGCTAGTATCTCCTCCCAGGTCCATGACTCCTTATACTCCTCCTGCTGCACCTTCCTCCGCTGCTTGGTCCTCTTATGGTGGGTGGTTCTGTCATAAGCGTCGTAATGATCGGACCAAACTGCAGCGGATCATCTTCTTGATTTATTAAAGAAATGAACACTGAACAAAAGCATGACGATAAACAGTCCTGTAAGGTACATAGACTATACATGGAACAACCACCCACAAACACAAGAGAAAATAAACCCACTTAAATATGGCCTCCAATCAGAAGCAACGCCAACCAGCTGCTTCTAATTGGAGGTCGTTCCCAAAACGAACATAGAAATAGAAAAACTAGAAAACCCACATAGAAATAGAAAACATAGAACATAAACCAAAAACCCCGAAACACACAAAACAAACACCCCCTGCCACGTCCTGAACAAACTACAATAACAAATAACCCCTTTTACTGGTCAGGACGTGACATAGCTAGTGTTTTCCCCTAGGATTTTTTTCAGCAGCGTTGGAAAATGTAGTGGGGGGGCTGGTGGGTCGATTGCTATTTGCTAGGGGGGTCCGGGCATGATGAGGAGCAAGCGGTGGCTGTGCGCTCGTGGCTCTCATTCACACCTCTGCCTGCTTTGTGCTACAAATTCGCTGTCACACTAATCTTAAAGGGATAGTGCAAGATGTTGCAATTAAGCCCTATTTCTACTTACCCAGAGTCAGATGAACTCATGGATACCATTTTTATGTCTCTGGATCAGGGGTTGAAACCGGTTCAGGGAACAGAACTGAAAACTGAAAAAATACAACATTTTTCAAGGAACAGAATCAGAACCGGGAACAAAAGTGATCTACAATGTTCCGGAACATAACCACTATTTTAAAAACATGGGTTAATAACGTTATTTTACATTCCAGGCATTTTTTTTTCAGTCCCACAAAAAATGCAACATAGCACCTATGCAAAGCCCTCACTCTGTCACTCAGAAACGTATTCCAGTGTCTCTTCAAGCCAAGCCAAGCCTCCACCTCCTTCTCCTCCACCCTCTCTCGCACTCTCCTCACCCGCAAAAATTCAGTAGTCTTGCACCCTACACTCATCTGTCCAATGCATGTACAGTAAATAGCTTGCCCGCTCCATAGCAAGCTGCTCTATTCGCACTGATTGGTTAATAAATAATATAATGTCGAGCTAAATAAAAAGAACGTTGGGTTCGAACCGGTTCAGAACTTTATTTTGCTGGTCGAAACAGTGGAACAGTTTCGACCTGTTCAGAACAAAACAAATGGAAAATAATTGTGGTTCCAACCCCTGCTCTGTGTGCAGTTTGACAGAAATTGAAGGCAGTTTCGTGAGCCATTTAGCATGCTAGCTGTTCCCATAGACTTCCAGTCATTGTGCTAACGCTAGTTAGCAACTTCTTTCAAACTGCATGCAGAGACATGAAAATTGTATCCATGAGTTCATCTGGTAAGTGGAAATAGGCTTAATTAAGACATTTTCGCATTATCCTTCTAAAAGCGTGTCTCAGCAAATATGTTTCAAAAAGCATTTGTTATATTTAAAAAAATTAAATTATATTTTTCGGGAGTAGCAATTAAGCAGTTGCGGGCCTGGTGGCAACTCATAGTTCACTCATAGCAACAAACTCAGCAAATAAAACAGACTGAACTTTGACTTTACATGTTCCATCTTGGCTTGAATGTTGAGTAAGTTAGAATTTTGTCTGCAATGTACCCAGAATTCTAATATATTTCAATAGTTTTATGATTAGCCAATGTCATAATGTAGTTATTTTGTTAGATACTTCTCCCTATTATCTTAAATGTTATTTTTTCAAAGCCATTTTAGCTGTCATGCTAGCTGTTCGGTCCGATCCGATTCACAAATCATGGGAATTTAATCGTGCCATGTAGACATTGCCTCCATCCAAGGCACGTGTTGCTTGTCAACCCCCTGGATTTGTCCCGACTAAATCCAATGTCAGAGACTTGCTAGCAAACGCTTGTGCTATAAAACTAAATAAATACTGCACTCTGACCCACAAAACTTATTTGCTAGATTCATGATAGCAGTGTTAGACAAAGCACAGAAAGTGAACTACAAAACGCGATGCATCTTTATTGGGATTTGCAGTTGTTGTGCTGGCATCTGAAATAACTTACTCATCTTTTAATCCAGTGGTTCCCAAACTTTTCCGGTTACTGTCCCAGCAACTGAATTTTGCTCTGCCCGGAGTACCCCTGAAGTACCACCTCATGTACGTTTTACCAGTAGGCCTATGGTTTCATGAGTCCTCTCAAGTACCCCTTGTGGATTGTCCAAGTACCCCCAGGGGTCCTAGTACCCCTGGTTGGGAACTACTGCTTTAATCAAGCATTGATAGGACTTTTTCCATGCATTGGAAAACTATGGAATTAAAATTATTCCTAGAATTTGCTCTATTCCGACTCCTCTCCACTATCTGTTACGATACTCTCTCCAGGCTGTCTCTCTGGCTTGGCTACTTGCATCCCATATGTCACCCTATTCCCTACACCATATGGGTCTTGGTCAAAAGAAGAGCACCAAATAGGGAATAGGGTGCCATTTGGTCTGTTGCTCTGGATGCTGGCTGTCCAGTGTTTAGGCCCGTGGTGTGTACTCCCTGGAGCACCCTGCTTGGTCAGTCACTGCAGATCCACACACAGCCCTATCACCTCCCTTCCCATCCACATCGCACGCCCAGCTGGGCCCATTTGCCCTTACGTAAGATGCACACATGGTCAGGCCATAGCCCTTCTCTCTCCATCTCTCTGAGGGGCCCTTCCAAATCAGTGGACCCAACCTAACTCCCAACACCCTGCCCTCTTCTAGCGCACTGCATACAGGTGCACCCCAAGAGAGAGAGGAAGGGGAAAAAGAAATAGGAGGGGGGAAAGATGGAACGAGAGCAAGAGACAGGTTTTGAAATCGTGCAAGGAAGTGCCAAAGGGTGAGTGAGCTCAAAGTTTATATAAAGAGGATTCCCATTCCCAAGACTTGGGCAAATACTGCATCTATATAGTACCAGTCAAAAGTTTGGACACACCTACTCATTCCAGGGTTTTTATTTATTTTCATTATTTTCTACATTGTAGAATAATAGTGAAGACATCACAACTATTAAATAACAAATATAGAATCATGTAGTAACCAAAAAAAGTGTTAAACAAATCAAAGTATTTTATATTTGAGATTCTTCAAAGTAGCCACCCTTTGCCTTGATGGCAGCTTTGCACACTCTTTCTTGGTTACTACATGATTCCATATGTGTTATTTCGTAGTTTTGATGTCTTCACTATTATTCTACA
Source organism: Salmo trutta (assembly GCF_901001165.1). NCBI lineage: Eukaryota > Metazoa > Chordata > Actinopteri > Salmoniformes > Salmonidae > Salmo > Salmo trutta. Next base: position 24,503,176 of record NC_042977.1, read on the forward strand.
ATGTAGAAAATAGTAAAAAATAAAGAAAACCCTTGAATGAGTAGGCGTGTCCAAACTTTTGACTGGTACTGTACACTCGTGTGATAGACAAATATGACAACTGATTACCTTTCAAATGGGTCCGTTTGAATGTGGGTCATTTGGTGCAAACATGGCTTATTGGCTTGTCATGCTTTAATGCGGTTATTTTAGTTCTGGTGAAAGATAATTTACAAGATAACCAAATGAATTTTATTAAACCTGCCTGGGTCTTGGTCCACATCTGACTAAAACACGTACAGACCTACCATACCAGCTAATTTGATGGAGTGGCACACACCTAACAAAGCATGGCCAATGACAGCTGCGACCTTGTCGTGGTAATAGACATGCTCCATCTCCACTTGATTGTAAACCCAACCTAGGGCTTGACAGGACTCCCAGAGAAGCTAATATTACAGTACACACAGTATAGTAGAGACTAAACTGCCAAAAGGAAAATACAGAATTTTGGACAGAGACAAAGACCAAGACAAAAAGGTAGAACCAAAGCTCCTGATAATACTACAGTATATTGGTATTAATAGCTGCCTGGCGCTGTTGCACATCTTCATTACTGCCTGCTGTTATTGTGAAGTTTCAGCCTACGAGACCTGCTGGCCACCCAAAGCTCCCTGGCATTTACTGACAGCTCCTGTGTGCAGCCTCACTAGGCATGCAACCAGCACAAGCCATTATGTAGCCTACCGAGCCTGGATGAGCAGCACTTTTCCCAAGTATGTGTCTGTTTACTTGCCTGAGAGTGACACGTTTTGACACGTTTTGCCTGAACTTTGTTTGTCGTGCAAAGCACTGTGCAAAGGACGGGCCAAATGACTGAGTGAAAGGCAATAAACTACAGTATAAGATACAACTCAATGATCAGATCAGCAAAGGATAAATTCTGTCGAGGAGATTGAAAGAACGAAAACAAAACAGAGTTTTACACCACTATGTATAAGTGCTTTTTAGCACTGCACAATTTCCCGTTGCACTGTACATGGAGGGAGATTGTGCGTGTTCACTTATCGTAGCTGAGTACACACAGGCCAGGGGACCTTAAGACACTTCTGCACATGTACTCCAGCACCTGATTCACACAGCTAGTTACCTCCTGTTCCACCACTATTACTGGGAATTGTAGACTCCTGACCATACCTGAATGAACAGGGTGGGAAGTAGACTAGCGATTAAGAGCGTTGGGGCAGTAACCAAAAGGACTGGTTTGAATCCCCGAGCCGTGTGAAAAAGTGAAAAATCTTCCGTTCTGCTCTTGAGCAAGGCAGTTAACCCCCAACAACAACAACTGCTCCCCGGGCGCCAATGATGTTGATTAAGACAGCCTCCTGCACCACCTCTCTGATTGAAAGGGGTTGGGTTAAATGCAGAAGACACATTTCGGGTGAATACATTCAGTTGTGCAACTGACTAGATATCCCTTTCCTCTCATTACTATTAAATCAGTCTGTAGGCCTATGTACAGTAGATCTTGTTTTATGGATTCTTATTCAGCTCTTAGGCCTGGTCTTGTAAATATAGTTTTTAAGTTATGTGCTCAGTACTTGCTGGCTGCCCTGGAGTTATGCAGTAGTGTTGAAAGAACAAGTCAGAAGGAGCACAATATATCACAAAAGAAGTACAAAAAAAATGCCATCACAGTTGCATTTAACCTGGCCAGTGCACTTGTCTCTTTGCATGTGGGCTATAGTAAACTGCTGGTGAAATAGATAATCAAACGGCTTAAGAATAGGCCTTGCCTATGATCTGTGTCACCATCACATGCTAAGACAACCATCAGACAAGAAATTGAGGCTTAGCAGCCCATAGAACACATGTATAGCAGCTCTCCGACAATCCTCACCAACCAACAGTATTTCACTGACCCCATTGTTAAATATAGAGATAAGAAGAAAGGAGTGATAGAAGGAAGTGTCGATGGAGGGAAAGTGCTCTGTCAGCACTTCTAAAAGGGCCTGAAGACATCTGTTCAAACCAAACATAAAGGTTAGAACAGCCATCTGATCCTTCAGTAGGAGGTAGGTCACCTACTCCTCAGCCACTGGTCTGACATGACCCTCAACAGGGGGAGGGTCAGATTCCAACAAAATATTTCAAAACAATTATATATTTGCAGAGGGTGATCAAAAAGTGCATTTAAATCAACTTTGTTCAGGTAAAACAATAGGTAAAATAAAGTTGTTTAACTAGTAAAAATCCTCGGGTTTGAAGTTACAATTTTACTTATTTTCTCTGGCGATTCATCCTGAATTGAATTCCGCTGCTCCATCGATCGCTCCATACATCAGTCTGAACCTACCATCCTAGAAGTTGTTTGTGCTGACATCAAAATTATGTGATTCATGATTTGTGTAGTAGGCCAGCTCTGGTCCAACCCATCGGTTTCTGGGATTAATCAGAACGGTGTGAATGTGTTTGCATTTGACAAGTCGTCGGGGAGGAAGCAAATCCAGACTCATTGTATAGAAGAAATTTTAGTGGGCGTGGCATTTTGCTGGAGCGATGGGTAGCCAGGCAAACTCCTGTCCACCAATTTTAACAAGCATTTTAGTTTAAAAACAATACCTGTATGTGGCTGTTGGTTTTAAACTTTTTCAATGCAAAGTGTAACTCTTTTGCATTATTGCCCAGAAGCGAAAACTCTTCCACTGTAAGAACACCCTCCCAACAAATCAAACATTGGAATCGAAGTAGCCTAACACTCCTTCCACCAACCATTCTATCAGAGTTTGACTATCATTTGAAAATAACTGAAGCTGACAAAAGAACAGGTTGCTATTGAAATTCAAATCAAACAAAACCAAGAGTGATTTGATCGTTGTAAGCTAAAAATTATTTCAGTACCAATCATTTAAAGTGGCACACGTAGATACCCTTGTTAACGAACAACAATTTAACAAAAATTTTAAACGGAAAAGTGGTGCGTGCATATGTATTCACCCCCTTTGCTATGAAGCCCCTAAATAAGATCTGGTGCAACCAATTACCTTCAGAAGTCACATAATTAGTTAAATAAAGTCCACATGTGTGCAATCTAAGTGTCACATGATCTCAGTATATATACACACCTGTTTTCCAAGGCCCCAGAGTCTACAACACCACTAAGCAAGGGGTACCACCAAGCAAGTGGCACCATGAAGACCAAGGAGCTCTCAAAACAGGTCAGGGACAAAGTTGTGGAGAAGTACAGATCAGGGTTGGGTTATAAAAAAATATCAGAAACTTTGAACATCCCACGGAGCACCTTTAAATCCATTATCAAAAAATTGAAAGAATATGGCACCACAACAAACCTGCCAAGGGAGGGCCACCCACCAAAACTCACAGACCAGGCAAGGAGGGCATTAATCAGAGAGGCAACAAAGAGACCAAAGATAACCCTGAAGGAGCTGCAAAGCTTCACAGCGGAGATTGGAGTATATTTCCATAGGACCACTTTAAGCCGTACACTCCACAGAGCTGGGCTTTACAGAAGAGTGGGCAGAAAAAAGCCATTGCTTAAAGAAAAAAATAAGCAAACACGTTTGGTTTTCGCCCAAAGGTATGTGGGAGACTCCCCAAACATATGGAAGAAGGTACTCTGGTTAGATGAGACTAAAATTGATATTTTTGTCCATCAAGGAAAATGCTATTTCTGGCGCAAACCCAACACCTCTCATCACCCCAAGAATACCATCCCCACAGTGAAGCATGGTGGTGGCAGCATCATGCTGTGGGGATGTTTTTCCATTGGCAGGGACTGGGAAACTGGTCAGAATTTAAGGAATGATGGATGGCGTTAAATACAGGGAAATTCTTGAGGGAAACCTGTTTCAGTCTTCCAGAGATTTGAGACTGGGATGGAGGTTCACCTTCCAGCAGGACAATGACCCTAAGCATACTGCTAAAGCAATACTTGAATGGTTTAAGGGAAAACATTTAAATGTCTTGGAATGGCCAAGTCAAAGCCCAGACCTCAATCCAATTGAGGATCTGTGGTATGACTTAAAGGTTGCTGTATACCAGCGGAAGTCATCCAACCTGAAGGAGCTGGAGCAGTGACATACCCCAAGAGACTTGGTGGCTCTACTTGGTGGCTCTACAAAATATTCACTTTGGGGGGGTGAATAGTTATGCACGCTCAAGTTTTCCGTTTTTTCGTCTTATTTCTTCTTTGTTTCACAATAAAAAAATATTTTGCATTTTCAAAGTGGTAGGCATGTTGTGTAAATCAAATGATACAACCCCCCCCCCCCCCCCCCCCCCAAATCCATTTTAATTCCAGGTTGTAAGGAAAATAGGAAAAATGCCAAGGGGGGTGAATACTTTCACAAGCCACTGCAACTAACGTCACCTTGAGATTAAACAAGGGTGGGTTCAGTTCTACTCAACTGTAATTAAATAGACCCGGGTCCACAATGTCCTCAAAGGCTGCATTATAAAATGTCTGTGAGGTGAAAGTAATTCCACTAAAGACAGCGAGACTGTGGCTTCTCACCCGGCTAGCGGAGGCCCACATTCCTCCAAATCCCATTGGGCATCGTGTGAATACCTACTTTCCATGGTTGATTAATAAAGTGTAATGGTGAGTTGTGAGGAAAGACGGGAAAGTTAGGCGCAATCACAGCAGACGGATGGCTGCAATGGCCTCCCACAGAAGGTTACATCTCTGGGTTACATCACTCAAACAGTGCTTACAGTCACAATCATATCAAGTTCCCCTGGCTAGCTAGCTAGCTGGAAGACATGATCCTATAGTATACATCATGGCCAGCAAAACATACATTTCCAGTTTCCACTGTTGAAATAGGCCTATGTTTAGAATATTTGAGATAGAGCTTTAAAACTTATTGAAAGTGATATCTTGATCATATTGAATTTGGAATTGTGTATCCATTTTTTTATATAAAAACATTAAATCAAATTATTTGATCATTAATTTTCCCCCCAAAAGCAACAAATTGAATATGAAAACAAAAACAAGCAATATGCGAGATATTAGGTAGGCTAAATAGTCTGCCATCCCAAATCTAAATAACTAGCCTATAATAAACAAATATACAATTCAATCCAATATCCAATCACAAAAACACAAACTGTTTCCCACTTCCTAATCAGATAAAAAACTGCAACAATTGTAGGCCCAAAATATTGAAAGGGTAGACAAATACAAAATCTACCTTTAGTCAGAATTTTTAAGGCCGCCAAATACATCCTCAAAACACTGAAATCGCCTTACCTTTGAGATTTCCATAGTAAATGTTGGTCACATACCCCTTTCCCAGTGCTGATGCAACAGCCACTTCGCTGAGCAACTTGAGGATCTGACTGATACTTACTGTAGGGAGTGTCTGGGGCGGCAGTAGGAGTGGTTTCCAAGTCAGAAACCAAAAGCTGTGAAAAACAGCCAGTGAGTAACACATCCTGTATGTAGCCTTACGCAACAATAATTATGCGTACTTAGAAGCAGAGCAATATTTGAAGTTGAACAAAAATGTACCTCCTTGATTGGTTTTCCTAAATAATTTTGAATGGCTTGGCATGTATACTGCCCTTTTAATACAGGGTGAAACCCATAATGGCACAGCAAAACCAATATAAATGTAATTATTTGTATGTTTAGGCTAAATGCGTTGGGAAAAACACAGGAATTTACATAAAAATGCAAGATCAACGGCAAAAGAGGAATTGCCTTGCTCGTTGACAATGTTAGTAGTTAAGTTACCACTAGTCTCCTACTGCCAGTCTCTGTAGGCTATTGAGACCCAGGTTCCATTACCACCTTCATGCTCATAATAATCACATCATAAGTTAATATTAATAGGATCATGTTCAAATCCAATAACTGGGTGGATTTTTGCAGATAAAACAAAAGGATTGCATGGCTGAAAGCTATTGACGCTCATACAGAAACAACTGCCAGCGCTGATTTGTGCAGACAACCAGGTCTAGCTTCAGCCACGCGGTTCGCTTAACTAGATCATTCAATTAGTGTGCACTGTGCATGGCTGTTAAGTGATGCGGGAGACTAGCCCGCGGAGCCATTGGCCAACACAAGCTGTTCACCTGACCCTCGATCCCCCAATCACACACACAGAAATGCAACCGCACACACTCGCAGAATCACTTAAGCATACACAAATAGACACACACACACACACACACACCTCATATCCTCAACCTTATCCTCTCATATCCCTAAATCCATCTCTATCTCTTCCTGACAAAAACATCAAATATATCATGAACTCTGACAAGTCACCCAGCAATACCTCTGAACCCCATCCCAGTTGGCAAAGAAGTTAGCTACATGTAACTGGCCTTACTGCTCAACCATGAATGAGCATCATTCTTTGGTCTTCATTGGACTGTATAGTTTTGAGCTACAGTGCACTTTAAAACAGACATCCCATGCTGTTCCAGAATACTGACAATGTACAGTAGGCATCAGACAATGCAGACTACATTTACTTTAATCCCTGACAAGACTTAAAAGGCTAACTTTACCAATTCAATTCAAGGATGGTACAATTTAATAAACCTTTAAAAGAGTATTCATCATTATAATAGTACTCAAGAATTTCAGGACTACATGAATTGACCCAGTTTTGTCTCTCCTCAAACAAGAGAAGACAAAGTCATGCAATACTGTCAGATGGTATTATTAGGACATAAACATCTTCAAAGTCTGTTAGCATACGGTCCTGACAGCCTCCCATCATCACGCACATGGTTGAGGTCTGGTTAAGCACACAGAGCTGGGAGCAGGGGAGGTCAGTTCATAATTTTAAAAGCAAACCAAAGATATTATTTGTGGTTTTGTCCAGCCAGTACCCAATAGACAATAATGTACAACTAAAAAAATCAACTAGGCTAATTATGTTGACTTATTGAGAACTTTTAAGTGACATGCCTGGGATTTTATGGTGGGTATTATTACTACATGGGTCTATCAAGATCTGCACCAATTACTTTTCGAAAATATCTTCAGCCAACTGCATGCTAGATGTGTAGCACAATCTGTTGTAAAGATGTTTAGTTGAGAGATATGAGCATTCAACTCAAAAAGCAGGTTTTGAGGACAGTCCGTAACAGTCCCAAATCTGTGGACTAATTTGCTTCTTCCAAGCTGTGCTCCCTGTCTCCAGGGCATGGTCTGTCAGGTCATGAACAACACTGCACTGTAGATCAAGACACTTAGCTGTGGTAGAGGAGTCATGAGACTGTCCTGTATATGCTACTAAGTCCCTAGGCCATTCACACAGAACTTAACCTGCCAAAGTGTGTCCCAAATGGTACCCTATTGCCAATGGGCCCTGATCCAATGAAGTGCACTACATAGGGAATAGGGTGCCATTTGGGATGTACACAATGCTTCAAAAAGGTCCAAAGCCTGAGGAAACACGTTCACACACACTGTTGTTGAACATATTAAACCTTTCTCTTTAATGTCTGCACCAAACATGTGAATACGTTCTGGACGGTCTAATCTGAAGTAAAAACCTACGTTTTGACAACGGTCCTCAGTGGTAAACTCAGAGTAAAGTGTGATTAATCCCTTTAAGGGCAGACCCCCTGCCAGCCACATATACAGAAGAAGTAAAATCACATCAAGTTTATTGGTCGTATATGCAGATTAGCAGGTTTTATCGCAGGTGCAGCGAAATTGTGTTTCTAGCTACAACCGTGCAGTAATAAAAAACATACACATAATCCAGAAAAAGAACACAATTAGTTATACATGATGAGCCATGACTAGAATACAACATATACAGTGCCTTGCGAAAGTATTCACCCCCCTTGGCATTTTTCCTATTTTGTTTTCTTACAACCTGGAATTAAAATGGATTTTGGGGGGGTTGTATCATTTCATTTACACAACATGCCTACCACTTTGAAGATGCAAAATATTTTTTATTTTGAAACAAACAAGAAATAAGACAAAAAAACTGAAAACTTGAGCATGCCTAACTATTCAACCCCCCAAAGTGAATACTTTGTAGAGACACATTTTGCAGCAATTACAGCTGCAAGTCTGTTGGTGTATGTCTCTGTAAGCTTGGCACACCTAGCCACTGGAATTTTTGCCCATTCTTCAAGGCAAAACTGCTCCAGCTTCTTCAAGTCGGATGGGTTCCGCTGGTGTACAGCAATCGTTAAGTCATACCACAGATCCTCAATTGGATTGAGGCCTGGGCTTTGACTAGGCCATTCCAAGACATTTAAATGTTTCCCCTTAAACAACTCGAGTGTTGCTTTAGCAGTATGCTTAGGGTCATTGTCCTGCTGGAAGGTGAACCTCTATCCTAGTCGCAAATCTCTGGAAGACTGAAACAGGCTTCCCTCAAGAATTTCCCTGTATTTAGCGGCATCCATCATTCCTTAAATTCTGACCAGTTTCCCAGTCCCTGCCGATGAAAAACATCCCCACAGCATGATGCTGCCACCACCATGCTTCACTGTGGGGATGGTGTTCTTGGGGTGATGTGAGGTATTGGGTTTGCGCCAGAAATAGCGTTTTCCTTGATGGCCAAAAATATCCATTTTAGTCTCATCTAACCAGAGTACCTTCTTCCATATGTTTGGGGAGTCTCCCACACACCTTTTGGCGAACACCAAATGTGTTTGCTTATTTTTATCTTTATATTCTTTTATAACCCAAACCTAATTTGTACTTCTCCATAACTTTGTCCCTGACCTGTTTGGAGAGCTCCTTGGTCTTTATGGTCCCGCCTACTTGGTGGTGCCCCTTGATTAGTGGTGTTACAGACTCTGGGGCCTTTCAGAACAGGTGTATACAGTTGAAGTCGAAAGTTTACATACACTTAGGTTGGAGTCAATAAAACTTGTTTTTCAACCACTCCACAGATACCTTGTTAACGAACTATAGTTTTGACAAGTCGTTTAGGACATCTACTTTGTGCATGACACAAGTCATTTTTGTTTACAGATAGATTATTTCACTTATAATTCAATGTATCACAATTCCAGTGGGTCAGAAGTTTACATACACTAAGTTGACTGTGCCTTTAAACAGCTTGGAAAATTTCTGAAAATTATGTCATTCCTTTAAAAGCTTCTGATAGGCTAATTGACATAATTTGAGTCAATTGGAGGTGTACCTGTGGATGTACTTCAAGGCCTTGCTTCAAACTCAGTGCCTCTTTGCTTGACATCATGGGAAAATCAAAAGAAATCAGCCAAGACCTCAGAAAAACAATTGTAGACCTCCACAAGTCTGGATCATCCTTGGGAGCAATTTCCAAATGCCTGAAGGTACCACGTTCATCTGTACAAACAATAGTACGCAAGTATAAACACCATGGGACCACGCAGCCATCATACCGCTCAGGAAAGAGACGCGTTCTGTCTCTTAGAGATAAACATACTTTGGTGCGAAAAGTGCAAATCAATCCCAGAACAACAGCAAAGGACCTTGTGAAGATGCTAGTGGAAACAGGTACAAAAGTATCTATATCCACAGTAAAATGAGTCCTATATCGACATAACCAGAAAGGCCGCTCAGCAAGGAAGAAGCCACTGCTCCAAAAGCGTCATAAAAAAGCCAGACTATGGTTTGCAACTGCACATGGGGACAAATATCGTACTTTTTGGAGAAATGTCCTCTGGTTGGATGAAACAAAAATAGAACTGTTTGGCCATAATGACCATCGTTAAATTTGGAGGAAAAAGGGGGAGGCTTGCAAAGCCGAAGAACACCATCCCAACCGTGAAGCACGGGGGTGGCAGCATCATGTTGTGGGGGTGCTTTGCTGCAGGAGGGGCTGGTGGACTTCCCAAAATAGATGGCATCGTGAGGAAGGAAATTTAGGTGGATATATTGAAGCAACATCTCAAGACATCAGTCAGGAAGCTAAAGCTTGGTCGCAAATGGGTCTTCCAAATGGACAATGACCCCAAGCATACTTCCAATGTTGTGGCAAAATGGCTTAAGAACAACAAAGTCAAGGTATTAGAGTGGCCATCACAAAGCGCTGACCTCAATCCGATAGAAAATTTGTTCGCAGAACTGAAAAAGCGTGTGTGAGCAAGGAGGCCAACGCTCCTGACTCAGTTACACCAGCTCTGTCAGGAGGAATGGGTATTTCTCTCAAATTTTGTGCACAAATTTGTTTACAGCCCTTTTAGTGAACATTTCTCCTTTGCCAAGATAATCCAACCACCTGACAGGTGTGCCATATCAAGAAGATGGTTAAACAGCATTATCGTGCACCAATCTAAAATATGCAATTTTGTCACACAACACAATGCCACAGATGTCTCAAGTTTTGAGGGTGCTTGCAATTGACATTCTCAAACCAGGAATGGAGATGAATGGAAAGATGAATGGAGGAAAGAACAGAGAGATAGTTGATGAAAACCTGATCCAGAGCGCTCTGGACCTCAGACTGGGGTGAAGATTCACCTTCCAACAGGACCATGACCCTAAGCACACAGCCAAGACAACGCAGTGGCTTTCGGAAAAGTCTCTGAATGTCCTTGAGTGGCCCAGTCAGAGCCCGGACTTTAATCCAATTGAACATCTCTGTAGTGACCTGAAAATAGCTGTGCACCGACGCTCCCCATCCAACTTGACAGAATTTGAGAAGATCTACAGAGAGGAATGGGAGAAACTCCCCAAATACAGGTGTGCCAAGCTTGTAGCGTCATACCCAAGAAGACTCAAGGCTGCCAAAGGTCCTTCAACAAAGTACTGAGTAATGGGTCTGACTCTGAATACTTGATTTTTTAATAAATTTGCTAAACATTTCAGAAACCTGTTATTGCTTTGTCATTATGCGGTATTGAGTGTAGATTGATGAGGGGGAAAAAAAGCTATTTAATACATTTTAGAATAAGGCTGAACGTAACAAAATGTGGAAAAAGTCAAGCGGTCTGAATACTTTCCGTGTGTGTATAATATACTGCTCAAAAAAATAAAGGGAACACTTAAACAACACATCCTAGATCTGAATGAATGAAATAATCTTATTAAATACTTTTTTCATTACATAGTTGAATGTGCTGACAACAAAATCACACAAAAAGAATCAATGGAAAGCCAATTTATCAACGCATGGAGGTCTGGATTTGGAGTCACACTCAAAATTAAAGTGGAAAACCACACTACAGGCTGATCCAACTTTGATGTAATGTCCTTAAAACAAGTCAAAATGAGGCTCAGTAGTGTGTGTGGCCTCCACGTGCCTGTATGACCTCCCTACAACGCCTGGGCATGCTCCTGATGAGGTGGCAGATGGTCTCCTGAGGGATCTCCTCCCAGACCTGGACTAAAGCATCCGCCAACTCCTGGACAGTCTGTGGTGCAACGTGGCGTTGGTGGATGGAGCGAGACATGATGTCCCAGATGTGCTCAATTGGATTCAGGTCTGGGGAACGGTCGGGCCAGTCCATAGCATCAATGCCTTCCTCTTGCAGGAACTGCTGACACACTCCAGCCACATGAGGTCTAGCATTGTCTTGCATTAGGAGGAACCCAGGGCCAACCGCACCAGCATATGGTCTCACAAGGGGTCTGAGGATCTCATCTCGGTACCTAATGGCAGTCAGGCTACCTCTAGCGAGCACATGGAGGGCTGTGCGGCCCCACAAAGAAATGCCACCCCACACCATGACTGACCCACCGCCAAACCGGTCATGCTGGAGGATGTTGCAGGCAGCAGGACGTTCTCCACGGCGTCTCCAGACTCTGTCACGTCTATCACATGTGCTCAGTGTGAACCTGCTTCATCTGTGAAGAGCACAGGGCGCCAGTGGCGAATTTGCCAATCGTGGTGTTTTCTGGCAAATGCCAAACGGCCTGCACGGTGTTGGGCTGTAAGCACAACCCCCACCTGTGGACGTCGGGCCCTCATACCACCCTCATGGAGTCTGTTTCTGACCGTTTGAGCAGACACATGCACATTTGTGGCCTGTTGGAGGTCATTTTGCAGGGCTCTGGCAGTGCTCCGACTGCTCCTCCTTGCACAAAGGCGGAGGTAGCAGTCCTGCTGCTGGGTTGTTGCCCTCCTACGGCCTCCTCCACGTCTCCTGATGTACTGGCCTGTCTCCTGGTAGCGCCTCCATGCTCTGGACACTACGCTGACAGACACAGCAAACCTTCTTGCCACAGCTCGCATTGATGTGCCATCCTTGATGAGCTGCACTACCTGAGCCACTTGTGTGGGTTGTAGACTCCGTCTCATGCTACCACTAGAGTGAAAGCACCGCCAGCATTCAAAAGTTACCAAAACATCAGCCAGGAAGCATAAGAACTGAGAAGGGGTCTGTGGTCACCACCTGCCAAACCACTCCTTTATTGGGGGTGTCTTGCTTATTGCCTATAATTTCCACCTGTTGTCTATTCCATTTGCACAACAGCATGTGAAATTTATTGTCAATCAGTGTTGCTTCCTAAGTGGACAGTTTGATTTCACAGAAGTGTGATTGACTTGGAGTTACATTGTGTTGTTTAAGTGTTCCCTTTATTTTTTTGAGCAGTGTATATATATATGTGTGTATATGTGTATATATATATATATATATATATATATATATATATATATATATATATATATATAAAGAAGGCCAGTTGTATTGCTTCTTTAATCAGAACAATAGTTTTCAGATGTGCTAACATATTTGCAAAAAGGTATTCTAATGATCAATTAGCCATTAAAATGATAAACTTAGATTAGCTAACACAATGTGCCATTGGAACACAGGAGTGATGTTTGCTGATAATGGGCCTCCGTACGCCTATGTAGATATTCCATAAAAAGAATCAGCCGTTTCCAGCTACAATAGTCATTTACAACATTAACAATGTCTACACTGTATTTCTGATCAAGTTGATGTTATTTTAATGGACAAAAAAAACGTGCTTTTCTTTCAAAAACAAGGACATTTCAAAGTGACCCCAAACTTTTGAACGGTAGTGTAATATATATAGATATAGATATGTGGTATGGTATGGACTGGGGTTTGGCACACATTATGATGATTTATGGGTGGTTAACATCATTGGCGAAACGTGAGAGATCAGTGAGAATAATTCAGGAATGTTATAACCATCTCAAGAACTAGGCCTACATGTCTGGGCTCAGCTGTGTGATTTAACACCAACTACCAGACAAATCAATCGCTGCTATTGTTGTACAGCTGCCAAATCCACACCACATAGGCCATTTCAGTAAAGGAAGTTATGTTTGAAAATGGCCTAAACCAATTACATCTTATATTGTATTTCTTACATCAAAGAAAGTTCACATTGGGCAGTCATATATGCGTTTATTATCTACAGTATGTCTGCTAAACCAGATGGAACACGATGTATTGCATCCCAAATGGCACCCTATTCCCTTTATAGGCCTAGCGCCCTATAAAGGGAATAAGGTGCCTTTTTGGTACGAAGCCTATATGTCCGCTAGTTCTTCATACTGATCTCACTAGCAGTAAATTATTTGATTGTTTCTATACAGCAGTGTGAGCATAGCCAGCCAACTAGGCTGTGTTGTATTGCAGTGTGAGGCTAGCTGCCTCTCCCCTCCGCCAGCTGTGGGTCCATGAGCACAGCATGGATAGAGACAGAGCCCACAGCACAGGGAGAGCAAGAGGCCCTGAGCACACATACGTCTGTGCACTCGCTCTTCTGCTGCCTGTGCCCGCTCTCTCTCCCCCTGCACGTAAACACTCCCACCACTGACTTCCGCTCCCTTTACTGGCCCTCTTACCACCACCTGATCCCAGATGGGAGCGCTCAAAATAGGCCAGAAAAAAAGGGGAAATTAATGCATTGGAGTCGGATGGAGTGAATATCGGGGAGCATCAGTGGTACCTAAACAGTGGTACCTAACTATGGTACTTCAACTATACATTGGGAACTGAAAATTACTGATTTAACTCATTTAACACTCATTGCTTAATAAAAACACAATTACATGTTTACAGAAACTAGGCCTAAATAGTAGCATACTGTTGGTATTTTAAATCAATCCCATCATTTCAGAGTCCATTTATCCACTATAATAAGAAGCAATTAATCCTCCTCTTTTGTAAACCGTTGGTGAAAGAACATGAGGGATATTTTCACAGGAGTTAATCTTATTACAGTATTGCAGAATTAGTCTAACATTGCAACCAAACTTCTCCACAGGGTATTGAAGTGAAATATGCAGTACAATAATATAACTCTCATACCCAGACTTAAGAACAGTAGTAATCTGCTCCAAAACCTCCATTGGGAAATAATTGTTACTTTTTAACTCTCATTAAACAGCCCTCATTAACGTTCTGACAGTCTGTCATGATCTATAAAATCTGTTAATGTATAGTGAAATCATTTGGGTCAATCATTCCAAGCCAAGTTTTCAACTGCAATATTTTCTTGTCCGATTGAAAACTGTTTGGACAAAATAAAAGGACTTCCGTGTCAGCGATATCTAGGCTAAATCTAGGCACTTACTTCATTTTGAGGCACAAAATCACCCCACTACAATTTAGTAAATAAAACAGAAATATATAAGGATTAAACAACAATTTGTGGTCAAATCTTTACATCAAAATCAATAAAGAAATCTTGCAAGCTAGCCAATTCCCAAACTACAATCTATCATGGCTCCAGACACCAGAAACAATTTCAAGCAGATTTCAAACAATATCACCACCAAATGAAGCCAAACTATCTTCTATTCTTCCTCATTGTTAAAGGATGTCAGACTAAGTCAGAGGTGACTACACTACCCTACCATGCAATTATCACATCTTCTGAAGCTCTTATTAATTCAATTATTACTCAAGCATGCTTTACAATTGCAGATGACCTTAGACAACTGTATTCCTACAGTGGGGTCGGACTACCGCAGAGAACTCATGTAGGCTAGACAGGCTCCTTTATGAACAAGGAAATGGGGCTTGACTTCAAACAGAAAATGTATTTAGAGAACAACAAATTGAAAAAGATGAAGCGGTTTTAGCAGTAGCCTATACCATAAAAGTATCTAGTAGCTATAGCTCCGCTTTGGTGCGGAGAGAGAAACTTATGACACATGATAGTCAGTCAGGGTTGTGTGGCTGTATGGTAGGTAGGTAGTTGTCCTATACAAAGCGACAAGTTCACATCCAACATCTTCTGTACCTTATTCAATTAACCTTCTCAATATAACTTCACTCAACAAAACCTTAACCTCAAACAGCTTACTATACAATTCACCAATCAAATAGTATGTGGTCTATATCAACTTTTGGGGATATGTCTATAGCATAGTGACAATTATACATGGCATACAGCACCAGGTATACACTGATGTTAATGCTACCTGAAACCTGAACTTTCTGAAGCACACAATATCAAATAGGCCTAGATTCCAAAGCATGCCCCACACCAGGACTGAATCAGAGGGACATTGTATAATTTAAGGAAATAACTCTACAAACATTTACTGCATCCTTTGGTCACAAGCACCATGGGCCATCACTTCATCTGAAGTGTAAATAAACACACATAGATGAGAAGACTTTCACTCAAATCTGTGTACATCCTAATAAAGGGGGCGATGGGAGGCGAGGCGCTGACAAAGTGAACGAAGATAAGTCTGCAAATGGCATAGGAAACTCAAAGGTCTAAACAGAGTGTTTGGACACACACTAGAACAACCTATGTCATGTTCAGTATTAGCTAGGTCACGCAGGAAGAAAAATAAAACCATACATGGAGAACGGCCAAGTTAGACCAAATAGACAAGCGTTATACCGAACAGCCCAGAGCCTTTGGAGAGTTATAGCAGTAAATATTGGCTTTCAAAAACATTTTTGTGGTGAAACAGCATTGTAAAAGAAGCACTGTTCTACAGATGAGAAATCTAGATGACTACTAGTCAACACCTAAAGTGCCCCGAGACTACTAAGGGCACAGTACATTCATTTAGATCCATGTCCGTAACAAATAGACTCTACATTAACTTTACACACACTTCAAAACAAGGGCATACACTGTACAAACAAAATATACAGTATATCTCAACAAAAATATTGCTAAATTCAAGCTTTACCTACCGCGAGCAATGCCATTTTTTCTCTTCATAGAAATGTTTCTTTAAAAGTATATGCAGTGATCTCAAAGGCCCGTTTCTTTGTATTTGCTACTGAACTATAGGAGGCTTGCTCAGTCTTGACAGCGGCCAACCAAAGGACGTGACACGACTTGGCGCTCCATATAAATCGGCAAGGAACAAAGTGCCATAACGGATATCTATATATTTTATTTTAAACAAATCTTTTGGTGGAATTGTTTAACTGACAAGTCCCTTGGCCACTAAAAAGGGGCAAAGGAAGAGAGAAAGAACATATGAGCCAACCCCACTTTTTAGGACACTTTTCCCCCCTCTTTCACAGTTACCCTGCCCACTTCCTTAGAAACTATCACACACCCCTCTGCCAGCACCACCAGAACTTCCCACTGCAATTAGTTATAAAAACATTTAAGTCCCGCGACACGTGGTCTGGTTTTTAAAGAGCTGTATCCCCCTTCTCACGTGGTATGGGGGCTATTGAGTCGTCACAGACACCCTGAATGATCGCAGAAAAATAAGGCGGTTCAGACAATAGGTCGTCTTGATTAATTCAATTCTTTCAGGACCTTGAACCGTCGTCCGGGCAGCTCCACACAATTGCTGCTTTGATAGTTTGGATTCACTCTCTCCCTCTAATTTGAAAAATCCAAAATGACTTTGATTTAATTTATTTTCTTTCCTGTTAGTAACTGTCGGAAGTGTTCTCCATGAGCTGACAAAATGACAACATTTTGCTTGAAATCAAATGTATCACATCTGTGTATCAAATAGGACACAAGATGAAAAGAATGAGAGAAAAAAAAACTGACCTGGTCGGCTGTACAGGCTGCATTGCTGTTGGACTCTGACATTATTTGATAGTGCCTAGTGGTTCTCTCGTTTCCACTCCTGAGTTCTTCATTCACACCTTTCCTTTCGGTTCCGCAGAAAGAGGGAAAAAAAGAACAGCCTCCTTTTGCCCGGGGTTGATTAATGCCTGAATTATTTTCACCTCATTTCATCTGATGGAGTTCTGTTTCCTCTCTGCCTCTCTCAATCATGCAGCATAGTAGCCCTCTCTCTCCCTCCCCACTCTCACTCACCCTCCCTTCCTCCCCTCGCTTTTGCTTGCCCTCCCTCTCAGTGTCCCCCTTCTGTTGTACTTCACGAGTTCAGGAAAATCCCCCCCCTCCCATTCCCAAAAAGACAGGCGAGATCCACAGCCTTTGCCTCTACCTCCACAATGAATGGGTCGTTGTCATTCCAGCACCTTGGCTGAATACAGAGCGAGGGGAGCTGCTGGTTTAGCTGCCTGGAGTCAGGGCTCCTGCCAAGCCTTCCTCAAGAGACTAAAGAAAAAGTGAGGAGCCGTGCGCTTCCACTGGACTCACTACCCTTGCTGTCTCTAAATTTTTTCCACTTTTTTTCAAAGCAGCTGCACCCAGACCACCAACACTCCCATTCATGAACACTTGACTCTCAAATCCCTGTCCCTTGACATTGCCAATTCCTCCCTGTATGTAGTGCAAAAGGCACAAGGATATACCCTTCTCACTGCCTGCAGGGTATCCCCCCCTTTTCAAATTATGCTCTTTACTCTTTTTTTTCTTCAGAGGTCCAAACTTATTATTTGCACTCTTGACAATATATGGTCAACCAATTTGTGACAGCATTGAGAGAACCATAATTGCATCGCAATTTATGGGAAGAGATAGAGATAAACAAAATTCCAAAATATGTCACAAAGGAGGGCTTTTAAAACTCAGCTTATGGCCAAGTCCTCAGAGTATCCAGTTAGTGGGGTCAAAAGTTGACTGACACCTGGCATGGAGCCTAATGGACGTTTGATAGTGGCGGACAATGGAGGCAACCACTTCAGTGGATAGACTCCATGAGTTAATGTGATGAGCTGTAGAATGCAGACGGAAAGTATTGATTTATCAATCAGCGTTGGAACATGACTTTACATTATTATGCAGTCCCATAAAGGCAAATTACCATACCATCATTGGAGGAAATGAGTACGTACAGACATCAGTTAAAAAAAAAGAAAAAAGAAAAGTAGTTGTGCACTATTGCTATTTTAAAGAGCAAAACAAATATTCCAACAATTAGGCTACTATTTGCTAAATAGAATTTAGGACATTTGAAATTTGATTAGCAGAGAAGTTGCTTTTGAATTGAACAACATAAAGGGGCAAGTTACGCTAGAAATCAAGGTAGTGGAAATCATTTAATGTTTTTTATATACACAAATTAAATGCTATAAAACAACGTGTAGAAAAAATTACTGACCAGAGATGAAGGCTAAATCAGATACATTTTCATGCTTGCTAATTTCCAGAAATATGATGGCTGATGTAAACCTAAAGGTCGAAACGTTGTATCAATAACATCACCTGGGAGCATGAACAGCAGTGTGCAGCGTTTTTATCCCCTACAACTCCAGCATCTGCAAAAGAGTACCTGGATGTGCGTATGTTCTTCAGCTTTTCTACAATTCCAGAAATATACATGAAAAGTGGGCTAATAATTTCTTATTCCATGAGGAGGAATGAAATTGCTTAGCTAGGCGACAGCACACTTTCTGCATGCTCTTTCGTAGTAAACGTCTGCAGACGAGCAAGTGTGTGGGATAGCGGAATAAATTACACCCATGCAGAGCTCCTCTGGGGTTTCATATGAGGCCCAGGCAGCCACAAGCCTGGCGGTGGGGGATTCTGACACTGTAGGTCATTAGAAACTCCACAGGGTCCGCAGCCAACTCCTATTAGTCAGCCACCAGAGAGCCTGTACACCACAGAATAGGTCAGATTTAATGAGGATTTTGCACTGCGCTATTTTGCCTGCCGCTTATCAATAGTTGAAAGGAGAGTGTTGTGGAGAGGGTGACTACGACCATGAAAAGAGACAAGATTACTATAAAAGCCAGTTGACATGTTGGGGAACTTGTTTTCCTAATTGCCCTATTATGTCTGCTATTTAGCTCCAATTAAACATCACAGATGCCATGTTCTGTAATTGCCCGGATCTGTTAAATGTTAAAAATGTTTCCCCCTTTACAACTACTGCTGGAGTGTAAATTCAAATCATTGAAACTAACATTCCCACATAAGGATTTGTCATTAAAAAGTCAAATCCAATGGCATAGTCCCTTGGGAAGAGAGCAAGAGCGTGATAGTTCAATCTCCAGACTCCACAGAGACAGACAGATCTCCTAGGACAGATGATGGGGGTCAACCGGTTAACCTTTTCCTGGCACCTCCCTACTGGGCGTCAATCATACCCAGGTCATACCTTGCCAATCGCACACAACCCTGCTGCTAAGAATATATAGGCTAACCCCCAAATGAGACAGGGAGACGAGGACCTTCCTCAGAACTCACCACCACACTCCTCACACTAATGACACTGAATATGGTAGTGGCGAGGGGCAGGGTGAGGGAGGCCATTGGGACAGGACAACTTCCGACTAAGGCATGCAAGAATTTAGAAAGGGTCGTCTGGCTGTGCACAGCCCATCAATGAGGTGGCCCGGCAGCCTGAGAAAAGCCCAGTTGCTATGGAGCAGGGGTAGGCCACAGTCCTGCCAGAGAGTGAGAAAGGAGAGAGAGAGAGAACACGAGAGAGGGAAGGGGGCGTAGCATTGGGAGTTCCATTTCAAATCTAAACTTGCAGTTTTTATTTCCTACTACGCTCCTATCAGAGAGTAGATCTCACCCATTTCAAGCATTTGAGTTGAGTTCTCTAGAACATCAAATCTGCAAGCATTTTTTTGCAAAGGATATTCTTATACTTCTTGAAAGGATAAGGCTACCGTTTTATCAGCAATAAGATAGAAAATCTCCCTATTACACAACATTTCAATCTAATAGAAATAAAACTAAAACAAGCCTTAAAGTGGCACAGAATGCTCCCATGTTTGAAATGAGCTGCCTTTGGGACGCTTTCCTATTCAGAGCACGCTGCCTCTATTGACAAGCCAAACAAGGGTCTCCAGTGTGGGCTAAATTACTACTGCTGACCAAACATGTCACTTTCGCAACTTACTGCCCTATTGATGTGCCGTTTCCAAATCCTATTCTCACTCAGTTGGTATTCAGACTAGAGATACCAACACACACACGCACGCACACACGCACACACATATTTACAAATATTGCAAAGGCAAGCTCCAACAAGCATGACTTATCCCAACGCTTGACACACAAAGCTTTTTGCTGAAATAATAGGAAGACACATAAAAAAGCCATTTGTCATTGATCTTATTCTGTTTTGGGTCGTCTAATTTCTTTGGGCGGTCTTGAGAGGAGGAAACAGAGTCCGTGAAACAGTCATGCCCTCATATTGCAGGCAAGACAAATGTAATAGCTATGTTATTTTTTTAATTGGCAGCGTCAAAATATCAGTGCTAACGTAGTGGGACAAGCTACTCAGAGAATTTCCAATGTACAGAGCATTCAAAATGTATTCAGACCCCTTACCTTTTTCCACATTTGGTTATGTTACAGCCTTATTCAAAAACTGATTAAATTGTTATTTTTCCTCATCAATCTGTACACAGTACCCCATAATTAAAAAGCAAAAACAGGTTTAGACATTTTTGCAAATGTATTAAATATAAAAAACTGAAATATCACACAAGAATTCAGATCCTTTACTCAGTACTTTGTTGAAGCACTTTTGGCAGTGATTACAGCCTTGACTCTTCTTGGGTATGATGCTAAAAGCTTGGCTCACCTGTATTTGGGGAGTTTCTCCCATTCTTCTCTGCAGATCCTCTCAAGCTCTGTCAGGTTGGATGGGGAGCGTCGCTGCACAGCTATTTTCAGGTCTCTCCAGAGATGTTCAATCGGGTTCAAGTCAGGGCTCTGGCAGGGCCACTCAAGGACATTCAGAGACTTATCCCAAAGCCACTCCTGTGTTGTCTTGGCTGTGTGCTTAGTGTCATTGTCCTGTCGGAAGGTGAACCTTCACCCCAGTCTGAGGTCCGGAGTGCTCTGGAGCAGGTTTCCATCAAGGATCTCTCTGTACTTTGCTCCATTCATCTTTCTCTCAATCCTGACATCCCCACAGCATGATGCTGCCACCACCATGCTTCATCGTAGAGATGGTGCCAGGTTTCCTCCAGACGTGACTCTTGGCATTCAGGCCAAAGAGTTCAATCTTGGTTTCATCAGACCAGAGAATCTTGTTTCTAAAGGTCTGAGTCGTTTAGGTGTCTTTTGGCAAACTCCAAGTGGGCTGTCATGTGCCTTTTACTGAGGAGTGGCTTCCGTCTGCCCACTTTACCATAAAGGCCTGATTGGTGGAGTGCTGCAGAGATGGTTGTCCTTCTGGAAGGTTCTCCCATCTCCACAGAGGAACTCTGGAACTCATTCAGAGTGACCATCGGGTTCTTGGTTACTTCCCTGGCCAAGGCCCTTCTCCCCCGATTGCTCAGTTTGGCCGGGCGGCCAGCTCTGGTCTTGGTGGTTCCAAACTTCATCCATTTAAGAATGATGGAGGTCACTGTGTTCTTGGGGACCTTCAAAGCTGCATAAAATGTTTTGGTACTCTTGTCCAGACCTGTGCCTCGACACAATCCTGTATCAGAGCTCTATGGACAATTCCTTCGACCTCATGGCTTGGTTTTTGCTCTGACATGCTCTGTGAACTGTGGGACCTTATATAGACAGATGTGTGCCTTTCCAAATCATGTCCAATCAATTGAATGTAACACAGGTGAACTTCAATCATGTTGTAGAAGCATCTCAAGGATGATCAATGAAAACAGGATGCACCTGAGCTCAATTTCGAGTCTCATAGCAAAGGGTCTGAATACTTAGGTAAATAAGGGATTTCTGTTTATTTTTAATACATTTACAATAATGTCATTATGGGGGTATTGGGTATTGTGTTTAGAATGATGAAGGAAAAAAATAATTTCATCAATTTTAGAATAAGGCTGTAATGTAACAAAATGTGGAAAAAATTAAGGGGTCTGAATACTTTCTGAAGGCACTGTATTGTTGCATAAGCAGAATCAGATTTACTTGGATACTCCATGGTTCATGTTTCCTATGAGTGGTTGGATTTTTAGCTACCCTTGCGCAAAAAGTAGGAATCAATCTTATGTTCCTTCTCCTCATTTGATTTCTTTTAGTTGATACCGATCTGCCAAAAGTAACAATTGCCTAACTATCAGGCTCAAAATGAGTACTGAGTGTGGGCCTCCAGAACATCTCACTGTAACGTCCACAATACGATCACAGAACACATTTTAATATCAGATGTAGACCGGGTCACGGGATGCGTTTAGCAGTCATTCAACTTTATTGTAGAGACCTCTGTTAATTGGTATGACATGTCGTTTTTTTCTCCATCTAGTCTTCTTTAGTGATAGATGTAGCATCCAGTGCAGTGCTCAAGAAATGTCCAGCTCACTCGTGGAAATGCTAATGTTTGGTCCTGTTAAATCCGCCTGCATAAAGATCTCTGTCCCTTATTGCAATTAACTTAATATCTCTTCACCTCTGATTAGGTTCCCAAGTAAGTGATGGGGTGTGCGAAGGCTTGGCACATGGAGAACTTGGATAACCCTCAATTTACTCCACAGTTCAGACCGGGAAACAGAAAAGTGACAGCAAGTAGCTCTGGAGAATCTCTCAGGCTGGATGGACTACATAACATGGAGGACAGAAACCAAAGAGAGTTAAAAAAAAACTGCCCTTTTTTGGCGCGACTGACAGCCTTTGTCTGGGCAACAAAAGGACAAATTCATTGGTCGAAAAACAACTTCCTGAGCATTTCTTCCAGTTTGAAGTGTGACGTTTGCTTAGCCTGGCAGCATTCAGGGACACAGGAGAGCAATCTCTAACGCTTGGGTTAACCTGAAGTTTCCATGATAATTTCTCCCCTCCGTTATTTAGCTGGAAGGGCCCCAGCTGTTAATTCTTTATAAATAGCGTGTAGCTCAGATCCCCTCCAGGGAGAATGGGACTCAGTTGAGTAGCTTGGGAACAAATTGGTCTGGAAAAAGCACACAACATACACAATTTGACAAACATATGGGATCATTGCTGGACATTATATGTGACTTGAGTTCGCCTCACGTGGATTCAACAATGAGCAAATTAGAAGAGCAGCAGCAATCGTAGTTGAGCTGAAATACTATGAGAAGTGACAGAGGTATGCAGGGGAAAAAACTAAATTCCCCAATTTTTTGGAGGGGGAATAAGTTACCAAAAGTTTGAAAATCTCATATTTGACTTGTAGCCTACATACACAGCAAATACTTCTGGAGTAACAATGAATTTACTTAAATCATTCAAATAGAATCAAAATCATCATAATTTGAATGTGTTGTTATCAGCTCATTGTGCTAATGTATCTGGTATTTCATTCTTCCTTGATACTTTCATAATCTTAAAATTAAATAAACTAATATATAAGAGGGGAAAAACTTCAACAGAGGAAAACTTTTGTGCAATGGCAAGGTTGAAGGCCTTGTCTCTAGCTAGGTCAACACAACTGGTCCAGGGTGGTTGTAGGATTCTAGGTCCTATTTGGAATTATGTCAGAGTTCCAGTAACCAGATACAATGTAACATAGCTTAGTGAACATGTGAATAATCAACAACAAAAAATATATACAATATATATACTCATTCCAGGATTTTCTTTATTTTTACGATTGTCTACATTGTAGAATAATAGTTAATACATCAAAACTATGAAATAACATATGGAATCATGTAGTGTGTTAAACAAATCAAAATATATTTTATATTTGAGATTCCTGGAATGTATGTCAATTAACAGGTGTGGCTTGTTAAAAGGTAATTTGTGGAATATCTTTCCTTCTTAATGCGTTTGAGACAATAAGTTGTGTTGTGACAAGGAAGGGGTGGTATACAGAAGATAACCCTATTTGGTAAAATACCAAGTCCATATTATGGCAAGAACAGCTCAAATAAACAAAGAGAAACGATAGTCCATCATTACTTTAAGACATGAAGGTCAGTCAATGCGGAAAATGTCAAGAACTTTGAAAGTTTCTTCAAGTGCAGTCGCAAAAACCATCAAACGCTATGATGAAACTGGCTCTCCTGAGGACCGCCACAGGAAAGGAAAACCCAGAATTATCTCTGCTGCAGAGGATAAGTTCATTAGAGTTACCAGCATCAGAAATTGCAGCCCAAATAAATGCTTCACAGAGTTCAAGTAACAGACACATCTCAACATCAACTGTTCAGAGGAGACTGCGTGAATCAGGCCTTCATGGTCGATTTGCTGCAAAGAAACCACTACTAAAGGGCACTAATAAGAAGAAGAGACTTGCTTGGGCCAAGAAACACGAAAAATGCACATTAGACTGGTGGAAATCTGTCCTTTGGTCTGTTGAAGACAAATGTGAGATTTTTGGTTCCAACAGCAGTGTCTTTATGAGACGCAGAGAGACCCATTTGTGGTTCCCACCGTGAAGGATGGAGGAGGAAGTGTGATCACTGTCTGTGATTTATTTAGAATTCAAGGCACACTTAACCAGCATGGCTACCACAGCATTCTGCAGCGATACACCATCCCATCTGGTTCGCGCTTAGGCAGACTATCATTTGTTTTCCAACAGGACAATGACACAACATACTTCCAGGCTGTGTAAGGGCTATTTGACCAAGAATGAGAGTGATGGAGTGCTGCATCAGATGACCTGGCCTCCACAATCACCCGACCTCAACTAAATTGAGATGGTTTGGGATGAGTTGGACCGCAGAGTGAAGGAAAAGCAACCAACAAGTGCTCAGCATATGTGGGAACTCCTTCAATACCGTTGGAAAAGCATTCCAGGTGAAGCTGGTTGAGAAAATGCCAAGAGTGTGCAAAGCTGTCATTGCTACTTTGAATAATTTCAAATATATTTAGATTTTTTTAACACTTTTTTGGTTACTACATGATTCCATATGTGTTATTTCATAGTTATGATGTCTACACTATTATTCTACAATGTAGAAAATCGTTGTATTTTTTATTAAAAATGAGGTTTTCTAAAGCTTTTGACCGGTAGTGCACGTTTTCAAAGCTAAACATTATTTGAAATGGTGGGGGAATTTGAGATGCTTTTGGTGAGCCTTGGACATTGAAGGAATCAAAGTGATAACTAATGTGAAGGCGGGTGTTCCTGTGTGGGAGCCCTGAGAACAGCAGACCCCCTTTATCCCATGCCTATATCTCCCATTCACTAGACAAGGGGCAGAGCAGGTTGAGTTCAAGCGCAACAAATTACCTAAATATGGGGTGAAAAGCCTTTGAAAGACCTGAAATGGACTGTTGAAAATAATAATAATAAAAGAGATGAGAAGATTTAAGAGGCCCGTTGAGGGAACACAATGCTCAATAGCTGTCCATAATTTTACAAACTCGCCAGCGGACGAAAGTGGGTCTCTTTTTAACTTTGTTTATCCTTTCTTTGGAGGGGGCTGCCATTAAACAGAAGGGAGAGGAAGAAAACTTGGAAAAAACGTCATTTTCAGCCTGAGTGGTTTCTTCAAATGAAATCTAAAGGCCAAAACTCAAAGGGTTCTTTGGTTGGGGGATCTTTAAAAGGAAGCGCAGCAGTGGACGTGTTTGGCATTTGGTGACCTTTCTCCCCCCACTGTACCTTCGCCACAGTGGCTGCATTTTCCCTGGCTCTGCCGCTTGGTGCACTGTACAGTCAGAGGCTCAAACATAAACAGAAATCATGTTTAACTTCCCTTTTGCTCCCCAACATCGGTTCCCATGCCCAGAAGGCAGCTCGATTGCACAGTTACAAAGATGTGAACACTTAAGCTAATATAAGTGAGTGATTGATAGCTGAATATGGTCCTCCTTACATAAGGAGGAAAGGAAAAGCTTTTGGGCAGACTGAAGATGTATGGGACAGACAAACTCAACTCGAGGCTTATTGTCTTTACGCAAACTTCACATGGCAGGGCAACTGCTTACAACATAAAGTCGTTGAGACCATCCACTCATACACACCTCAATACTACAGTCACAGTCTTGCCAGTTTTCCAAGGTGAGAATGTTACAAAGTAGGCAACAAAGGACTGCAGCCAACTTTCAAAATCCTAACGTCACTGAACCGCTCACATTAAACAGGCTTTCCTGTATTTATTTATTTTGCCTTGCCAACGTAGTGGTGCGCAGACTTAAGGATGTGGTACAGACAGGGGGTCACACACTACAAGATTCTTCACTTGGTCGTGAGGAATGTCGATTCCACGCTGTCTCACCTACAACGAGCTGTGGCTCAAAGCAGCCTCATAAAAGTTTCCCGTCAGACATTCAAGCTTGCCATACGGAGTTGAAATGTAACTGACCGCCTAGATTCGGTGTTATGTAGCAACATTTGAAATTGTGTTTTTTACTTTGGACAAAAGTAGAGACTCAGAGCTAGAAAATGGGATATCATACACTGCAGTTGAGGAACAAATATTTAAAACATGTTGTTTTCTCATTATTAGATGACGCTTACCCGACACACTTGTCTAAATTGATGGGTCATGTGAAGGAAGAGCTATAACCACCCACCAGCCACATCTAGCTACGTGGATGGGTCACTATTGTCCGGCCGAAGTGGAACCTTTTGTTTAGACATATGAACCGGCATAATCCCAACTCATACTACTACCAATACAAACATTGCCATAGCTGTAGTATGAATCTGCAGGTAGCTAAAGCTAAACAAACTAGGTTCAATGTTAGCTAGGTTACATTAGGCTAATACGAGCAATGCAAATAGTTTTTCTGATTCAAATAATATTACTACACAGATCATACATTTAACGTTTTGTTTGTAGATATATCATTTGGCTAGCATTGTGTCAAGTCACTCTGGTTCACACTGAACGTGGCGTGTGCAGAAAGTAGACCATCACTTTTTCCTGATCTTTCGATAGCGCCTGCTAAATTTAGCGCATCAATGTTGTTGAAAGTAGCAAAACTTTTGTAGTTCTAATAAATGTTTACGTTCAAATGCCGCTCCTGTGAAGTAGTGACGTGCGACATACGCCTAATTTCCTGAAACAAGTCACAAATATCTAGCCAACATTTTTCAATTGAATAACATTGTTTGTGAACTTTAGAGCTGTAACGATTTGACACTTTGGCTTTGGTTAAAGGCAAGTACAAACACATACTAGCAGTAGTCATCTCTCCTGCTCGAGAGTCTACACATTCTGTGTGATGGGAAACAAGATCATCATCTTACTGGCTTCTTCTCTAGCGAGGTCTCATTGGCTATTGCTGATCACTGTTCTCAAAACTTGTCGTTGCACATCTCACACTACAAGAACATTGCAGATTTTGTGGCTATAAAATCAAACATGTTTGAAAATATTGGGACGTCTGGGACTGGTAGCCCTCAGATGCGTTTCTGAACCACTCACATTAAAACTAGCGTAGGTGACGGAGTAGGCAACGACATGGGGATTTTTGTAAAAAAAATATTTTAGAAGCGATGATAGAAAGCACTTTTCAAAATTGTTTGACATGCTCGTCACCATTGTATGACTAGAGCCCGAGCGATGTGGTATTTTTGGGTCCGATACCGATTTTAGGGAGGCAAAAGTCACCGATTACCGTTAGATCTGCTGATATAAAGTTATTTAGAGGTGGAAAGAATTTATAAAAAAAATATTTTTGAATGACAGAACACATTTTTACACTAATTACCAGATACTCTAAATTATGATTTAACAAAATATAAAATTGTACATTATTTAATAAAATTTGATTTGTGGTTTACAGGAAATCCACCAAAAAGCAACTACATCCCCTATAAATACAACAGTAAATATAAAACTTGTTTAGTTTACCTTCTTAGGTACAAGTTGAGGATGTGGCACTGTATTAGAAGTACGCAATAGTGTTTGTGCTAGACCACCACAAGGGGTGGCTGGCTAAATGAATTAAACTTTGTCTCAAAGTAAATCTGAAACTGCACTGTTCACAAATTCACAAATAAGCATTAACATGCCGTTCGTAATGTCACCGCTACTTGTCAACGGCAGCATTTGTCTTGGGGTCATTGTCCATTTGGAAGACTCATTTGCGACCAAGCTTTAACATCCTGACTGATGTCTTGAGATGTTGCTTCAATATATCCACATAATTTTCTTTCATCATGATGCCATCTATTTTGTTAAGTGCACCAGTCCCTCCCACAGCAAAGCACCCCCACAACATGATGCTGCCACCCCCGTGCTTCATGGTTGGGATGGTGTTCTTTGGCTTGCAAGCATCCCCCTTTTTCCTCCTAACATAACAATGGTCATTATAGCCAAACAGTTCTATTTTTGTTTCATCAGACTGAGGCTAGGTAACACGGTCACCACCGATAAATCCATGATAATCGAAAATTTCAATAAGCATTTCTCTACGGCTGGCCATGCCTTCCTCCTGGCTACTCCAAACCCGGCCAACAGCTCCGCATATGTGGACCACTACAAATACCTAGGTGTCTGGCTAGACTGTAAACTCTCCTTCCAGACTCAAATTAAACATCTCCAATCCAAAATCAAATCTAGAATCTGCTTTCTATTTCGCAAACAAAGCCTCCTTCACTCACGCCGCCAAACTTACCCTAGTAAAACTGACTATCCTACCGATCCTCGACTTCGGCGATGTTATCTACAAAATAGCTTCCAATACTCTACTCAGCAAACTGGATGCAGTCTATCACAGTGCCATCCGTTTTGTTACCAAATCACCTTATACCACCCACCACTGCGACCTGTATGCTCTAGTCGACTGGCCCTCGCTACATATTCGTCGCCAGACCCACAGGCTCCAGGTCATTTATAAGACTATGCTTGGTAAAGCTCCACCTTATCTCAGTTCACTGGTCACGATAACAACACTCACCCGTAGCACACGTTCCAGCAGGTATATCTCACTGATCATCCGCAAAGCCAACACCTCGCCATTCATTCCAGTTCTCTGCTGCCAGTGACTGGAACGAATTGCAAAAATTGCTGAAGTTGGAGACTTTTATTTCCCTCACCAACTTTAAACATCAGCTATCTGAGCAGCTAACCGATCGCTGCAGCTGTACATAGCCCATCTGTACATTGCCCTCCCTATCTACCTACCTCATCCCCTTACTGTTTTTATTTTATTTACTTTTCTGATCTTTTTGCACACCAGTATCTCTACATGGACATCTTCATATGCTCATTTATCACTCCAGTGTTAATCTGCTAAATTGTAATTATTTGCTACTATGGCCTACTTATTGCCTACCTCCTCATGCCTTTTGCACACACTGTATATAGACTTTATTTTTTCTACTGTATCATTAACTTGTTTATTGTGTTATTGGCTTGTTTGTTTACTCCATGTGTAACTCTGTGTTGTTGTCTGTGTCACATTGCTTTGCTTTATCTTGGCCAGGTCGCAGTTGTAAATGAGAACTTGTTCTCAACTTGCCTACCTGGTTTTAAATAAAGGTGAAATACAAATAAAATAAAGGACATTTCTCCAAAAAGTATGATCTTTGTCCCAATGTGCAGTTGAAAACCGTAGTCTGGCTTTATTATGGCGGTTTTGGAGCAGTGGCTTCTTCCTTGCTGAGAGGCCTTTCAGGTTATGTCGATATAGGACTTGTTTTACTGTGGATATAGATACTTTTGTACCTGTTTCCTCCAGAATCTTCACATGTTCCTTTGCTGTTGTTTTGGGATTGATTTGCACTTTTCACACCAAAGTCATCTCTAGGAGACAGAACACGCCTCCTTCCTGAGCGTTATGACGGCTGCATGGTCCCATGGTGTTTATATACTGCTCAAAAAAATAAAGGGAACACTTAAACAACACATCCTAGATCTGAATGAAAGAAATAATCTTATTAAATACTTTTTTCTTTACATAGTTGAATGTGCTGACAACAAAATCACACAAAAATAATCAATGGAAATCCAATTTATCAACCCATGGAGGTCTGGATTTGGAGTCACACTCAAAATTAAAGTGGAAAACCACACTACAGGCTGATCCAACTTTGATGTAATGTCCTTAAAACAAGTCAAAATGAGGCTCAGTAGTGTGTGTGGCCTCCACGTGCCTGTATGACCTCCCTACAACGCCTGGGCATGCTCCTGATGAGGTGGCAGATGGTCTCCTGAGGGATCTCCTCCCAGACCTGGACTAAAGCATCCGCCAACTCCTGGACAGTCTGTGGTGCAACGTGGCGTTGGTGGATGGAGCGAGACATGATGTCCCAGATGTGTTCAATTGGATTCAGGTCTGGGGAACGGGCGGGCCAGTCCATAGCATCAATGCCTTCCTCTTGCAGGAACTGCTGACACACTCCAGCCACATTAGGTCTAGCATTGTCTTGCATTAGGAGGAACCCAGGGCCAACCGCACCAGCATATGGTCTCACAAGGGGTCTGAGGATCTCATCTCGGTACCTAATGGCAGTCAGGCTACCTCTGGCAAGCACATGGAGGGCTGTGCGGTCCCCCAAAGAAATGCCACCCCACACCATGACTGACCCACCGCCAAACCGGTCATGCTGGAGGATGTTGCAGGCAGCAGAACATTCTCCACGGCGTCTCCAGACTCTGTCACGTCTGTCACGTGCTCAGTGTGAACCTGCTTTCATCTGTGAAGAGCACAGGGCACCAGTGGCGAATTTGCCAATCTTGGTGTTCTCTGGCAAATGCCAAACGTCCTGCACGGTGTTGGGCTGTAACCACAACCCCCACCTGTGGACATCGGGCCCTCATACCACCCTCATGGAGTCTGTTTCTGACCGTTTGAGCAGACACATGCACATTTGTGGCCTGCTGGAGGTCATTTTGCAGGGCTCTGGCAGTGCTTCTCCTGCTCCTCCTTGCACAAAGGCGGAGGTAGCGGTCCTGCTGCTGGGTTGTTGCCCTCCTACGGCCTCCTCCACGTCTCCTGATGTACTGGCCTGTCTCCTGGTAGCGCCTCCATGCTCTGGACACTATGCTGACAGACACAGCAAACCTTCTTGCCACAGCTCGCATTGATGTGCCATCCTGGATGATCTGCACTACCTGAGCCACTTGTGTGGGTTGTAGACTCCGTCTCATGCTACCACTAGAGTGAAAGCACCGCCAGCATTCAAAAGTCACCAAAACATCAGCCAGGAAGCATAGGAACTGAGAAGTGGTCTGTGGTCCCCACCTGCAGAACCACTCCTTTATTGGGGGTGTCTTGCTAATTGCCTATAATTTCCACCTGTTGTCTATTCCATTTGCACAACAGCATGTGAAATGTATTGTCAATCAGTGTTGCTTCCTAATTGGACAGTTTGATTTCACAGAAGTGTGATTGACTTGGAGTTACATTGAGTTGTTTAAGTGTTCCCGTTATTTTTTTGAGCAGTGTATTTGCAGATGAACATGGTACCTTCAGGCGTTTGGAAACTGCTCCCAAGGATGAACCAGACTTCTGGAGGTCAACACTTTTTTTCTTAGGTCTTGGCTGATTTCTTTTGATTTTGCCATGATGTCAAGCAAAGAGGCACTGAGTTTGAAGGTAGGCCTTGAAATACATCCACAGGTACGCCTCCAATTGACTCAAATTATGTCAATTAGCCTATCAGAAGCTTCTAAAGCCATGACATCATTTTCTAGAATTTTCAAGCTGTTTAAAGGCACAGTCAACTTAGTCTATGTAAACTTCTGACCCACTGGAATTGTGATACAGTGAATTAATTATAAGTTAAATAATCTGTCTGTAAACACTTGTTGGAAAAATGACTTGTGTCATGCACAAAGTAGATGTCCTAACCGACTTACCAAAACTATAGTTTGTTAACAAGAAATTTGTGGAGTGGTTGAAAAACGAGTTTTAATGACTTTAATGACATTATCTGTGGAATAAAGACCAATACAAATATTTCTGTGAAAGGCTAATATTGTCCGATAATATCGGTCATCTTATTTATCGGTCGGGCTTTACGCGAGGTGGGGCTTTGAGTTGTGTTCTCCATTTGGCCGTTCCCAAGAGACGAGCAGGAGAGCAGCAGTCAGACGGGATGCTGCTCGTTGTCCTACCACATCTAAATGAGGTGCCGAGCAGACAAATGTGCAAATCCCTCACCCCACTCCCTTCCCCAACATATCTTCTCTCAAAGCATAAGACATCTAGATGTCTCGTAAAACGGTCTGCCAAAATGTCATGGCTGCCAATTCAGGGAAAGTGAGCCCAAAAGCTATAAAAGATGTTAGAGCTATTCAAAAGATAAGGCCTTCCTTAGAAAGGTTGGAAAGAGTCAGACTTGGGTTTCTAAAGCACAATTGCAAGCAAAATGATACCAGCCTGTCCATGCTATGTAAAAACTCTGCTTGAATAGATAGAAAACCAGGAAAAACTATTTTAGCAGCAAGGGAAATTAAGTATACAACGTCTAAAACATAAATTGGGTTATGTATAACTATCAGTATATACACTGTATATACAAAAGTATGTGGACACCCCTTCAAATTAGTGGATTCGGATATTTCAGCCACACACGTTGCTGACCAGTGTATAAAATCGAGCACACAGCCAAGCAATCGCCATAACATACACTGGCAGTAGAATGGCCTCACTGAAGAGCTCAGTGACTTTCAATGTGGCACCGTCATAGGATGCCATCTTTTCAACAAGTTCATTTGTCAAATTTCTGCCCTGCTAGAGCTGCCCCGGTCAATTGTAGGTGCTGTTATTGTGAAGTAGAAAGTCTAGGAGCAACAGCGGCTCAGCCGCAAAGTGGTAGGCCACAAAAGCTCACAGAACGGGACTGCTGAGTGCTGAAGCGTGTAAAAATCGTTTGTCCTTGGTTGCAACACTCACTACCGAGTTCCAAACTGCCTCTGGAAGCAAAGTCAGCACAAAAACTGTTTGTCTGGAGCTTCATGAAATGGGTTTCCATGGCTGAGCAGCCACACACAAGCCTAAGATCACCATGCGCAATACCAAGCATCGGTTGGAGTGGTGTAAAGCTTGCCGCCATTGGACTCTGGAGCAGTGGAAACGCGTTCTCTGGAGTGATGAATCACGCTTCACCATCTGGCAGTCCGACGGACGAATCTGGGTTTGACGGATGCCAGGAGAACGCTACCTACCCCAATGCATAGTGCCAACTGTAAAGTTTGGTGTAGGAGGAATAATGATCTGGGGCTGTTTTCATGGTTCAGGCTAGGCACCTTATTTAAAGTGAAGTCATATTTAAAGCAACAGCATACAATGACATTCTAGACAATTCTGTGCTTCCAACTTTGTGGCAACAATTTGGGGAAGGCCCTTTCCTGTTTCAGCATGACAATGCCCTTGTGGACAAAGCGAAGTCCATACAGAAATGGTTCGTCAAGATCAGTGTGGAAGAACTTGACTGGCCTGCACAGAGCCCTGACCTCAACCCCATCAAACACCTTTGGGATGAATTGGAATGCCGACTGCAAGCGAGGCCTAATCGCCCAACATCATTGCCTGATCTCACTAATGCACTTGCGGCTGAATGGAAGCAAGTCCCCACAGCAATGTTCCACCATCTAGTGGAAATCCTTCCCAGAAGAGTGGAGGCTGTTATAGCATTAAAGGGGGGACCAACTCTATATTAAAGCCCATGAAATGTTCGACGATCAGGTGTCCACATACAGTAAATACTTTTAATCATGTAGTGTATGTAATGCAATATACTGTATGCAAGGGAGCCGAGGCCGTGAAGCAGTGACAGTTAGTGATGGCGGGAGAAGGGTTCGGTCCTGTGGAATGACTAGCATCACTGTCTGTCAGTAGAAGACAACAGACTCAGCCATTGCGACTGGAGCATGGGGGAACCAATCACAGAAGGGGAGGGAAATGGAGGGGAGGATGTTTGGCTCTTATCTACCTTTGACTTCACGTTTGGACCTCAAGGTTCGACCTCAGGGTTTGACCTTACTCATTCAACCTTACTTTTTTCCTGTCCAGATAAGAGAGGTTTTCCATTCTATCTCTATCTCTTTTTCTGTTTTACTAACAGCAGTGTGAAATTTGAAGTTTGAAAACGTTGTTGTGAAGAACATGTGATGTTGTTACTGAGGCCTTGGTCTGAGCATATTTACAGCCAGGGACACACTGTCCAGACAATTAGAGAAGTGGCTGCTGCAAAAGCCACATCGGCCAAGTCAAACAATCAGCCTGTAGTATACCTGCTTGACAGACACATGGGTCCGATTGGGCAAAGCCACACAAGGTCCAGCTACTTCAGTACAACTACTATAGCCAGCCACTATCCCCAGTATTTCTTAGAAGCCAATCATCTTCTCAGTAGTTAAACATCGAAAAGGATGAAGGCATGGCATACAAGATTAGAGATGGTCAAAACCAGTTTCTTACAAACTATGTAAACATAAGACACATAGACAATACATAAAAAGACAAATGAAACTTCAGAAATTCAAGCTAGCGTCTTGTAGAATCACATCGATCAAGTACAGGTAACACCTTGTTGACGACGATAAATAGGGTAGGCACGTCTTCAAATGACAGGCTGAACCAAAATAAAAAATATTCACACAAAATACTACTAAAAGAGCATTCAAATGAAAGTGATATTTATTGACTTTATCCCAAGTAAATGTATAATCAAAATGACCTTCCAAGCTCTTTGGTTCATATACAATAATCTTTTTATTTTGAGTGTGAAACAATCATTTCATTTTCCTTTGATCAAATTATTAAATATTTTTGGGAGGACAGAATATATAGCCTTTTCAGTTCCCAATTGGATTCTCTCTAACACAGTACAACTGTGACACTATTAACATAAGAAATGTAGACAGTAGGTCTACAGTAAAAAATTACTACAAAACTTGGGAAATTACACAAACTTTACTTCACTACTGGCTGTGCAGTAGCTGGTGACAGCTAATGAGACCTCCACATTAAATCATGTTACAAATGTTTCTACAACTAGCTAGAATTCTAACTATATTTACTTTCTCTAATGAACATAGTTAGCAACAATAAAAATGGTAGACATGCTTTTATTTAATTAGCCTACATTTTGTTAGGTAGGCCTATAGGCCTCTTCAATTCACCTCCAGTTAGCTGATCCTTGGAACATCTCTGTACAGAGCTCATAAGGGGAGCATAGGGTCAACTGATGGTCAACAGCTGTACACTGCTATTCGTCATCAATGACAACAATACTGCTCATGTGAGTAGCTTCAACAAAAACTGATTTCAAATCGGACAAAAAGAACACTCTGTCTCTGTCAAGGTGTGTGAGGAGATCAGTAATGTGGAGGGGGGAGGGCTGAATAGAAATACAAACAAAAACTCCAACTCACCACAATCACCGAAAATGGCTTTTCCTCCATGCTTCAGTCAGGGGGGCGCTTTCAAGTGGAGGGACCTCTTTCTCTTTCGTGACGATGTGGTCTATGTCTGTGCTGCTGTGTGTCTCTTTTTGGAACTCGTCTTCTTCTGGACACTGGTGTGTTTCAGTAGCAGCAGCTCGCGTGCGACTTCGCCCCGTTGCTCACTCGATTCCCTTGTTTCAGACCGCAGCTGAAGTGGCGTCTTTGCTTTGTGTTAATTCTCCCCTAATCCAGGAACGTTTCTATGCAGTGAAACAGACATGTGACAAGAAGGGGGGTGGAGGCAACACTTTAAGTTCCTTTCCCAATTTCAAACAATTTAATCACTGGAAAAATGTAACTTTTGTCCCTCCCTGTCTAAATGTTCAGGACACTTGTTTTTAGCTGACCACCAGTGGTGCTGATATCTCTCCAGATAGGAGAGAAAACTAGATGAGCATTTTCCTGAAAACCCATCACTGAAACAATGTGCTATTGTACAAACAGATGACTCTACTGTTGGTAAAAAGCTCTGACTTCTCATTGACTGCACATTGCACAACAAGTGCAGAGAGCAGTAATCAAAATTAACCCAAGAACATGTGAAATTAACAGTGTATATAAATACTTCTCAGCATAAATTGGTTTGTAACTTTATTTTGCATTTTTCTATTTGATTCAAGTATGTGACAAATGTTAAATTGTTCAACTCAAACACTATATTTGAAGCACTTTGAAATACATTTGGCTACTCTCTGTATCAGGGGAGGACTGTTAATCCTATAAACAAAATAATTTCATGGGAAAATGCAAAGAAAATCACTATAGCAAAAATGTGTTAAATTGAATTACCCAACAACATGACAATACAATTTATCTAAGTGTTATTACAGCATTTTTTATATATAAAATACATTTTAAAAAGGCTTCCAGGAAATATGGGCATTACAAAGCTACTATGCACATTTATCCTTAAGGGGGAAAAGTACAACGAAGTAACACACAGTTAACATATTTAAGCTGATCTATAACCTGTTTTTCAAGTACTGAATGACAAATGTTTGGCATGTTTTTGCGTAGGTACAATGTTATATAATATATCCGGAACCTAATCCAAACAACATAGCCTACTTCTGAAGTCAGGACCCTCAGGCAAAACAACATAATATGACAGTTGTAACTTGTAGCTTCACCAGCTTCACATCTCCCAGGTCATACTTGTCTATTTTACACTCGCCAGGTCTTTACCTCTTCAGCCAGGCCTTTACCTCTTCAGCCAGGCCTTTACCTCTTCAGCCAGGCCTTTACCTCTTCAGCCAGGCCTTTACCTCTTCAGCCAGGTCTTTACCTCTTCAGCCAGGTCTTTACCTCTTCAGCCAGGTCTTTACCTCTTCAGCCAGGTCTTTACCTCTTCAGCGTCAATGCTTTGGGAGTCTGTTGACCTGACATACCACAGTGTGGTAGGATACCAAGGCTACTTAGTTAAACTGAGGACAAGACTAACTCAGCAAATGGGAGTCTGACCAACTGACCACTATATTACACTGCCTAGTAGACTATATTCATCATAGTGCTATAATATATTTATTCTACAAAGTACTACTTGTGTAAGCTACTTTAAAAAACGAATTTTATCTTACTGTTTTTGAGGGACATACATCAAATCCAAATCATAAACATGACCACAGCAATTCAGCCAAGGCACTTTCTACCATAGGCCTACTTCTCTATCAACACTGCATCAAGAGCATGCTGTAAAAAGGTTTGCCAAATATAGCTCCCGTTCAAATGTAACGCATAGATAAATCAAACATGCTCCGTGGCCAAATGTTGAACCCAATGCAACAAAGAAACATTTAAATATTGATTAAAAATCAAGTCTTACCATCACAGAAGTAGCAATGCCCCTCAAAGAGAACAAGGTTTGGGTTTTACCAGACAGCGTAGGCTTTAAAAGGAACTACTAGATAAGATAGGATGTCAGGCTCAACAGTGAGGAACCAACTGGTCTGCAGAGTGTACCGTCCTGTAACTATCCCACGCTCTCCACTCAGTTAGTTCTGTTAATTTCCCTTAGGTCTGCTCTAGTAGTACATATGAGTGTTGCGCCACAACCATTGGAAACCCCTGGGAGGAGTGAAAAGAGGTTATTGGTGGAAAAATACAGGTCTGGTCTCCTTTCTTGTGTTCTCAATCTGAACACCCATTGCTGAGAATGAGTAGACTATGTCCAAATCATCTATTTATTTCTTTGACTAGCCTATATCTAACTGCATCGATGTAGAAATGTTCCTGCTGACAATGTAAAAAGGATTAAATAGGCAGTGATTAAGCCTAGCATTTCTTAGAATATTGGGAAACAATTTACAACATGATGTGTTTTTTACATTGTCTGAAAGTAGACACTCAGGAGATACAAAATGGTATATCATACACCACACATTCCCAGTGGGTCAGAAGTTTACATACACTCAATTAGTATTTGCGAGCATTGCCTTTAAATTGTTTAACTTGGGTCAAACATTTCGGGTAGCCTTCCACAAGCTTCCCAAAATAAGTTGGGTGAATTGTGGCCCATTCCTCCAGACAGAGCTGGTGTAACTGAGTCAGGTTTGTAGGCCTCCTTGCTCGCACATGCTTTTTCCCCAAAGATCTCTATAGGATTGAGGTCAGGGCTTTGCGATGGCCACTCCAATACCTTGACTTTGTTGTCCTTAAGCCATTTTGCCACAACATTGGAAGTATGCTTGGGGTCATTGTCCATTTGGAAGACCCATTTGCGACCAAGCTTTAACTTCCTGACTGATGTCTTGAGATGTTGCTCAATATATCCACATCATTTTCCATCCTCATGATGCCATCTATTGTGTGAAGTGCAACAGTCCTGCAGCAAAGCACCCCCACAACATGATGCTGCCACCCCCGTGCTTCACGGTTGGGATGGTCTTCTTCAGCTTGCAAGCCTCCCCCTTTTTCCTCCAAACATAACAACGGTCATTATGGCCAAAAAGTTATATTTTTGTTTCAGTACAATCTTTGTCCCCATGTGCAGTTGCAAACCATAGTCTGGCTTTTTAATGGCGGTTTTGGAGCAGTGGCGTCTTCCTTGCTGATCGGCCTTTCAGGTTATGTCGATATAGGACTCGTTTTACTATGGATATAGATACTTTTGTACCTGTTTCCTCCAGCATCTTCACAAGGTCCTTTGCTGTTGTTCTGGGATTGATTTGCACTTTTCGCACCAAAGTACGTTCATCTCTAGGAGACAGAAGGCGTCTCCTTCCTGAGCGCTATGACAGCTGCGTGGTCCCATGGTGTTTATACTTGTGTACTATTGTTTGTACAGATGAACGTGGTACCTTCAGGCATTTGGACATTTCTTCCAAGGATGAACCAGGCTTCTGGAGGTCTACAATTTTTTTCTGAGGTCTTGGCTGATTTCTTTTGATTTTCCCATGATGTCAAGCAAAGAGGCACTGAGTTTGAAGGTAGGCCTTGAAATACATCCACAGGTACACCTCCAATTGACTCAAATTATGTCAATTAGCCTATCAGAAGCTTCTAAAGCCATGACATCATTTTCTGGAATATTCCAAGCTGTTTAAAGGCACAGTCAATTTAGTGTATTTAAACGTCTGACCCACTGGAATTGTGATACAGTGACTTATAAGTGAAATAATCTGTCTGTAAACAATTGTTGGAAGAATTACTTGTGTCATGCACAAAGTACATGTCCTAACCGACTTGCCAAAACTATAGTTCGTTAACAAGAAATTTGTAGAGTGGTTGAAAAACAAGTTTTAATGACTCCAACCTAAGTGTATGTAAACTAACCGACTTCAACTGTACATTACACCTAATCTCGTTCCTGACACTGTCACGTCCTGACCAGCAGATGGAGCTATTGTATTAGTTTTGGGGTCAGGACGTGGCAGTTTTTTGTGTGTGAATGTTTGTGTTGGTGATTGGGACTTCCAATTGAAGGCAGGTGTGTTGAGTTGCCTTTGATTGGAAGTCCTATATAGGTGTGTGTGTTTTTCTTTGGGGTTGTGGGTAGTTGTTTTTGCACTGCTTTTAATAGCCTGCAGAACTGTTGCACTGTCGTGAGTATCTCTTATTGTTTTGTCAAGTGGATGCTTTACTCCTTTTTCTTTGAAATTAAAATATGAGCATCCATATTCCCGCTGCGTCTTGGTCCTCTTCTCTTCAGTACGAATCTTGTGACAGAACTACCCACCACCAAAGGACCAAGCAGCGGAAGAGGAAGAAGCCACAGGAGGACTACTGGAAGCAGCGCGCTCGGGAGGAGATGGATTCCTGGTCGCTGGAAGTATTGGAGGAGAGGATTGACTGGACATGGGAGCAGTTGCGGGCCCACTGTGACAACCTGCCTGGGAGGCAGGTAGAACCCGAGAGGCAGCCCCAATAATTTTTTGGGGGGGGGCACAAGGGCTATTTGGCGGGGCGAGATTGGAGCCCCAGGCCAGCTCCCCGTACCCTTGTAGGGCAGACTGGACAGGTCCCGTGCTTTGGGGTTGGGGCTGTGGTGAGGCCTGGGATTTTCAGGCCGGTAGGCACAGTACCAGCGCCCCGCATGTGCCAGGGCGAAGTAGGCATCGAGCCGGAAGGGGTGATGCCAACCCTGCGCTCAAGACCGCCAGTGCGCCTCTACGGTCCGGTGTTTCCCGCCATACGCACTAGCATGGAGGTGCGTGTCTCCAGGCTGGCACGTCCAGTACCAGCCCCACGCATCAGGCGTCTAGTGCGTCAGCCCAGCCCCGCCAGTCAAGAGTCACCTGAGCTGCCCGCCAGTCAAGAGTCGCCTGAGCTGCCCGCCAGTCAAGAGTCGCCTGAGCTGCCCGCCAGTCAAGAGTCGCCTGAGCTGCCCGCCAGTCAAGAGTCGCCTGAGCTGCCCGCCAGTCAAGAGTCGCCTGAGCTGCCCGCCAGTCAAGAGCCGCCTGAGCTGCCCTCCAGTCAAGAGTCGCCTGAGCTGCCCGCCAGTCAAGAGTCGCATGAGCTGCCCGCCAGTCAAGAGTCGCCTGAGCTGCCCGCCAGTCAAGAGTCGCCAGAGCTGCCTGCCAGTCAGGAGCCGCCAGAGCCGCCCGCTAGTCAGGAGCTGCCAGAGCGGCCCGCTAGTCAGGAGCTGCCAGAGTGGCCCGACTGCCCGGAGCTGCCAGAGTGGCCCGACTGCCCGGAGCTGCCTGAGTGGCCCGACTGCCCGGAGCTGCCAGAGTGGCCCGACTGCCCGGAGCTGCCAGAGTGGCCCGACTGCCCGGAGCTGCCTGAGTGGCCCGACTGCCCGGAGCTGCCAGAGTGGCCCGACTGCCCGGAGCTGCCAGAGTGGCCCGACTGCCCGTAGCTGCCAGAGTGGCCCGACTGCCCGGAGCTGCCTGAGTGGCCCGACTGCCTGGAGCTGCCAGAGTGGCCCGACTGCCCGGAGCTGCCAGAGTGGCCCGACTGCCCGGAGCTGCCAGAGTGGCCCGCCTGTCCTCCGGCCCAGCCCGAGTGGCCCTCCTGTCCTCCGGCCCAGCCCGAGTGGCCCTCCTGTCCTCCGGCCCAGCCCGAGTGGCCCTCCTGCCCTCCGGCCCAGCCCGAGTGGCCCTCCTATCCTCCGGCCCAGCCCGAGTGGCCCTCCTGTCCTCCGGCCCAGCCCGAGTGGCTCTCCTGTCCTCCGGCCCAGCCCGAGTGGCCCTCCTGTCCTCCGGCCCAGCCCGAGTGGCCCTCCTGTCCTATGGCCCAGCCCGAGTGGCCCTCCTGTCCTCCGGCCCAGCCCGAGTGGTCCGTCTGCCAGGGTCAGCCCAAGTGGCCCATCTGCCCGGCGCAGCTAGCGGCGCCACCGAAGAGGGCGACGCCGAAGGTGGAGCGAGGTCCACGTCCTGCACCTGAGCCACCTCCAGGATAGGTGGGTTGTGGACGGAGGGTGTAGCACAGTGCCGTCATTGACGGCAGCCACCCTCCCTTCCCTCCCTTATTGTTTAGGGGTTATTGTTTAATGGGTTTTTGTTGGGGATTTTTTTGTTGTTGTGTGTTTTCTGTTGGTAGGTGCATTCCGGGGTCTGCACCTTGAGGGGGGGGGGTACTGTCACGTCCTGACCAGCAGATGGAGCTATTGTATTAGTTTTGGGGTCAGGACGTGGCAGTTTTTTGTGTGTGAATGTTTGTGTTGGTGATTGGGACTTCCAATTGAAGGCAGGTGTGTTGAGTTGCCTTTGATTGGAAGTCCTATATAGGTGTGTGTGTTTTTCTTTGGGGTTGTGGGTAGTTGTTTTTGCACTGCGTTAAATAGCCTGCAGAACTGTTGCACTGTCGTGAGTATCTCTTATTGTTTTGTCAAGTGGATGCTTTACTCCTTTTTCTTTGAAATTAAAATATGAGCATCCATATTCCCGCTGCGTCTTGGTCCTCTTCTCTCCACTACGAATCTTGTGACAGACACTTCCGCCCAAATACACGGAAGGTCAGTAGGACCAATCCATCAAACGTGGCCTTCATTAGTTAGTGTTAGGTTTAAAAATTACATTTTTAGCTTTATTTAACTAGGCAAGTAAGAACAAATTCTTATTTACAATGTCGGCCTACCCCAGCCAAACCCTAACCCGGACGATGCTGGACCAATTGTGCACCTCCCTATGGGACTCCCAATCACGGCCGGTTGTGATACAGTCTGGAATCAAACCAGGGTCTGTAGTGATGCCTCTAGCACTGAGATGCAGTGCCTTAGACCGCTGCGCCACTCGAGAGCCCCAAGATAAATTGTGGAAATGGGCAAGGTTAAGCCATAATTATGACTTTTTGACTGTATTAAGTAGTAACGGTGACAAAAACTTTACTCAGTAAAGGTAATTCCTATAGAATTCTATGGTCACTCCCCCTAAGGACAACTTTGAATGGTTGATATCCTAGGTTATATGTGCAATAGCCTGGGGACAACGTTACACCAAGAAACACTTACCTTGATGAAAGCACCCAACCTAAAGAAATTTAAAGTGTATTTTCTTCTGGAACCAAGTTACATGTTCCTCAGTACACAAACACGCACGCAACAACAACGAGCCATACCGCACGATGCTGGGCCCAGTCACATTGACCCACTCCCCTGCTGAAAGATCAGCCACAAAATGTCTGCACCAGTGTAATAGGTTATAATCAAGCCCTGGTCTCCAGCATGGGAACAGAAGAATAATACCTGGTGTGGTGGTCTCAAGTTGGACTACCCCAAATCATCTTGTTTCTGACACACACACACACACACACACACACACACACACACACACACACACACACACACACACACACACACACACACACACACACACAAAACACAAAACACAAGCTTTGCAGGTCCATCACCCATTTAAATACCTCTCACACCCTACAGTAACCTGTGGATCATGAGAGAACG
Organism: Salmo trutta; assembly: GCF_901001165.1. Classification (NCBI taxonomy): domain Eukaryota; kingdom Metazoa; phylum Chordata; class Actinopteri; order Salmoniformes; family Salmonidae; genus Salmo; species Salmo trutta. Next base: position 24,545,966 of record NC_042977.1, read on the forward strand.
TTCATAAATCAGCAGAATGTACATTCATTCATAACACATCCATAAAGACTGATTTAAAGTCAGACCCCTTTGGTCATTCATAACCCATACATAGAGGCTTAATGATGTAAACACAAATGTACTAACACTTAGGGAAGTATCACTAACAGCTAAAACAAATAAACACAAGACATGTTCAAACTATACATTTCCTTTTATTTTTACATTTTAAAACAATACAAATACATGAAGTTCTTAAAAGTTCAGCAATGCAATTACATTGAACATTAGACAGGGCTGTGAATAGTGTAGCTTGTCAAATGGATTAAATTGTTGTTTTTTTGCTCATCAATCTAAACACAATACCCCTGAATGACATTGTATGTAGATTGTGTGTAGATTGATGAGCAAAAAAACAACAATTTAATCAATTTTAGAATAAGACTGTAATGTAACAAAATGTGGGAAAACTGAAGGGTCTGAATACTTCCCGAAGGCATTGAATATATTTTTAGGAACTCAGTTGGGGTCTCAACTTACTGTTTAGAGTTTTAATAGTAGAATACACAAGGTGCGGTTTCGAAATTTGGTTGTGCATCAGAAGTTTTTCTCTTGTTATGTCAGTCACTAACAGTCACTCAATAAGCCCTGTAAGTTAGTCCAGCCAGCTACAGTATCTAAACTTGTAGTAATCATGAATGAATACCGACCGGGCACACAGGGCACGTGCCCAGAGCCCCTGACCTCCAGGGGGCCCCATTGATTTTTTTTGTCATTGTCACTCAGATATCATGTTAACATGGCATAAGTCATAGCAAAGTGTGTAGAATAGCAGGAAATTGTTTTGCCAACAAGGTGAAGGGGGTCCCCCAATAAAATCTCACTTAGGGCCTACCAAAAAGGGGCATCTTTTAAAAACATGACCTTGGATCACAGGAAAACACTGAATTTCTGAAAAGGTTTAAGAACCTCTGACATAGACCATATCTATGAGATCATCAGGTCCTAGATACACTTGCCGGGAACACATCTTACTCAATGCTCTCTTTTCTGAGTAGACCTTAACTTAGGCTAACTTATTGATATTGAGATGGCTCATGTTCGGAAGAGAGAGGACTGTATTTCAGGAGGAATTGTGGGAGTAATGACCAAAGGTCAACATCTAGCCTGATAACTACATATTTGCAAATAGGCCAGTGGTTCCTTGTTAAGTCAACTTGTATCCCTCTAATTAAAAGGTGTAGTGAGGCAGCTAAGCTGAAATATCCATAACGATAGTTAATTTTGTGTAAAAAGCACCAAGTGGGTCTAGCTGTTCGGCTCTAGCCATTTAAAAACAATAATATATTCTAACAATGGTATCAATATTGGCTTTGGTTAGGATTAGCCTATAGAAGAATGAGTGAAGTATGCATGCCGGTGTCTGCCATCACCTCAAACAGATGTATTAAGTGGGCAGGTTTTAAAACTCACTTGACCCTTGTCCTATAGCCTCTTCATAGCCAATTTTAGACTAAGTGGTATAGTTGAATTCAGCAAATCCCATTACTCTTATCCTAAGCAATGGCGGGAAAAGCAGTAATGACAATCTGCTATGGTATGATTGGCCTCCTCCTACTGTCTCTGTAGCTACATGATACTAAACCTCCTCCCATGCCCTCCACCCACCGCCCCATAGATAGCACTGGGGCTCACACTACAGATCCTCACTGCTGTTTGTTGGGCTAGGGCTAAATATGGCATTAACTTCTGAGAGAGTTCACTAAAACTAAATCCAAACCAGCTAAGTGTGAAATTGGGAAAGACATTCTAGATCCACTTTAAAAGTTATTTTTGTAGTAATTACTGGAATTATTATCAGTTGTGTTGTTTTGCTTCTCCTTTATATCCCCTCTGTTATGTCTGAGTGGGTAAGAGGACTTCACCAGAGACAGATATAAGCCTAGACCTAGTGTCAGTTTTGTGGTATAGTGGAGATGTACAAAGTATTGGATTTCACTATTCTGGAGTTTCTGGTTTATGCTAAGGATGAGTGACATCCAACTGGTGTCTGAATATGATGCAAGTTACTCACTGGACTTGAGAAACATCAATGAACATCTATAAACATTGTGGTCTGGCTGTAATACAGCAAAGCAGCTTCTCGTTGGATTTTTCACTTTTCACTGGATGAAAACGCTAAGCCAAACTCTACTCAAGTACACCTGACTATAACAGAAAAAGTTCAAAATACACCACTTTGCACTGGGTGGGAAGGAAACATTTTAGAATTTATTTCTGTGGTAAAACAAAGTATGAAAAACATGTAATGTTTAATTTCATGTTACTCAACAAATAAAATGGGTTACATAAACAAGATGGAAATGTCTGTTTCAGGCCCTGTGGGGTGGGGCGATTGAATGACCTATTGTTGAATTAACCTGTCTGAGCTAGGGGGCAGTATTTTCACGGCCGGATGAAAAACGTACCCAATTTAAACAGGTTACTACTCTGGCCCAGAAACTAGAATATTAGTAGATTTGGATAGAAAACATTCTGAAGTTTCTAAAACTGTTTGAATGGTGTCTGTGAGTATAACAGAACTCATATGGCAGGCAAAAACCTGAGAAAATTCCAAGCAGGAAGTGGAAAGTCTGAGAATTGTAGTTCTTCTTTTGATTCTCTATCGAAACCACTGTGTCTGTGGGGAACGTTGCACTTCCTAAGGCTTCCATTGGCTGTCTAAAGCCTTCAGAAAGTGGTTTGAGCATTGTCCTGTCACTGGGCAGATAATAGGAGCTCAGTTTCTGAGTGGACTGCCTGGCAACAAAGGGATTGGATATGCTCGGTCCCGCGAGCCCGCCCTCCTTCTTTTTCTTCTTGAATGAATATGTTATTGTCCGGTTGGAATATTATCGCAATTTTACGTTAAAAATACCATAAAGATTGATTTTAAACAGCGTTTGACATGCTTCTGAATACGGTAATGGAACATTTTGACTTTTCGTCTCTCGTTCCGCGCTCGCGCGTTATGCCTTTGGATAAGTGATCTGTACGCACGAACAAAACGGAGGTATTTGTACATAAATATGGATTATTTCAAACAAAAACAACATTTCTTGTGTAGCAGTCCTGGGAGTGCATTCTGACGAAGACCAGCAAAGGTAAGAGCATATTTCTAATACTAATTCTGAGTTTAGGTTGCTCCGAACTTGGCGGGTGTCTGAATAGCTCGCCGTGATGGCTGAGCTATGTACTCAGAATATTGAAAAATTAGCTTTCTCTGTAAAGCTATTTTAAAATCTGACACAGCGGTTGCATCCAGGGGTAGTCTATAATTCTTAAAATAATTGTTATATATTTTGTCAACGTTTATGATGAGTATTTTTGTAAATTGATGTGCACATTCACCGGACGTTTTGGTGGGAATACATTTTCTGAACATCACGCCCCAATGTAAAATGCCGTTTTTGGATATAAATATGAACTTTATCGAACAAAACATACATGTATTGTGTAACATAATGTCCTAGGAGTGTCATCTGATGAAGATCGTCAAAGGTTAGTGCTTCATTTAGCTGTGTTTTGGGTTTTATTGACACATGCCCTTGCTTGGAAAATGGCTGTGTGATTATTTTTGTCTATGTACTCTCCTAACATAATCTAATGTTTTGCTTTCGCTGTAAAGCTTTTTTGAAATCGGACAATGTGGTTAGATTAACGAGAAGTTTATCTTTAAAATGGTGTAAAATAGTTGTATGTTTGAGAAAGTTGAATTATGACATTTTGTTGTTTTTGAATTTTCCGCCCTGATATTTCACCGGCTGTGTCCCGCAGGTCTGGCGTCCCACCTAGCCCATAGAAGTTAACAGTGATGATATATGTGACTAATTTCAAGAAGAAGCTAGGCGTATGTCACATGTCACTAGTTCACAGGATAGGTATTTGAAGATCATTTTTTTGTATAAATTCCTTCTGGAACCTGTGAACTTTCATGTGCCTTAATAACAAACTTTTATGCCATCTGTAAATACGAATAAAATTGTTAAAATTACGAACCTAGTTGGTTTTGCAACAGAAAAAGTGAGGAACCTTCCTGCTAGCCATGATTGGCTGAGATAATGGATGGGCTGGACATGCCAAGAGATTAGTTTGGATCGGTCTGCCATGTAGCACACTTCTGTCTATAACATGAGCTGCTCAGTATGTGTAGATAATCATTGCTACTGTGGCTATTTTGAAAGATATAATTGTTGCTACTGCTCTCAACAACATTGCTGCCCTGAATTTAGAAGGAGCTATCTACAAAGATCAGTGGGAAAATGTTGTGATGACTACTTTCTGCACACGGTCAGTGTGAACCGGAGTGACTTGACACAACGGGCCAAACAAGCTGTAGCTAGCTACAAACAAAATGGAAAAGACACGCTGCCGTGAAGTGTTCATCCATGTATACGGGTAAGGGGAAAGGGGGGTGGGTACCTAGTCAGTTGTCCAACTGAATGTATTCAACTGAAATGTGTCTTCACCCAACCCCTCTGAATCAGAGAGGTGCAGGGGCTGCCTTAATCGAAATCCACGTCTTCGGTAAGAGTCTATCTAAACGTTTTGATGTAATACGTTTCTAATGCTGTTTTCTTTGCAAGTTAAAGTGTGCTGTTAGATAACTAGCGAACGTTAGCTTGCTGGCTGACATTAAGTGTATAATCTGTGTAGTAATATTATTCGTATCTCAGCAATCCATTTGCATCGCTAGTTATAGCCAAACGTTAGCTAGCTAGCTAACATTAAACCTAGTTGGTTAGCTTTAGGTACCTACAGATTAATACTACAGCGTTTTATGCATGGTGGCTATCTATGACAAACCGTTTATACTGTAGCTATGGGTTGGGATTATGGTTCATTGTTTAGCTAGCTTCATGTCTAAACAAAAGACTCTACCTCGCCAGATGATTACATGACCCATAGCCAGATGTGTCTGGGGCTGATTACGGCCATTTATTGTATTTCATGAAATATGTACATGTCTAGACAATAGGGACCCATCCCCTAGATGTGGCTGAGGGGTGGTTATAACATTTCTTTCACATTACCCATCAATTTAGACAAGTGTGTCTTGGTAAGCATCACCTTATAATGATAAAATATTTATAAAATATTTTTATCTGGACACTTTCTATTTTTGATATTGTTACTATGCAAGTAACCATTTCACTGTACCGTTTAAACCTTCTGTATCCTGTGCATCTGACAAATAAACTTTGATTTTCTTTGATATAGTGTGTGTTTACCAGAGATGGTAAATGTGATGAACAACATGATCTGCACCAAAGTCAGATTAGGATATAGGCCAAAGACTTACGTAAACTCACCCCATTCCGTACAAATGTGCGCAACCGCGACATTCAAACGAGGCTACAAAGAAAAGTAATGGGACTGTAGTGACTGTATTTACTTCAAAATCTGGGGTGTGAACTACGTTTCTATTCAAGCGTTGATCGACATGGTAATGGCTTTATAGTATTGGAGAAAAGTAGAAATAACTGACCCTCCGTTACATCGTGACGTGTCATGCCGTAACGTACAGCACGCATAAAGCAACTATTTCTGTCTTACAATCTCTCTCCACCAGGAGTAGCACATTTCTCATCGTTTAAAAACAAGAAATGGACAGTGACGGGGGTAAAGGGGGATACCTAGTCATTTTTTGCGTCGTCACTGTAAGCGATCATGACTTTCAAAGCCTCTGTTTACTTCTGAAGATCACTTTAGCACCGCCCTAAAAACCCGATTCAAATTCGACACAAACCTTCAAATAGGTATGTAAAGACACATTATATAAACTCTTTATAGTTTTCTATTTACATTTTAGAGGCGATAAGGTGATAAGTTGGACAGATCGAGTGAAAAAAAGCCGTTTTCCCACACATCTCCTCTCCTTCTCACTATCACGCATTAGTTTCGCTTCCCCACCCACCATTTTTAAAAAGACCCGAAGGAGCTCATTGCCTTCTTGAATTATGCAGAAACGGGCAGCGTGGAGGTCATGTCATTAATTTTGTTGAAAAGGGGAGAAATTGTGCTTTACAATGGTATTGACATTACAGTTGATCTGGAAGTTTTACATTTTTGGGGCACTAAAATAAGGTCAATTGTACGGACCAAGGCGATGTACAAAAGTGAGTGAGTTTACATTAGATAAAGTGTATTTCTAGCTGGAGTTTTTCCTTATTGTATGCTACTACCTTTACCACTTTTAGTCTTAATGTTTGGTTGTTTACTACACTACCTTACTCACTCTGTTTAGCACATGACCTGACGTGAATCCTTGAAGAGATGGGTGGGGCTAAGGCTATATATGCTAATGAGTGCAAACGGGGAAAATAATATTTCAAAGACAGGCAGTCCAGCTCATAAAGTTATTCATATAATTAGGAGATACCATGTCATTTTTGGTAAGTTTGTACATTTACATGTGAATGTGAACAAGAGACATTGTGCAAATGAACAGTCAAGGCTCTGGAGCAGCATGTGTGGGGTCTGGAGTTGCTAGGGCAACAGGCCTTCCTGCTCTGCTTGGAGAAGATAGAGGAGGAAACGGCCCGAGAGCGGAGAGAAGAAAAAATGCAAGGAAATCAAAATATATCAGTGGCAGCTGTACAAATAACTCATCCAAAGGCTTTGACTTCTCAAACACTTAGATAACTAGCAAATTAAACTTGGGGGTCGCGTTAACGTAGAATTATTTATTTTTCACACAAGAAAAAAAGATACAACACATAAGTACTGGATCTTGCTGCGTTTTGTAAACGCAGATCTAAAATGCTTCTTATTGTAATTTCTGCTCGGCATCACAAATTTTGTACTTCAGTTGCACTTCTCCACTCGAATAAGAATTCACGAACTGAGAGTGCTGTGACTGATGTGAAGCTACTATTCTCGGGTTAGCTAGCATACTTTTCTCTGGTAAAATGCAAGATTAACTTTAAGAAAAACATTAGGGAATTTAGCTTGCTACATTTTTTCTATGATCAACAGAAATATGATGGCCATGCATAGTTTTTGCAAAAAATATATTGCGTTTTCATTGTAAGCTCATTTAGCCTACTTGTGTGGCTGCCAGCCAAATAGCATTGCACTTCTTTTGTCATATGATGAAAATGAAGCTATTTTATGCCAAATGTGTTGCACTAGTGTATTTTCTGTGAAGAAAAACTATATTTGCACGTCCCTGATCACTCTATGGAAGCAAAAAAATATATAGATATTTATTTTTTTTACACCCTTTTTCTCCCCAATTTCGTGATTACGATGTCAAATCGCTGCAACTCCCCAACGGGCTCGGGAGAGGTGAAGGTCGGGTCATGCATCCTCCGAAACATGACCCGCCAAACCAGAAAAAAAACGTAATCTATCTACACAAAATACCTCATAATGACAAAGCAAAAACAGGTTATTAGAGATTTTTGCAAATGTATTAACATTTTTAAACCGAAATATCACATTTACATAAGTATTCAGAGTCTTTACTCAATACTTTGTTGAAGCACTTTGACAGCCTCGAGTCGTCTTGGGTATGACGCTACAAGCTTGACACATCTGTATATGGGGAGTTTCTCCCATTCTTCTCTGCAGATTCTCTCAAGCTCTGTCTAACATCTCCAGAGATGTTAGATCGGGTTCAAGTCCGGGCTCTGGCTGGGCCACTCAAGGACATTCAGAAACTTGTCCCAAAGCCACTCATGCATTGTCTTGGCTGTGTGCTTAGAGTCATTGTCCTGTTGGAAGGTGAACCTTCGCCCCAGTCTGAAGTCCTGAGCGCTCTGGAGCAGGTTTTCATCAAGGATCTCTCTGTACTTTGCTCCATTCATCTTTCTCTCAATCCTGACATCCCCACAGCATGATGCTGCCACCACCATGCTTCATCATAGGGATGGTGCCAGGTTTCCTCCAGACATGACTCTTGGCATTCAGGCCAAAGAGTTCAATCTTGGTTTCATCAGACCAAACTCCAAGCAGGTTGTCATGTGCCTTTTACCGAGGAGAGGCTTCTGTCTGGCCACTCTACCATAAAGGCCTGATTGGTGGAGTGCTGCAGAGATGGTTGTCCTTCTGGACGGTTCTCCCATCTCCACAAAAGAACTATGGAGCTCTGTCAGAGTGACCATCGGGTTCTTGATCACCTTCCCGACCAAGACTCTTCTCCCCCGATTGCTCAGTTTGGCCGGGCGGCCAGCTCTAGGAAGAGTCTTGGTGGTTCCAAACTTCTTCCATTTAAGAATCATCATCGGCAGACTCAATAGCCTTGGTTTCTCAAATGATTGCCTCGCCTGGTTCACTAACTACTTCTCTGATAGAGTTCAACGTGTCAAATCGGATGGCCTGTTGTCCGGGCCTCTGGTAGTCTCTATGGGGGTGCCACAGGGTTCAATTCTTGGGCTAACTCTTTTCAATGTATACATCAATGATGTCGCTCTTGCTGCAGGTGAGTCTCTGATCCACCTCTACGCAGACGACACCATTCAGTATACTTCTGGCCCTTCTTTGGACACTGTGTTAACAACCCTCCAGACGAGCTTCAATGCCATACAACTCTCCTTCCGTGGCCTCCAACTGCTCTTAAATACAAGTAAAACTAAATGCATGCTCTTCAACCAATCGCTGCCCGCACCTGCCCGCCCGTCCAGCATCACTACTCTGGACAGTTCTTACTTAGAATATGTGGACAACTACAAATACCTAGGTGTCTGGTTAGACTGTAAGCTCTTCTTCCAGACTCACATCAAACATCTCCAATCCAAAGTTAAATCTAGAATTGGCTTCCTATTTCACAACAAAGCATCCTTCACTCATGCTGCCAAACATACCCTCGTAAAACTGACCATCCTACCAATCCTCGACTTCGGCGATGTCATTTACAAAATAGCCTCCAATACCCTATTCAATAAACTGGATGCAGTCTATCACAGTGCCATCCGTTTTGTCACCAAAGCCCCATATACTACCCACCACTGCGACCTGTACGCTCTCGTTGGCTGGCCCTCGCTTCATACTCGTCGCCAAACCCACTGGCTCCAGGTCATCTACAAGACCCTGCTAGGTAAAGTCCCCCCTTATCTCAGCTCACTGGTCACCGTAGCAGCACCCACCTGTAGCACGCGCTCCAGCAGGTATATCTCTCTGGTCACCCCCAAAGCCAATTCCTCCTTTGGCCGTCTCTCCTTCCAGTTCTCTGCTGCCAATGACTGGAACGAACTACAAAAATCTCTGAAACTGGAAACACTTATCTCCCTCACTAGCTTTAAGCACCAACTGTCAGAGCAGCTCACAGATCACTGCACCTGTACATAGCCCATCTATAATTTAGCCCAAACAACTACCTCTTCCCCTACTGTATTTATTTATTTATTTATTTTGCTCCTTTGCACCCCATTATTTATATTTCTACTTTGCACTTTCTTCCACTACAAATCTACCATTCCAGTGTTTTACTTGCTATATTCTATTTACTTTGCCGCCATGGACTTTTTTGCCTTTACCTCCCTTATCTCACCTCATTTGCTCACATTGTATATATACTTATTTTTATACTGTATTATTGACTGTATGTTTGTTTTACTCCATGTGTAACTCTGTGTTGTTGTATGTGTCGAACTGCTTTGCTTTATCTTGGACAGGTCACAATTGTAAATTGGAACTTGTTCTCAACTTGCCTACCTGGTTAAATAAAGGTTAAATAAATAAATAAATAAATAAAGAATAACGGAGGACACCGTATTCTTGGGGAACTTCAATGCTGCAGAAAAAATGTTGTACCCTTTCCCAGATCTGTGCCTCGACACAATCCTGTCTCGGAGCTCACGGACAATTTCTTCGATCTCATGGCATGGTTTTAGCTCTGACATGCACTGTGAACTGTAGGACCTTATATAGACAGGCGTGTGCCTTTCCACATCATGTCCAATCAATTGAATTTACCACAGATGGACTCCAATCAAGTTGTAGAAACATCTCAACAATGATCAATGGAAACAGGATGCACCTGAACTCCATTTCGAGCCTCATAGCAAAGGGTCTAAACACTTAAGTAAATAAGGTATTTTTATTTATTTAAATTTGCAAAAAAATCTAAAAACCTGTTTTGCTTTGTCATTATGGGGTATTGTGTGTAGATTGACGTGAAAAACATTTTATTTAATCTATTTTAGAATAATGCTGTAATATAAAAAAATGTGGGAAAAGGGAAGGGGTCTGAATACTTTCCGAATGCTACGGCATATGCAGGTATCTTCGCTAGCAAACTAGCGAGCCAGCTAACGTTAGTTATTTAGCCTACTAACGTTAGCCATTAGCCTAGCCAGCCCAGCCAATCAGCACAGCTATGGTTGGCATGCTTGAGCCCAAATACTGAAGAGCGGTTAGAACACAACTAACACAACTAAAACATAACTGCAGATCAAATGAGCAGAGACTTAGAGACTGATGGCTGAGGCCCAATCAGGGACAATCAGGGAAAATCCAATATCTATGCAGTGCCTTAGACCACTGCGCCACTCGGCCACTCACTAAATTACTAAATTAAGTCTTTGACCACATTGTGTTGTTACTTTGGTGAATAAAAACGAATGCATCTTACCCTTTAAGCAAAAGTTTGAGTTACGCACATCAAGTAGGTCCCCCCACATGGTAATACCTATAGAGAACCTATTAAATTACTAGAGGGCCAATGTCATAATCATAAAATTCCAGAATTTGGCAAAATGGCAGCCATGTTGGTCAAGGAAAATCCAAAACCAGTCTAATTGGAATGAATGGCAATAGTGGCATACTGTAGGTGATGACTTTCCTGCCTTTACTTATGCAGGAAAATTAAAGTAAGGCATGTGGTGTATCAAAAAATGTGTAATAGAAATGCTATCACCCCAAAATATTGTTGTGTAATTATAAATACAGTTTATACAGGTTTTATACACATTTTCTGTACAAATAGCCTCTAAAATATATGTAAACAGACCATAAATGTCTCAGATTTTGTTTTCTTGGAAAGCTACTGTATGAGTGCTATTATATGATACAACAGAAACCGTGGATTGATGGCAGCATTCACGCAAAACTGAAAGCGCGAACCACTGCTTTTATTCAGGGCAGGTGACCGGAAACATGACCGAATACAAACAGTGTAGCTTTTCCCTCCGCAGGGCAATCAAACAAGCTAAGCGTCAGTATAGAGACAAAGTAGAGTCGCAATTCGACGGCTCAGAGAGGTATGTGGCAGGGTCTACAGTCAATCACAAACTACAAAAGGAAAACCAGCCCCGTCGCGGACCACTATGTCTTGCTCCCAGACATACTAAACAACTTCTTTGCTCGCTTTGAGGACAATACAGTGCCACTGACACGGCCCGCTACCAAAACCTGCGGGCTCTCCTTCACTGCAGCCAACGTGAGTAAAACATTTAAACATGTTAACCCTCGCAAGGCTGCCGGCCCAGACGGAATCCCCAGCCGCGTCCTCAGAGCATGTGCAGACCAGCTGGCTGGTGTGTTTAGGGACATATTCAATCAATCCTTATCCCAGTCTGCTGTTCCCACATGCTTCAAGAGGGCCACCATTGTTCCTGTTCCCAAGAAAGCTAAGGTAACTGAGCTAAATGACTATCGCCCCGTAGAACTCACTTCCGTCATCATGAAGTGCTTTGAGAGACTAGTCAAGGACCATATCACCTCCACCCTACCTGACACCCTAGACCCACTCCAATTTGCTTACCGCCCCAATCGCAATCACACTGCACACTGCCCTAACCCATCTGGACAAGAGGAATACCTATGTAAGAATGCTGTTCATCGACTACAGCTCAGCATTTAACCCCATAGTACCCTCCAAACTCGTCATTAAGCTCGAGACCCTGGGTCTCGACCCCGCCCTGTGCAACTGGGTCCTGGACTTCCTGACGGGCCGCCCCCAGGTGGTGAGGGTAGGTAACAACATCTCCACCCCGCTGATCCTCAACACTGGGGCCCCACAAGGGTGCGTTCTCAGCCCTCACCTGTACTCCCTGTTCATCCATGACTGCGTGGCCATGCATGCCTCCAACTCAATCATCAAGTTTGCAGACGACACTAAAGTGGTAGACTTGATTACCAACAACGACGAGACGGCCTACAGGAAGGAGGTGAGGGCCCTCGGAGTGTGGTGTCAGGAAAATAACCTCACACTCAACGTCAACAAAACAAAGGAGATGATCGTGGACTTCAGGAAACAGCAGAGCGAGCAGCCCCCTATCCACATCGACGGGACAGTAGTGGAGAAGGTGGAAAGTTTTAAGTTCCTCGGCGTACACATCACGGACAAACTGAAATGGTCCATCCACACAGACAGCGTGGTGAAGAAGGTGCAGCAGCTCCTCTTCAACCTCAGGAGGCTGAAGAAATTTGGTTTGTCACCAAAATCACTCACAAACTTTTATAGATGCACAATCGAGAGCATCCTGTCGGGCTATATCACTGCCTGGTATTGCAACTGCTCCACCCACAACCGTTAGGCTCTCCAGAGGGTAGTGAGGTCTACACAACGCATCACCGGGGGCAAACTACCTGCCCTCCAGGACACCTACACCACCCGATGTCACATGAAGGCCAAAAAGATCATCAAGGACAACAACTACCCGAGCCACTGCCTGTTCAGCCCGCTATCATCCAGAAGGCGAGGTCAGTACAGGCGCATCAAAGCGGGGACCGAGAGACTGAAAAACAGCTTCTATCTCAAGGCCATCAGACTGTTAAACAGCCATCACTAACATTGAGTGGCTGCTGCCAACATACTGACTCATCTCTAGCCACTTTAATAATGAAAAAATGTATGTAATAAATGTATCACTAGCCACTTTAAACAATGCCACTTTATATAATGTTTACATACCCTACTTTACTCATCTCATATGTATATACTGTACTCTATACCATCTACTGCATCTTGCCTATGCCGTTCGGCCATCGCTCATTCATATATTTTTATTTTTATGTACATATTCTCATTCATGCCTTTACACTTGTGTGTATAAGGTAGTTGTTGTGAAATTGTTAGGTTAGATTACTTGTGAGATATTACTGCATGGTCGGAACTAGAAGCACAAGCATTTCGCTACATTCGCATTAACTAACCATGTGTATGTGACAAATCAAATTTGATTTGATCAGTCTAAGTCCTATCATCAACTGATTTGAGCCAGTGTATGACTAGGGATTGACTGCATTGTTTGAATGGAATGTTGGCATATTCACAGTTAATTAGAAAAAGTTATGGAATCATTCCTCTAAAACAGGCTGGTTATTCTAATGTTTGACTTTCAGTCTGATGAGGGTATACTTTCATACCAGCATGAATGACATGCTAAACAAGAAATACATTTTCTTGCTAAACAAGAAAGACATTTTACATTTTGAGGCAGAAAAACATGGATGTTGGCCTATATAAAAAATACATGGTATCTGCTACTACTCATAATATTGCATGCCTGGCATTCTGAGATGCCCTCTCATACCAGTCTGGTTAGTTGTGAGATATGCACTGTTAACACCATCCCAAAAACAACAATAAAATATTTGGGCGCAAAAGCACACATTGGATACGGCAGTCTCCCTTCAGTTTAATTATAAAGCTTTGGGAAATTTCCATTAGGGCTTACAGTGTGTCCGTCTCTCACCCATCCCTCATCTTGGGCGTCTTCCTACAATGCAGTAGTGAGTGTCACGGAGACACTCTCCTCATTCACACACTGTGATAAGTGAAATGTAGGCTACTCAATAGGTCTAGGCTACACGCTGTATTCGGATTCATTTCATGGTTTTTATTTAGTGCATTGTCGAGTTTTAATGTGGCCTTATGTAAGAGTAGACTACTTGTGTCGTAGCATAACTAGTGGCACAATCCAAATTATCTGATAAAAATTAGGCCTACTACAAATGTCTTTGATTTAGGCCTATATCAACAATGTTTATGTAACAGGTCTTCAGCATAGTGTAGCGTAAGGTTTAAAGGCAGTGTAGCACTTACAGTGCCTTCAGAAAGTATTAATTTGACACTTGATTTCGTCCCACATACCCGAGAGAGGTTAACACTTTTTTGGTTACTACATGATTCCATATGGGTTATTTCAACGTTTTGATGTCTTCACTATTATTCTTCTACAATGTAGAAAATAGTAAAAATAACGAAACTCCCTTGAATGAGTAGGTGTGTCCAAACTTTTGACTGGTACTGTACGTCAGCATAAATACGAATTAAATGCAAAATATTAGCTTACATCAGCTCCAGAAAGTTGAGTTCTGGAGACAGAAACTACAAAACATGTAGCTAAACTCTGGGTAGTGGAAGCAGGCTATTTCTGTCAGAGGAATGTCTTCAGAATGCCAGTGCAGGGCCAGCTGGCCAATGGTATCAGTTCACATTCTATGCACCTGGTCAAGACTTTCTCCACAACAGTGGTGTTTAGGCCCCGACCTAGGCCCTACATGCTAGTACAGTATGTATGTAAACCATTTAATGTCAACGTTTTCCTGCCAGCCTCCCCTCAGAGGATATAAACTCCTACAATGTGTGGATATTAGGCCTACTAGCTTTCAAACAATGGACAAATAAGCATAACATAAGCATAAAAGAGGTCAAATTCTTCCTAATGTGTCTTAACAGTAGGCTATAACAACAATAATAAATGCCATTTAGCAGACAATTTAATCCAATGCAACTTCCAGTCATGCGTGCATACATTTTGTTACATTTGGGTGATCCTGGGAATCGATCCTGGCCTTACAAGCGCCATGCTCTACCAACTGAGCTACAGAGGTACAATATTGTATAACATTTCCACTTAAGAAGACAATAATTTAGTTGAGCTAGTCCTAACTCATAGCTAAGTGGGAGAAACGAGACATGACAACTAGGTGGGAACTGATAGGACACCTACCGTACAGTGTTGATGTACAGTGTCTTTTTTTGTTGTTGAAATATGCATTAAATCCCATGTATTATTATTACCTTATTATTATTATTATTTTATTATGCTACTGCAAGGAAACAAAATAATGAATGAATGTCTTCCGAGTTCTATGACTGAACTGGAACAACATTAATATTGAAGCCAGGACTTTGACATCTTTAATGGTCATTTGTGGCAGTTTGGCAAAGGACTGTTATTAGAGAATACTTTAGAAAATAAACCTAGCTGATAATTAATAGATCTACGCAAAACTAACATTTAGATACAGATCTTTGTGATGGATGCATTCTGTATGTTGTGTGAGAGGTTGCTGAAGGACTTATTGTAAGTGATGAGGAATGTATACATTTTTTTACTAAAATAAAATAAAACACAAACCATAGTTAGGTTAGACCTGTCAATTTTCTACGGTGAAGTTTGACAAAGTATTATTGTAGAGTATTTTTGGCATTTGGAAACAAGGTGGCATTTAGGGTGAATATTTAAATGAAAGAAACCTACATGAAGGAAACATTCACAAGCCATAACAGTGGGCTAGTTAAAGTACCTGTACCTGTTCATTTCCAAAGGTAAAGTGTGATCAAGTATTTTGGGAATTTGGAAAATAAACCTCATAGTATTCATTCCAATCCAGTTCATAGTGTTGTAGTGGTTTCCGTCTAAACTGTTGAAATATCATCCATTCTTTCTTTTTTGAACGTTGACAAAGTTCACAAAAACATTTGCTGTGTTATTTTTTCTTTAGAAAAGTAACTAGTGCTATAAAACACCATCACATTTACAATGGCAACATTGACCTCTGGGGGTAGCACCACTTCACAGCAGCAGCGCAGAAGAAATAGGCCTATTGAAAAATCACACTGCTAATAAATGATAATAACAGTCACAAACTAAAATATGTTTGGGACATTTGAAAATGTTCACAAGACATTTTAGCTAGCTATTTTGGTTGTGATAAAAGTTAGGCGACAAAGAGCAGACCCTAGAATTGGGTGTGAGAGAGGCCCTGCTGTGAAGGTGAGGGGGGCTGGGTTGCATACAGGCATGTATGGTAGAGCTACTATTGACATAGGCTATTTCCCAGCTTTTTCACACGCATTAGAGTGAGTATGGATATAGACAAAAACCCTGACAAAAACCATAAAGATTACTGTCACTATAGATAATAAATTACACTAAATTACACATTAAATTGGGGGAGATTCACAAATATCCATGGGGGTTCCAGGTGTTTAGTTAAAGCTACAGTCTAATATGTTCTGCTGTCCCATGGTCATGTCAACAAATGAAATTATACTAATTTAAATGATAACCCAAGATCTCAGACTGTATTACTCCATTGTTGTTTTTTTTTCTGTCAGTTGAGTGTTTGTAAAGAAACAAGCTCCAAAATATGTCTAATAAAACTAAGGCTCAAACCTTTCATCTCTACATTAGAATATATCTATGAATTAGAGAGTGACGATGATGAGCATGGCCACGCTATTTCCCTAGGCTTGACCCAGACCAATTCCTCAGGTTACCAAACAGTGTCATGTTGTTGAAATGGCAGAATGTGCCTTTAAAATGTTTGTAGACTTCTTGAACTAACTTTTTGAGAAATGTTCAACGTTGCACAGTGACTTCCTCTGATGAAGCCCTGACATCATGTAATGGTTGCTCAAGATTCTCTCAGCGACAAAACCCACAGAAGCACAACAACCAGGAAAGTAACGTTAGCTGACACACCGCCACGTAATGTTACATTTGGTGTTGCATTTTGTATCAGTAACTAAGACACCACTGTATCTTCAGTTCATTCATTCAAAAATAGACTTAGCTAGCAAGTGAATAGTTGGAGATAAAGTCACTTGAGTTTTCGTTGAACAGGGACACAACGTAATGGGCAAGCGTTGAAACGTCGGTATCACATCATTGTTAAACAAATATGTATCATTCTCTGAGTAAACAACTAACGTTAGATAGCAAGCTAATTTCAAGTATCTTCAGGAAAGCCAATATTGAAGCATTAACATATTTATAGCATCCAGACATGGCAAGCCTACTAGCCCTTGTCTTTACTGTGGGCTAATAAGGTTGATTGACGCCTCTATTCAAACTACTGAATGTGGCAAAACAACTAGCTAGCTATAACAATGTATGAACATCTTATTTGAATGGTTTGTGTCATTGATAGCTTACCATAGCGTGGTGTCGTGAACATATGGTGGCTAAATATCAATGTAGAATTTTCGGAGTTTCATCACCTTGTCTTGAGCCTTCCTCTTCTTTCAAAATATGCCCCACCTTTTACTAACATCATTTCAATAATTGCTCCGTCTATAATTTCAGTCTTGAGTGATGAGCAGCAGCGCGTGCATTAATCCATTCGCCACAGTTTGATCCAGTATCCACTACAAATGATGAACTGGAACCGAGAGATTGAGAAACAGCTTTTATCTCCAGGCCACCAGACTGTTAAACACTAGCTGACCTCCGCCCAGTACCCTGCCCTGAACCTTAGTCACTGTTACTAGCAGGCTACCACCTAGTACCCTGCCCTGAACCTTAGTCACTGTTACTAGCAGTCTACCACCTAGTACCCTGCCCTGAACCTTAGTCACTGTTACTAGCAGGCTACCACCCGATACTCTACCATGCACCTTAGAGACTGTCGGCCGATGTACATAGTCATTGAGCATTAGTCACTTAATAATGTTTACATACTGTTTCACTCACTTTATATGTATATACTGTTTTCTAGTCATGGCTCATCCTATATAATTTATTTTCTTATTTTTCTGGATTTTTCGCGGCCACTAAACTTTGATTTGATTATGAATAATGACAATGATAAGAGATACTATCGTTCATGAATATTACACTGATAGGTCATGTAGCTTGCCTGACATGCTTTTGGAACAGGCTTGCGTGCACATGCTGAAGAGAATGTGAAAGCTCCTTTGTGTGAAATCAGGTGGCTAGAAACAGCAAAACGTACTATGTAGTAGTAGGCTACTATGCATTGTAATTGAACCACCATTTGTCATGGAATGATGTACGAGAATGACATTCGCAGGCTAAAAAGACGGTGGAGAGAGACAGGTGCCAAGTGAGCACAGTCCAACTGTCACATGAAAAGACATTGAAATTTGGTCTGTCCACCCTGGCCTTGATTTCAACGTCAACAGACGTAATTTTGTAGTCTGGACCGGCTTTGATTTCAGCATCCACAGATGTCCAGTACAGTACAGTAGAGCAGCAGTAGAGTAAAGTACAGTATAATGTATTTTATTGTACTATACTGTACTTTACTATACTTCACTGTACTATTCTCTACTGTACTCTACTGAACTAAACTCTACTGTGCTCTACTGTATTTTTGGATATAAAGAGGGACTTTATCGAACAAAACAAACATTTATTGTGTAACAGGGAGTCTTGTGAGTGCAACCATACGAAGATCATCAAAGGTAAGTGATTCATTGTATTGCTATTTCTGACTTTTGTTGACTAATCTACTTGCCTGGTAACTGTATGTAATGTTTTGTGTGCTGGGCGCTGTCCTCAGATAATCGCATGGTATGCTTTCGCTGTAAAGCCTTTTTTGAAATCTGACACAGCGGCTGGATTAACAAGAAGTTAAGCTTTATTTTGATGTATAACACATATATTTTCAAGAATGTTAAATATTTGAATTTAGTATTGTTGAATTTTGCGCTCTGCAATTTCACTGGATGTTGGCCAGGTGGGACGCTACCATCCCAGGTACCCATAAGAAGTTAAAGGCCCAGTGTCGTCCCCAAAAATATGTCCCTGTGTTTTATATATAGTTCCAACACTATGAGGTTAGAATAATCCTGTGAAATTGTGAAAATTATAATAATGCCATTTTAGCGTAAGAGCTGTTTGAAAAGACCACATTCAATTTCAGCCCATTTGGTGGGATGGAGTTTTGACCAGGTTGACTAGGTTGTAAATTAGCAAATAGACCAACAAGAAAGTGAGTTCCAAAACTCACTGACAATAACAGCTAGTTTTCAGTTTCCCCCTCCCCACTCAAAACACTCCCTGACAGTCCTAGCAAAATTCTTGCTTGAGAAATTGATCTTTGCTAAGAAGCATTTATTATTATTTTTTGACAATTTTAATTGAAAACAATCACAGTAAGGTACTTAATTGTTACCCAGAAAGGATTTGATATTTGACCTTACATTTTAATAAAAAACTGTTGAATGTGATATAATGCCTTCTTCATTGACATAGATATACACTACCGTTCAAAAGTTTGAGGTCACTAAGAAATGTCCTTGTTTTTGAAAGAAACATCAAATTGATCAGAAAGACAGTGTAGACATTGTTAATGTTGTAAATGACTATTGTAGCAGGAAACGGCAGATTTTTTATGGAATATCTACATTGGCAAACAGAGGCCCATTATCAGCAACCATCACTCCTGTGTTCCAATGGCACGTTGTGTTAGCTAATCCAAGTTTATTGTTTTAAAAGGCTAATTAATCATTAGAAAACCCTTTTGCAATTATGTTGGCACAGCTGAAAACATGTTGTCCTGATTAAAGAAGCAATCAAACTGGCCTTCTTTAGACTAGTTGAGTATCTGGATTATCAGCAGTTGTTGAGTATCTGGATTATCAGCAGTTGTGGGTTCGAATACAGGCTCAAAATAGCCAGAAACAAATAACTTTCTTCTGAAACTTGTCAGTCTATTCTTGTTCTGAGAAATGAAGGCAATCCCATGTGAGAAATTGCCAAGAAACTGAAGATCTCGTACAATGCTGTGTACTACTCCCTTCACAGAACAGCGCAAACTGGCTCTAACCAAAATAGAAAGAGGAGTGGGAGGTGGGCCCCGGTGCACAACTGAGCAAGAGGACAAGTACATTAGAGTGTCTAGTTTGAGAAACAGATGCCTCACAAGTCCTCAACTGGCAGCTTCATTAAATAGTACCCGCAAAACACCAGTGTCAACGTCAACAGTGAAGAGGCTACTCCGGGATGCTGGCCGGGTGGCACCCCTACATGCAGCAGCGCTCATTGGACTCCCTTTGTTGATTGCCCCGTCTATAACTGTCTGCTCCCCGTTTGTTCCCTGTGTCTGCATTAATGTCGTTATTTGTTCTTGTCCAAACGCTGTCCTGTTCCATGTCATGTCCGTTGATAATTAAATGTTCACTCCCTGTACCTGCTTCTCGTCTCTACCAGCATCAACACTTACATAGTCTTTTACTATGATATCAAAAACAGTATTCCTCAGCTACAGTAGTTTACTGACCACTCAGAGTAGAATAACTAAAATATTTTCCATTTGGATTCAATCCCATGTGTAATAAACATATTATTGAAGTATGTAAATATAAAAGGGAAAATGTGAATGTCATTGGGTTGCCTGGTCAGAGCTGTACCCACCTCACTGGTTAGTTTAGCTTCTGACCTAGTGCGGAGTTGACCCAGCTCAAGATTCCTCTGTTACGTAAACAAATGAAACCATAACAGGGCCTCCATGACAACAAGCCACAACCCCAAACAGTGTACATTGCCTTCGGAAAGTATTCAGACCCCTTGACTTCTTCCACATTTTGTTACATTACAGACTTATTCTAAAATTGATTAAATAAATAAAAAATCCTCAGCAATCTACACACAGTACCCCACAATGACAAAACAAAAAACAGGTTACATTTTTTTTAGCAAATGTATTAAAAATAAAAACAGAAATACCTTATTTACATAAGTATTCAGACCCTTTCCTATGAGACTCAAAATTGAGCTCAGGTGCATCCTGTTTCCATTGATCATCCATGAGATGTTTCTACAACTTGATTAGAGTCCACCTGTGGTAAATTAAACTGATTGAACAGATGTAAAAAGGCACACATCTGTCTATATAAGGTCCCACAGTTCACAGAGCATGTCAGAGCAAAAACCATGCCATGAGGTCGAAGGAATTGTCCGTAGAGCTCTCTGAGACAGGATTGTGTCGAGGCACAGATCTGGGGAAGGGTACCATAACATTTTATGCAGCATTGAAGGTCCCCAAGAACACAGTGACCTCCATCATTCTTAAATGGAAGAAATTTGGAACCACCAAGACTCTTCCTAGAGCTGGCCGCCCGGCCAAACTGAGCAATCGGGGGGAAAGGGCCTTGGTCAGGGAGGTGACCAAGAACCTGATGGTGACTCTGAGAGAGCTCTAGAGTTCCTCTGCGGAGATGGGAGAACCTTTCAGAAGGACAACCATCTCTGCAGCACTCAACCAATCAGGCCTTTATGGTAGAGTGGGCAGACGGAAGCCACTCCTTAGTAAAAGGCACATGACAGCCTGCTTGGAGTTTGTGAAAAGGCACCTAAAGACTCTCAGGCCATGAGAAACAAGATTCTCTGGTCTGATGAAACCAAGATTGAACTCTTTGGCCTGAATGCCAAGCGTCACGTTAAGAAGAATCATGGCACCATCCCTACGGTGAAGCATGGCGGTGGCAGCATCATGCTGTGGGGATGTTTTTCAGCGCAGGTACTGGGAGGACCGAGGCAAAGATGAACAGAGCAGAGTACAGAGAAATCCTTGATGAAAACCTGCTTCAGAGAGCTCGGACCTCAGACTGGGGTGAAGGTTCACCTTCCAACAGGACAATGACCCTAAGCACACAGCCAAGACAAAGCAGGAGTGGCTTTGGGACAAGTCTCTGAATGTCCTTGAGTGACCCAGAGCCTGGACTTGAACCCGATCTAACATCTCTGGAGAGACCTGAAAATAGCTGTGCAGCAACGATCCCCTTCCAACCTGACATAGCTTGAAATGATCTGCAGAGAAGAATGTGAGAAACTCCCCGAATACAGGTGTGCCAAGCTTGTAGGGTCATACCCAAGAAGACTCAAGGCTATAATCGCTGCCAATGGTGCTTCAACAAAGTACTGAGTAAAGGGTCTGAATATTTAAATATGTAAATGTTATATTTTCGTTTTTTAATTTTTAATAAATTAGCAAAAATGTCTGAACCTGTTTTTCTTTGTCATTAGGGGGTATTGTGCGTAGATTGATGAGGAAAAAATATTGAATTGATTTTAGAATAAGGCTGTAACGCAGGGGTGGGCAACCGTTTTGGCTCGAGGGCCACATTGGGATTTTGAAATTCAACGGAGGGCCGCATGTTTTAGGGGACCAATTGTCTGCGCCACTCGGCCTCCCGAGTGGATTGCAGTGCTTGAGGCGTCACTACAGACCCTGGTTCAATCCTAGGCTGTGTCACAGCTGGCCATGACTGGGAGACCCATGAGGCGGTGCACAATTGGCCCAGCGTCATCCGGGTTAGGAGTGGGTTTGGCAGGCCGAGATTTCCTTGTCCCATCGCACTCTAGTGACTCCTGTGGCAGGAGGAAACACCAGGTGTAGTGTTTCCTCTTACACATTGGTGCAGCTGGCTTCTGGGTTAACCAGGCATTGTGTCAAGAAGCAGTGTGGCTTTGCTGGGTCGTGTTTCAGAGGACGCACGGCTCTCGGCCTTCACCTCTCCCGAGTACGGGAGTTGCAGCGATGGGACAAGACTGTAACTACCAATTGGATACCACGAAATTGGTATCTCGCGGGCCGGATTGAAGTGCCCAGCGAGCCGTACTTTGCCCTCCCTTGCTGTAACAAAATGTGGAAAAAGTCAAGGGGTCTGAATATTTTCCGAAGTCACTGTATATTCATGAGTTAAAATCTGCCGTCGCTTTGACTGTGTCAATACATGGCTTCTAGAAGATTTATGTTATTACTGTAAAATGAGAAGTATTGTGTTTTAACACTTATGACCATATGTCTACCTCAACTTTTTGACACAGTTATTGAATGGTACAGTCAACTGTCCAAAAAGGATAAGATATAGTTAGGCCTATATTTGGGGGACGTTAAATTATTATACACATCCTTATTCCCTGCAACCTTAAGAGTAATAGACAAGCAACCCAGTTACCCAGTCACTTAGGATGCCTATCTGTTGGAAGGGAAGGGACACAGCTAAAGTAAACATTGTATTCCCCACACTATGCTAAGTAAAATCCAGGTTGAACCACCCATATTTCAGACAGAGTTGTATTATTCAGCTCAATGTAGGCCACATAGCAGGCAAGGGGCGGAGGAAATGTTACGTTGACACAGAAGTCCCAATTGACTTAAGACACACGCCACCTTGTTTGGGATCAGAGTTTAGAATACCTACAACATACAATTCTAGTTCCACATATGGACCAGAAACACTTTTGAACTTTAGCCCATTCATATGTGGAGGTAATGGGAAGTAAAATGAAAAATGAGACCACATTATACTTGCAATATTATTACAATGTGGATCAACAGTTTTGGTAAGGACTGCCTTGTCAGGAAATGTGTTTGTGTTTAGATTAGTGTATTAGTTAATGTAATTTTGGAGATTAAGGTGAACAAAGATAATACTTTTCTTGAATACAAAGACCAAGGAAGGAGTAATATTCTTGCTTTGACTTGGCTCGAGTGAATTCTGGTGTTACAGCTTGGTTACATCAGTGCAATGGTACAAGACTGCCCTCATGAGGTAGATGATAGAATTGACAACATACTTCACTTTTAAGTGCCTAATAAATGCAAGTCGGTCAAATGAACAGGAGAGGGCGACAATCGCCATCTGTACAGCCAACCATGATAGTGACACCCAATATCCACCTTATTACAGTGTATTACTGTAAATATAGGCCTAACTATTGCTATGACATCTCTTCAGTTTGGCTTTGAAATAATTAAATTACATTGGCGGGTGAGAAGTAGGGAAGTATCCAACCTATAGTTCTTAAAATCACTGTGCTCAGAACTTGTGCTGCGTAGACTAAAGTTAAAACTTCAATGCAGTGTACTTTATGGGGCGTCATAAAATGCCTGCTAATTGTCTGTGAAGGTGTGTAAATAATATAATTTTAGATCTACAGTATACTATGGGCCATGTTCAGTAGTATGTCCTTAGGCTTGTCTTAGGAAGCTTCAATAAAAGTGTTGCCTGTCACTATAACAAAGGGGACGTCAGAACTCATCCTAGACCCAGTGTTATAAAAATGTATGCCCTTTATGAGAGTGTTTCGATTTCTTGGCCAGACCTTTGTTGGATACTGTAATCTTAACACTATTCATGTCAAACGAAAAATTAAAACAATTATTAATTTCCATTTTATTTTCATAAAACACAGAGCTCTTGTAACACTTTGTCTTTATGATTTTACAAAACTATATTGCACTTACAGAGTTGATAATATTTTCCCAGAGCTTCAAGTATTTCTAGTACAGTTTTGGGAGAATATTTCCTTACAACTTTAGCATCATTTTGTATACATTGAAAGGCAGTGTTGAGTACCTGATTTAATTAAGAGCACTTTGAGAAGCATAATAAGCCTACGCATTCAAACAATTAAATAGAAAAAAAACATTTGTTTTGAAATGCACACCATTTTATTGTAAAAACTACAGAAAACCATTGAAAGTGTGTTGATTCTTGTAAACAGCAACAAAGTATCAAAGTTATGCAGTAGGCGTAAGTGATAGAAAACAAAATGTCCCTTTACATGTAGGCATATGTACAAAAAATATTGGGTAGGCTACAGCCAGCCCTTGTTCAGTGTTTTATTTCAAAAGCCAAAATAGCAACCATCAGCAGTCATCAACACTCAATAATTTAAATGTAAGAGTAAGCAAGAAAGGCTCTCCTTTTCCTTAAATATTGTACTACCATCATTTAGAAGAGAATGATAGTATGTACAAGCATTTACATGTCATGTCCGGTCTATCGCCATGATAGAAAAATAGAACGTTCAAAGTCAGATCCAACTGTCTCTGTTTACATGTGCCTCTTCATGTGCAGTGCGAGGTGATCTGAGCGCGAGAAGGCCCTCTCACACAGGTGGCACTGGAAAGGCCTCTGACCGGTGTGCTTTCTATAGTGACGAGTCAGCTCGTCAGACCTCGCAAATTTCCAACCACAGCCTTCCCAATTGCAATGGTATGGTTTCTCACCTGTGGATTACAAGGACAATACAGTTAGATTTTCGTGCATAATAGGCTAGTGTCTATGTCATTTTTTTGGGGGGGGGGGGGGAATTGCAGATAGATTCCAACAAAACAGAAGAACATATAGGTTATATAGTAAATTAAATGTGTAATTACCTGTGTGTGTTCGCATGTGAGCCTTTAGATGGGAACTCTTGGTGTAGGTCTTCCCACATCCAGGGAATTCACAGCTGTGAGTCGCTGTGCGCTTTCTCGCCCAAGACCGGCGTCCCCGTTTGGGTTTGCTATCTTCTGGTGCGTAGAACTCCAAAAGTGGCGATGATGGTGGGGTCAATATCACCCCCGGCATGGACGGGTGGTGCACCCGCATGGGCTCCCTGAACATCCTGTACTGTCCATGATACTGTAGCGCACCTTGGTGATGCATGTACTGCGGTGGATATGGCTCATACTGTTGCGGGTGTGCCATGTTAGTATGCTGATGAGAGTTCATCTCTGCCAAGTGACAGTCTTTGCTCCCCATCCCATCTCGGGACACACTCTGTTGCATGCCATGAGGTGCAAACCCCTGAACAGCAAGTTGATGGTGCGCGAACTCTGTGTGCAGGGAACGCATGTGTTTCTCATCATACATGTGTCCTATGAAGTCACCTGCCATCATGCACGACTGCTCAGTGTTTTCTGTCTTTATTTTGTATCCCATGGGATGAGAGTTGGTCACTTGTAAGTGGACTGGAGTGGCAGTGGCTATATTCAAGGCACGCAGTTCAGTGTACTCCCGCCTGTCAGTGGCAGGCTGCTTCAGCCTGTAGTCTAGCAGAGTGTCGCTCTGATAGTTCATCTCTGGGGTTAGCAGCTCGGCTACCAGACTGTGCCCAGGACTTGTGTTGAAGTTATAGCTGCCGTAAGCATTGGGTGTGAGCTGAGAACCGTCGCTGTCATGCCCCGTGCTGCAGCTTTCCGGCGACTCAGGCAGTGAGTATGAGCACGACTGTTGAGATGAGTTGTTATTGGTTCCACTTTCAGATCCAATGGTGTTGGATAAAATGAACTCTAAATCCAAGAATTTCCCCAGGTCATCTTCATCTCTGGTCACTGCAGGTGATTCAACGATACTGAGCTCCACTTCAATCTGGGATCTCAAGTCATCACCTGTTGTGCTGGTATTGCAACCATCCACTTTCCAGTCCTATAATGTAAATAAAACGACATTGTCATTTAAATATGGTTTCAGTCAAGAACCTCTTTCCAAAACAGTTGTGGGTTTTTCTTTGTGTAGCCTATATAGGCTATACCCACTGGGCACAGACGTCAGTTTTGATTTACCTTTGTTTGAGTCAACTAACATGAAATCAACTAAAATCAACCAAAAATGTCACCATGTATTTGGATTTAGGTTAAAAGTTGGGGATAATTACGAAATTTCCTTAGGTTGATTACTTTTTTCAAATCCAATCAGTTTTCCACGCTGATTCAAAGTCATCACATTGCATTTTTTGGGTTGAAATAACGTGGAAACAACGTTAAACCAGTTTTTGCCCAGTGGGTATATTTGTCTCGTGCAAATACAATGGCTAAATAAACAAAAGAAAAGCAAGCATTATAATTAAAATTGCACACTATGCTATCAACTTTGTATTTTCAGCTAGTTTCTGTTGAAGAAATTACATCGGGGAAAGAAGTACACTTACATGGACAATTGCAGACTGTCTTTCCTCCATCGTCTTACTGCTGGAAAACGTAATAATCGACGGCAGCATCGCATCAGCGAGAGCCATTATAAAATGTTATTTTACTTCACCTTTTACACCTGTCCAAATTCAGTAAGGCAAACGAAGCTGAAATATTTACCCCAAAACATCTAACGCTATGTAGCAATCCAAGTCTAACCAAACGATATAAGCCCTGATGACTGTAGTGGCCGCCAGTTATAGCCCCGTCCTGGACAGACTTTGTGGGCGTGTCAGAAGTCGTTTCACCTGTTGACCAATAGGGTGAAGTGTTGAGGTAGACTTTACTACGATGTTACATGCCACCATGCCTATGTATGAGAAATGCATTATTTTAAAATCTTACAAAATATCTAAATCTCGTATTTACAACAGCCATAGCATGTTTGCCTTAATTAAATAATCAAAAGGTTGTATGGGGCATATAACAGTTTACATTTCAGTAAGTTTTACTTTGCAGAGAAAGCTGATTTTGGATTTTAGAAAAGCCAAGTTGAATTTGTTATTATCATTTGTGAAGTCTATAGTTGTGCAATTACATTCATTGCAAGTCTATTACCCTCTGATTTCAATCAAATTATTAATCAATAATAATAACCATGTATTCACATTATTCTTGTAAAATGTTTTTCTATATATATAAATATAAAGGAGATGTGTTCTACATGTATATTTATTCATAGTTATTTGAATCCTTGTCCTCTGTGCTTTCCCACTCAAAAACAAGGACTTCAGATTCCATCATGGAATATAACTGAAGGGGGCGGGCGACACTTACCCCGTGCAAACTCGCTGTGCAATTAGTTCAATAATATGATAATTTCTCTGATATAATTGATCTGAAATAAATGGATAATGGTTTATACGCTTCAATAAACAGTAATGACGGTATGGCCTTCTAAATTAGCCCACTCAAAAATAAATATTTTCAAGTGTAAAAAAGTAGCAATCCTAGGCCCAACTCTCATGAATGTATCACACGATTATCGCGTTATTTTGCAAGTAACATATCCAGCTACTTCTAGTTTCCTTTCACCTCTCTCTAACATACCATATTTTCGATTTGACAATCTATAGATATGCCTAATCTCAATCGGCAATGTCATGAATTTGTCTCAACGTGATTCCCTAGTTGTATAACATTCAAACAAATATAATGTGTGACATTGTGCCATTCTCAGGGCCATCGAAACAACGTGTTAATCTTGACCGTACACAAAGCAGTTACATGTTCGTTAATGATCTTTACATCAACAGACCCATTCGTTGGTTTGATTATTATCCGAATCAAGGTACTTGGCGCATAGAGCATCTGCTGCTGGGCTTGTCATCCTGATTACAAAGATAAATTGTTCAAATATATTAGGTCATAGAATCATATATATTTTTTGTTGAGCTGGAAATATGCAATTTAAAGAATAAACAAACAAATATCATCTGATGCTCAACATGACATGACAAGCTGCAAAAATATATTTGAAACGTGATGGGCAGCCAAAATTAAGCTTCATGCACTATCGTGCTATATTGTACATTTACATTTACATCATTTAGCAGACGCTCTTATCCAGAGCGACTTACAGTAGTGAATGCATACATTTCATACAATTTCATACTTTTTTTTTTCTGTGCTGGCCCCCCGTGGGAATCGAACCCACAACCCTGGTGTTGCAAACACCATGCTCTACCAACTGAGCTACAGGGAAGGCTAGGCCTATGTTTTAATAAACTACAAGAGTTGTTTCTAATTGAGCGTAAAGTGAGTAAGAAATATGTAAATCCTCATTTATTCAGAATTAAACCAGAGACTCCAATACTATCAAGAGTTCATGTGCAGAGTAGACTGCCCTGCAAGAGAATCTCCTCCATGCCTTTATACTCCGTTATTTTTAAACGTCCTACGCAAATCAGATTCCGGAGTAACCGTTGTGTCTAGAGCCAAGTGGAAATGGAGTTAGTTTCCTGAGGAAAAACTGGACACTTTTCCTCCACTCTCGCTCTTCTATGACTGCGTGAACTACACATGCACTCGTACATGTTTTTTTCGTGTCATACACACTCAACCAGTCAAAGTCATGTCCACCGATATAAAGTAGATATTTCGTTTCGGGATTTTGTCTCAATGTCAACCGAAACGAAAGCACTATTGAAAAGTTTTTGTAAAAATGAAAACGGCCATAAACAACTTATTATTAAACTCATAAAGTATAGGTAGCTATAGACCTGCGACATTTTAAGAAAGAGAATGAAGGACATAGTAATAAGAGGCTATAGAAAGGTACAAAAGGAGAAAGCTATTTCCTGTCTTGTATAATAACATACAATAAGACATTTAGGACAAATAGAGAGAAAGATAAGAATGGCTGGTAAAGGGTCACATTTCTCCTTTTGTATTTCTCTGTGTTCAAAGAGAGGAAGGCTCCTCTTGTTTTCTAAACACAATTTAGAAGATTGCACATTGGCAGACAGTGCCATGGCCCACTTCCTGGATCCATTTGATTTGACTTACAAGGAAATCTATGATGGGACATAACTTATCTTGATGAATTATCTTGCAAGCCGCTCGTTCCAAAAATATTATTGTTCTCTCGGAACTGTAATTTTCTCATAACTTATGCCTAAACCATATACCTCACAATTACTTATTATTGTGATTCAAATTTTAGCTTGCAAATCTAACTTGTGTTGCTGCAGCAACCATTGGTATTAGTGAAAGAAAACATAGCGGAGGTGGTGTAAAAGTATGATTTGTTTCCACACACAGCAGTGGTCCTCTTCCATGACATTGTCATGCATCTATGTGCTATAAGTGCGCAATAACATATGTTTACACAAATGGGTTTATGTCCAAAGATACAATTATTTTTTGCAGACTATGCAGCATTCACATCACAATAAAAGAGGACTGTGTCAATTGGCTTTGTATATACAGTAATGCATTTATTTTGGCCAGATTTGGACAATTGTAAGCACCCCTTAGCGTTAGCACCTAAATCGTGGCCTTTTGTGCATGGATGAAATGTTTCTACTAATGGTTATATATGAACGTCTTCTTTTTGTCAAGATTACACATTGTGGCTTTATCAAATATATGTTGTAGTTTAGTCACACTACTCCGATTGACGACGACTACCTTTTATTTTTGAGTCACTCATCATTCTGCCCTGTAATTGGCTCTGTCTCTACTGCATGATTGTCCGTCATCACAAGCTAAGACAGATGGATCATGTCAGTTCAAAATAAAAAACATTATCACACTATGTCAGAAGTAGTATGGAGGTTGATACCCGGACAGCAGTAGTTGACGTTACT
Organism: Salmo trutta; assembly: GCF_901001165.1. Taxonomy (NCBI): domain Eukaryota; kingdom Metazoa; phylum Chordata; class Actinopteri; order Salmoniformes; family Salmonidae; genus Salmo; species Salmo trutta. Next base: position 24,575,968 of record NC_042977.1, read on the forward strand.
TCAATCCATGTTAGCCATAACACTCAGCCCCATTAGTGTGACCAAGTAAATATTTGTGCCCACCATCACTACCCCCTTTCCCGTTCAATCTTCCCTTAGCCTGCTGACCATGTTATCTGTATGAACAAGCCTAGAAGGCTTCTCTCCTCTCTATCTCCTGTAGGAGACTGGACAATAACAAAGAGGCTGGAGACAAGACCTCAATCACCACATGACTGGTTAAATGTCCCAGCCAGGAGCCAGCCGACCTGTCTGCTAGAATGAAAGGAACAGACACAGGTTACTTCAGATGATGAATCTTAATTTGATCATCCTGTTGTTGCACAACTTTTCCTGCACATCAGAAAATGCAAACTTGTAGTGCATTCCAGGTTAAAAAAGTCTTCTAAAGTTTGTAATTTCCACTTTAAAATGTGATTTGCCCTAACTTGATTTGCCCTAATGAAAAATATATCAACCCCTACATGAAATGTCCATGAATTATAATCCACATAATAATTCACATTTCCTGTTGCTGTAGGATTATTTTCCTGCTGTAGCAAAGTGGCTCAAATTAAGATTTTACTGTAGTGTGTGTGTGGTGTGTGTGGACAAAGCAGAGAAGCCTGCCTAGATACCCCATACCACAACAGTCTCAGGACAAAGCACACAATTAGATATTTTCACTGATTGTTGTTTTGTTTTTGTTTGAACATATTTTAAATGTTGTTGGTCCTTTCATCATGGTGTGTTGTATTGGTCATTAGACCATCCTACATCCTTCTTCTCTCTCTTCTCTCTCTTCTCTCTCTTTGATGCATGATAATAATAACCCAGAAGTGGTTGGGACATACTGTAGTCTTTATTTCTTCTTCTTCCCTCTCTTTTCCCACTGTTCTGTTTATCTTCCTGTCCGGCTGTAGTTGCACTCAGGCACGTCGACAAATGAATAACAATCTAATCTAGTGACTCCAGTCACTAGTAATTATCCTCCATCCCAGTAGCAGAGGGGAAACCCACTGCTATCTAATATAATTACGCTGCCTTGCATGACATAAAAAAGCAACACAGAAGCTTTACCTTTTCTAATATATCAAAGGAGGTGATGCCATTGGTCAACTAGAGAGGGAGTAGGAACAAATACAGTCTTGGGATAATCATGGGAAAAGAAAAGCAATAACACTGTCTGGGTAGTGGCTGGTTGGCTGACTGGCTTGATAATCAGTAATTCTGCTCTTCCTGAGAGCAGCACATGCATGCTACATTAACTAGTCTGTTGTATGGACTGTGCTGGAACCTGCTGGCTTTCTGTGAACATCTACATTAAAGATTTTTGTTAGTTCACCAAACCCCATATGCAGTTAGAAACTTTCAGGTGCTATAAAAGCGACATGAAGAATTTCTCTGGTCTCTTTATCACACGTTTTGAAGGGGAACCTGTATTTTTTATAAATATCTATGTCTATGTACTGCTGCTGTATGCTTAGTTTTAAGTATAAATTGTTTCCTCTCCATGGTTTAACTCCTGTGCACTTAAGTATCTAGTTACCAGCGTGGGTAAAGTGGTTTGGTAGCATTCACCGCTAATTCACACTTAATAAGATCAGGATGACAGGTACTTAATTAACAGCTTCCAACAGCAGTTTATCATTATAACAATGACCACTGGGGGTGAGGAGAAACAGAAACACCACTAGACTGAGACAGAGCAGGATAAGGTGTAGAAATGTTTGCTCTGGGCTGATATTATGAGGTGGGGATTGGGTGGAGGTTCGGGATGGGGAGGTTGAGTGGAGGTGTATGGCACTATAGACTCAGGTAATGATACCTGAGTCTACTGTACCTGAACTGGCCATCACTGTCTTTTCGCACAGTGATTTTGCAGTGATGTCCATCTCTTTCCACAGAGTTTAACAGTCTGCTGCTTTCACTGGCTCACTGGCTTACTGGCTCCTGATGGCCCCTGACCCAGCCAGGGTCCTGTTCTCAGTCACTCATCCCCCTCTTTGGCCCTTTGTCCTAGGATGTAATTGCCCTTGCCGGCTTTGGAGGAACCCTTGTCTGGGGACACAAAACCGTCTCTCTGTGTGTCTGCATCTGGCTGGGGTCAAAAGGACAGCCCAAGAGGACCCGTTTCAGCCCTCCTCGCTCTCCTACTCACTAACAATGGCATAAATACCTGGGAAAAGCAATTATTTGCTCTCCTATCTGTTCTCCAGCTTTCATATTCTACTGCTGCAGTCAGAATTTAGTTGAGCCAAATAAATATTGTGTCACTTACTAGAGTCCCTGCTTGAACACAATTCGGCTAGCTAGACTCTCCATCTCACTTTTGAAACTTCAGCCACCTAAATGTTTACTGCACAGGGAATCACGTTTGATACTCCTTCATGTGTGACGCCACTACCAACTGAAAATAAATACATCTCATTATCAAGTAAAATTCTGAATCCAACAGTATCTGCCCACCTGCATATTCACATCATGGACTGATTTGTTTACATTGGAGGTTGTACATGTGGTTCTCTTTCAGTCAATCACTCGGGATATAGACCCCCACAAGTGGAGGTGTCATAATACCCATTAAACCTAGTGGCACACAGGGAACTGGTTCCAATTGTTTTTCCACAATTCATTTTTCTCATATGAAATTTTAGGAACACTTAAAATAAGGTGTGTGTTTCATGTAGGCTTACCCTGGCATGACGTTTTGATAACCATGTAAATCTTCTCAGACAAGGTGACTTTTATTAATATATTTGTTCTATTTACTCTCAGATTCGAAAATGCTAATTAGCATCAAAGTAGACATCATGCAAGACTACAAATCCCTGCAAGCTCCTGCACATCATCTCTAGCTGACACCTTTGCTATCAGTTATTGTGTCAATTTCAAATTTGCACAACACAGTTCACAGAATTGTCCATTTAAAGAATTTAGCCAAACTATTCATGACTAAATTTAACATTGGATAGTTAATCCAGAGATTCTTACCTTTGTCTCGATTTGGCAGTCTCGTCCAGATCATCATGGCATTTGTATATCTTTATGATAGCTACATTAGCAGCTACTTAGCATTTCATTTTTGGGGGGTAAATAAAGTGAAATATATTGATAAAAGTCACCTTTTCCAAGAGAGATTTACACGATTATCAAAACATCACACCAGGGTAAGTGTTTCTAAAATCCCCTATGGAAAAAATGAATGGTGGAAAAACGATTGGAACCATTTGTTGTTTGACTGCTAGTTTTTATGGGTATTATGACTCATACTGTGGTACTCTATAACATACTATGGAGAGTCAACGACCAATCCTATTCACCTGAAGCAAACTGAAATCACGCCCAACCGGCCAATGAGTGCTGAACCCGCCCTCAGAAAGCCCCTTCTTCCTGGCTATAATCCCGGGGTATGTGGGGCTATAATAAGTGGCACACGTTTGAGGGTTGGGGTCAGGTTAAAGGAGTTCTCCTTTTCAGAGCTCTTTGGTGGACATTTTGATGTTCTTGCAAGAGCTTTTTGAGCAGGGCCTTTCTTTTTCCACATTGACGGTTTATATGGCAGCCATCTTGGCGTGTCATGTAGGGATTGATAGTTCTACCCTGGAGTCTCATCCTCTGGTGGTGCAGTTCCTGAAAGGCGTGCGTCGGCTCAGACCAGTGTATAAGCCTATGGCACCGACCTGGGACCTGGCTTTGGTCCTGACGCTCTGTGTGAGCCTCCGTTTGAACCATCGGAGTCTGTGGACCTGAAGGTCCTTTTCTACAAAACTACCCTGCTCATGGCCTTTGCATCAGCCAAGCGCGTTGGGGATCTCCACACAGTGCACCTTTCTTGTTTGGAGTTGGCTCCTGGCAACTCCACATTGATGTTCCATCCTAATGAAGCTTTTTCCCCAAAGGTTATGCCTATGTCTTAAAGGTCCCTGACTTTGGAGCTGTTCCCTTTCTCACCACATCGGTTTGCTTCCAGTGAACAACAAAGGTTACATGGCCTGTGTCCAGTGTGCAGTTTACACACATATGGTAGGACCAAGTACATCTGTGTTTGGTACCAGCTTTTAGTCTGTTTAGCTAATCCAGCATCTTTCTCTTTGGAATGTATCTCCCTGGTATATGACAGCAAAGGACACCTAGCAGTGTACATGTTCACTCCACTAGGGATGTGACAGCTTCTTGGGAATTGTTCAGGGGCATGAAGATTTGTGATATCTGTGCTGCAGCAAGATTGGGTTCCCCACAGACCTTTGTGAGGTTTAATCACTTGGATGTAACTGCTCCCAGTGTGGCTCATAGTGTTCTTATGGCTGTGTCCGGGTGTTAGGCAGCGTGCACATTTATCCGGGTTACATTTACATTTTAGTAGGCGCACTTATCCAGAACAACTTACAGTAGTGAGTGCATACATTTGCATACTTTTTTCATACTGATCCCCTGTGGGAATCAAACCCACAACCCTGGCGTTGCAAGCACCATTCTCTACCAACTGATCCACACGGGTTACCTCAGTTTCCCTGTGGGATTGAGCCTTGGGCTTCCTTGGTGTCCGGCAGAATGCAGATTGCGCATTTTTCCGGGTTACCACACTTTCCATGTGGGTTTGATCTTTGGGTTGCCATAATACGTTGATGAGGCGGCGCACGAATAAACATTATCATGTCACAGCAGGTGCCCTGCTTGCGTGAGTTCTGACATTCCAGACACTTTGGGTCTTTGTGTGAGCCTTTTTGGAACTCGTAAGGTCTATGTACTTGGACAGCCATGGTCAATGTGTTTTGTCCGGGTTACCACAGTTTCCCTGTGGGTTTGAGCCTTGGGCTGCCTTGATGGGCAGCAGCGTACACATTTTATCAGGGTCACCAAAGATCCCTGTGGGTTTGAGCCTTGGGCTGCCATGGCTCATCGACTCTATGCAGAGCGTGTGTGCGCTTTACCAAGTCACGACACGTGCTCTGTTGTTTTGGACTTGCGGTTCCTTTGTACAAGTTCTGACATTTCAGGCTCGCAAGGTAAGCATTGTTCTTGGAACCGTGGGGTCTATGGACTTGGGATGCAGTGGCAGTGTGTAAGTGGTTCTGGTTCCCTATATGGGGCTTTGACATTTCAGTCTTCTCGGGCTTCTGTAACCCCTTTTTGAAGACGGTGGAACCTGTGTGCATTTGGGCTGCCGATCGCCTCCTAGTTTGGTACCCTCTGAGCCGGCTTGGGGCATGATTGTATGTCCCCATAGGAATTTATACAGAGTGACTGACTGAAAGGGAATGTACAGTTATGAATTTAACTACTGTTCCCTGAAGGAGGGAATGAGGTTTAACATATTTTGGTCCTGCTCTTTCAGGGCTCACTGAAGAGTGGTACTGAATTGAGAAGATGTATGTGAGCCCCGGTATTATAGCCAGGAAGGCGGGGCTTCCGGGGGTGTGATTTCAGTTTGCTACAGGTGAATAGGATTGGTTGTTGACTCCCCATAGTATGTTATACCTCATTCCCTCCTTCAGTGAACAGTAGTTATATTCATAATGGCACGTTTTGCATAGACAAGTGCCTGGATAGTGTAATGCTATTCCAACCAAAGATGCATGCATGTGAATCGTGTGGGCTGCAACAAAGACACAACAAATACAAATAAGCGCTGTGAAAATCACACACTGTGCCGCATGGGTCTTTGAAAGCCTCTGAATATTTTCTTTGGCTGCTTAGGTCTCTTGACTCCATGACAAGACTGCACTGATTTCAGGTGGTTACATTTTCCATTAGAAATACACCTGGAAAAAACACTTAGGACGTCTGCAGACTTGGCGTCTTGTTTCAGTTCATTGGGGCTGACTTCTTTAGTAAAGAATGTGAAAAATGGAGTCTGGGACTATTGTCTCTTTGCACCTGATTGTCTCTTTCACCTTTCAAGACCAGTTCCCATTTAAAGTTATTGTCATTACTCAGTCTACACCCGCTGACATAATATAAATGCTGAAGTCAGAATAAATAGTAGAGACTTGCATGCAGTGCATCACCCCTTGACCTCTCATTCACACCAGGTACACACTGATTTGTCTGTTTTCAAAGAGCCTTCATCAAAAAGGGAAATAAATGACATAATTCTAAACATTGCATCTTCTGACATCCATCCAATCATTTGAATATCGCCTGATTGCTTTGCTTGGGTGTTCTTCAAGGTATGACGGTAAACACTTTCTTAGGGTTCACATACAGCATAACAGTATAGGAGCTCTTTGAACTGAACACCAATCTGATATAAAAACACTGCTTTTGTGTCAAAGAACCAAACATCAGGCAGCCTTGCTTTCCTAACGAAACTCTCACAGCACAACAAGAAAGTTCCAACTCGTGTTATTGTCATGGATAGTTCTAAAATATCATTATGCTTGAAGTACAGCTACTACTTGAAAACGGAAGTGGTTGGTGTGATGGTTCAGTTATTGTCCTGGAGGTTGAGGAGAGTGTCCTACAGCTGCACTGTACTGTACCTTATGTTACAGTACTGAAAAAGGTATCTGTTTTCAGTTGTTCTCAAAAAAATACAATCCACTTGTAATGATAGGACTCTCTATTCAGCAATAATACACACATCAGCCTTACTGATGAGATATGTCTTTCTTATATATATAAAAAATATTTGTTACAAATGGCAGTAAGAAGGTTAATTTAATTTGATATCAGCTAATGTGTAGCTAGTATCAGTGTGCAATAAGTCTGCTGAGAGATTATTGTGCAGTTGTCTGGATACAATCAATTAACTTTGGCTATAGACATTATTTAATATCCTTGCTCTTCATTCTGTACATCCCCCTAAGTACACAAGGAATGTCTCTCTCTAGCTGGGTAAAATAAACTCATATTGACAGTTGACAGAATAATCCTGGGTAGATCATCAGAGCAGACTTGTGGCTCTAGTCCTGGACCAAACAGGTGGAACAGGTCCATCCTATAATCCTGCAGGTTGCCCTGAAAGCCTTTTGGCAGCAAATAGGCAGACATCCTGAGAGACTCCAGGATAGCTGCCGGTTCGGTTGTTCTCTCTGTGTTACCCATTCACACTTGACCTGACTGAGCTTAAACCTCTGTGGGTAGTGTACCACATGCTAATGCTTTGCTCATTGGACATAGACTTTCTGGCATTGTCACCCAAAATAATTCCCTTAGCCAATTGAGCTGAGTGCAACATGGATATTAACTTATGTTAAACTTACTTACTGATTCATTCACATCTTCATGTCAAACATTCTGGTTGTAGAGACATGAATGATCATTTTGAATATATTTTCAAATATCTATGTTCTTCATCCGCATTACCCTTATCATTTCCATTCCATTGTCAGTATTGAAGGGATGTTGAGACAGATATACGTCCAATAGGTTTGCACAGTCAGTGGGGTTTATTGCAGTGATACTCATGACCATTCTAATGACTACCAGGTGTAAGTATAAACACTCTACATTCCCTTGTCGACAAACACCTCACTAATTTGATACGGTTCCCCCTGAAACCAATGTGTATACTCAGTTGTCACTTGGGTTGCCATTGTCATGCTGAGTGTCATGGGACAAAGAAATGCCCTTATCCACAACAAAGAGTCTCACATCCAAGTGGGTCTATCTTATCACGTGTGTGTCATTGGCTTTCTATTATTTACAACAATCTCAAAAGATGTGACCATTCACTGAAAATAGCTTTTTAACATTGCAATTGAAAATAGCAGATTTTTTATACAGTATTTATCTTCTTGTTCAGACACGCAAATGAGCACCCTACAGTGTAGAAGCCAATGTGGTTGGGGAAGGAACAAACTGGAAACAAATTCATGGTTTTACTTAGCATTGAAGAGCCCAGGCAGCTGGGATGGACATGTCTGAGCCCACAGGAACGTGACAGATGCATGCACGACGGCTGCTGCTTCTACTGCAGGGGGTCTCGGCCATCTCCGTTCTATATGCCCAGAGTTGACAGGAAACGCCGGGGCTTGCCAGGACAAGGGGAGACCTCGATGAGCTGTCTAGTTACACCCCAGCTACCCGGTCACCGTCTGACACTACCCGCAACCACACGTTGGGACAACCGTCAGCACCACATTCAAGCCTTGCTGAACTCCGGAGCCACGGATAATTTCCTTGACCAAGACTTCGCCAGAGAATTACAAATCCTCTGCGGGAAATGTCCCATCCCTCTTCAGATTCAAGCCCTCGATGGACGCCCTATCGGCTCCAGCCATGTGGAGTATCAGACCAAGCCCATTCTACTGCAGGTTGGGGTGAACCACTCAGAGACTCTTAGTTTTTTTTAAATCACTGATCCCGGGAACCCCCTTATCCTAGGGTACCCCTTCCTAGTGCTACATAACCCACTATTGTCGTGGTTCACGTGACATCTACTAGACTGGGGTAAGAACTGCCAGACTAGATCCCTAAGACCCCCACCAAGAGCCTCACTGTGTTCCCCGGCATCCATTGAAGACCAAGACTTTTCCACTCTCCCCCTCGAGGACTTTGACTTCCGGGAGGCCTTCAGTAAGAGGCAATCCACACCCTCCCTTCTCATCATCCATACAACTGCACCATAGAACTCCTACCCGGCTCCACCCCTCTCGACCCCTGAAGCAGCAGTCATGGACAATTACATCCGGGAGTCGCTGGAGGCAGGTTTCATTCACTCCTCTACATCCCCAGCTGGTGCAGACTTCTTCTTCGTGAGAAAGAATGATGGAGGTCTGCATCCCTGCATCGATTACAGAGGGCTGAACAGGATTATGATTAAGAATTGTTACCCCCTACCCCTGATGTCTGCCGCCTTGGAGTTGGCCTATGGGGCCCAATTCTTCACTAAACTGGACCTCCGCAATGCTTACAATCTGGTGAGGATGGAGATAAATGCAAGACTGCCTTTAACACCCCGAGTGGCCACTATGAGTATTTAGTCATGCCCTTTGGATTATCGAACTCACCAGCAGTCTTCCAAGCATTGGTCAATGACACGCTTAGGGATATGCTGAATTTGTTCATCTTTGTTTACCTCAACGACATCCTGATATTCTCCAAGACCCTTCCGGAACACATCCTGTACATCCGCCAAGTCCTGAGACATCTCCTGCAGAGTCAACTATACATCAAGATAGAGAAGTGTGAGTTCCAATTATCCCAAGTTTCTTTCCTGGGCCACATTATCTCTACTGTCCAAATGGACCCCGTAAACCGACTGGCCCCGCCCCACCTCACTCAAACAAGTCCAGCAGTTCCTCAGGTTTGTCAATTTTTACAGGTGTTTTCTATGCAAATTTGGTGCGGTGGCAGCGCCTCTCCCGGCCCTAACCCACAAGTCCCGGGGGCTGACAGGGCATTCATGGAGCTCAAAGGACGTTTCACCTCCAGACCCATCCTTGTCCATCCTGATCCTACCCATCCCTTCGTGGTAGACGTGGACGCCTCGGACATCTGACCAGGGGCGGTCCTTTCACAGCGGATTGAGGAGGACAAGAAACTGCACCCATGTGCCTTTCTCTCCAACCGGTTCTCGCCAGCGTAACGGAACCACGATGTAGGCAACCAGGAGCTCTTGGCAGTTAAGTGGGCCTTTGAGGGGTGGAAACACTGGTTGGAGGGGGCACCTCATCCTTTCAAGATCTGGACGGACAATAAGAACTTGGTCTCCGTTCAAGAAGCCAAGAGGTTGAACGCTCACCAGGCTAGGTGGGTTCTGTTCTTTAACAGGTTCAACTTCACACTAGCCTATCGCCCGGGATCCAAGAATCAGAAAGCAGACGCCCTGTCCCACCAACATGATGTCTCTATCGAGGAGAGGGACTCCGAGCCCATCATCCCCAGCTCCCGCATTGTGGCCCCCGTGATATGGAGTATTGAGACCAAGGTCCGACAAGCCCAGACCCAGGAACCTGACCACGGCGGGGGTCCCACTAACAGACTTTATGTTCCGCGATCAGCCAATTCCCGAGTACTACAATGAGGACACTCCTCTAAATCAACTGGATTAATCAGAAACTGGAGTTCCTGAGGTGGAAATTCTGGTGGCCCAATATGATTGAGGATGTGAGATCCTTCATTACGGCCTGCTGCACCTGTGCCCAAAGCAAGTCCTCATGACAGTGACCGGCTGGGTTGCTGGGTTGCCCATCCCTAGCCGGCCCTGGTCCCACCAGTCCGTAGACTTTATTAAAGGGTTACCCCCATCCGAAGGGCTTACCACTATCCTGGTGGTCGTTGATCGGTTTTCCAAGGCAGACCATTTCATCGCCTTACCCGAGTTTCCCTCGAAGGAGACCACTGATCTCATGATTACCCATGTCTTTCGACTACACGGACTTCCCCAGGACATTGTCTCGGATCGTGGGCCCCAGTTCATCACACGGTATTGGAAAGCCTTCTGCTCCCTGTTGGGGGCGCTCGCTCCACGCTACATAGGATCATTCAAGATCCTGAGTCGCATCAACCCGGTCACCTATCGTCTCCAGCTTCCCAGGTCTATGAGGGTCTGTCCATCCTTCCATGTCTCCCATCTCAAACCGGTAAGGACCAGTCCCTTCTCTCCCCCCACACCTGCCCCTCCGCCCCCTGAACTTGTTGATAGTCACCCGGCCTACACTGTCCGGCGTCTGTTGGAGGCTTGTCGGGTCCGAGGCACCCTGCAGTACCTAGTGGACTGTGAGGGCTATGGACCCGAGGAGCGGGCGTGGGTGTCTGCCCGGGACATTCTGGATCCAGGACTTGTTTGGGACTTCAACCAACTACGTGAACAGTCCCTGGAAAGGCAATCTCCACTTTACATTAATTTCATAGACTTCAAAAAGGCATTCGACACGGTAGACCAACCAACCATATGCGACCTGTTTCAAGAAATGTCGCACGTCCCATGTGTATCTCTGTGTTGTTGTTTTTGTCGCACTGCTTTGCTTTATCTTGGCCAGGTTGCAGTTGTAAATGAGAACTTCTTCTCAACTGGCCTAGCTGGTTAAATAAAGGTGAAATAAATTTTAAAAATCAATCCATTTGAACATTTTTTTATTTTTTATTATCAAAATACATTTTTGGGCATAAATGCCTTCTAGAACACGTAAACTTTCATGTGCCTTAATAACAAACTTGTATGCCATCTGTAAATACAAATACAATTGTTAAATAATGAGCCTAGTTGGTTTAGCCACTGAAAAATACAAGAACCGTGGCTAAGATAATGGATAGGCTGATCATGCCGAGAGATGAGTTTGGATTGGTCTGCCTTGTAGCATGCTTCTGTCTGTAACATGAGCTGCTAAGTATGTGTGGATAATCCTGTCTACTGCAGCTTTTTGAAAGTTATCATGAAGAACTTAAAAAGTTTTGCTACTGCTCTCAACATTGCTGCCCTGAAGTTAATAGTACTGTTGACAAAGCTCAGTGGGAAAATGTTGTGATGGACTATGTTCTGCAGGATGATCATGCCATGCTGACTTTCTGACTCTGAAAATGAATCAGACAATTAAGAAATCCCTGATTTAGATAAAACATTTTCATTGAACCAGACATTGTAGTCTTCTGATTACAATGGTGGGGAATAAACGGTGTCATTGTCATGGAAGAAGTTAACTGAGTTTTGAAATCAGTGGAATGTCCGGTGGAAGCAGAGAGATGTTTGCCAAATGCAGAGAAAGAAGGCTGTTGAATTAAACTCCTGTCTCTGGATTACATCTTCAAACGAAGGGCAACCATGGCATCCATGACAGAGGGAGAGGCTTTCATCCATGTACATGTGTAAGAGTCTAGCTACATTTTCAGATATTATACGTTTCTGATTTAGTCAACAAGTCATTTTCATTGCAAGTTAAAGCATACTGTTAAGCTGGCTGGCTTGCTAGCTAACGTTACGTGTAGGAGCTCTAGAAAGGCATGAGTTCCCAAGTTGGAATTCCAAGTTGGATGACTGTTCAAATCAATTTTTCCTGGTCTGAGTTTTTTTGAGGGAGAGTTCCCAGTTGTTTTGAACACGGCATTAAAGGGACAAATACATTTGATTTCATTTGATTATGGTTAATTGTTTAGGTAGCTAGCTACATGTCTAAACAAAAGACTCCACTATGCAAGTAACCATTTACATTTACATTTTAGTCATTTAGCAGACGCTCTTATCCAGAGCGACTTACAGTAGTGAATGCATACATTTCATACAATTTCATACATTTTTTTTCTGTGTACCGTTTACACCTTCACTGTACCGTTTACACCTTCTGTATCCTGTGCATGTGACAAATAAACATATATTTTATATAGTGTGTGTTTACCAGAGATGGTGATGTGAAGAACAACATCACCTGCACCAAAGTTAGTTTGGGATATAGGCCAAGATCAAGTTTATTTTTACTACTACTTTCACCACTTTTCGTCTTGAAATTTTTGGTTGTTTACTAAACTGTGAATCCTTAAAGAGATGGGGGGGCTAAGGCTTAAGAGGGTGTGAACATTGCTGAATGTGTGTAGATAAAGAAGACCTCTCCAATAGGTGTACCAAAACATTCACAGGCATTTTCTCAAAAGTGGAGTTACAAGTTTATCAACTTTCAAAGCAGAATTACTTTCTCATTGTTCCTCAACTGCAGTGTATGATATACAATTTTCTAGATAGGAGTCTACTTTCATCCAATGTTAAAAATAACATTTCAAATTAGTTTGCTACATAGAACCGAATCGAGGTGGTGGAAAATACTGAAAAATACAACAACACAACCTGCCATGTCATACAAAATGCAACCTGCTCCGTACCAGTGTGCACAGGAATGTCACGTCCTGACCAGTAAAAGGGGTTATTTGTCATTGTAGTTTGGTCAGGGCGTGGCAGGGGGTGTTTGTTTTGGTGTTTTTGGTTTAGGTTCTGTTTTCTATTTCTATGTTTAAATCTAGTTTTCGTTTCTATGTTGGGTTTTTGGTAGGACCTCCAATTAGAGGAAGCTGGTTGTCGTTGTCTCTAATTGGAGGCCATATTTAGTTGAGGTTTGTTTCACTTGTGTTTTGTGGGTGGTTATTTCCTGTATAGTCTGTGCACCTTATGGGACTGTTTCGTCATTTGTTTCTTTTGTTTAAGTGTTATTTCTAATAAATTAAGAAGATGAGCACTTTACCCGCTGCAACTTGGTCTGTCCTTAACAATGTTTATGACAAGGAATAAGACAAGGATGTCTTCTCTCCCAAATCATATTCTCCCTGGTCATGGACTGGGTAATGAACAACCATCAGCCAACCACAGGGAATCCAGTGGTCTTTAACTTCCAAGCTGGAGGACCTAGACTATGCAGATGATGTAGCACTGTTGTCACACACATCACAACACACGCAGGCGAAAACGGATAGGCGCACTGTTGCCTCGAGCACATGCCTGGACATCAATGGAGGAAAAAACAAACTGATAAGGATCATAGGTAACCCCAAACCTCCTGGAGGAACAAGGCATAGAAGATAGGGGACCACATGACCTACGCAGTGTTATAATTAAAAGTGGAGGATCAGATGAGGACATAAAAACAAGAATAGGAAAGGCTAATACTCAAGCTAACTTGGAAAAATATCTCAATCAAAACAAAACTCTGCATTTTTCAATCAAACATCATGTTTGTACTACTCTATGGTGCAGAGACATGAAGACTGATTAAGAGCCTGGAACACAAGTTACAGGTCTTTGTCAACTTCTGCCTCAGAAAAATCTTGCGCATATGGTGGCCTGAGTGCATCTCTAATATTGACCTGTGGAAGAACCAACCAGAAGCCCATCTCGAGCATCATCCAAGAGCGGAAATGGATATTCGTTGGTCATATGGTCCGGAGAATATTGCAAAACATGATATTGGAATCCACAAGACAAGCAAAGAAGAGGGTGTCCAACAATGACCCGGAGCAGGCATCCAGACAGCGAAGATCCGCTTGTCATGGCCTGAGGCAAAGAAAGATGCCCAAGAAGGGCAACATTAGAAAACTTTAGTACAGGCCCTATGTTCATCTGGGAACGAAGAGGATTAAGTGAGTAAGTAAGTAATTAAGTACTGGGGTAAGACTCCCATAGGAAAGGCCTGGCAATGTTCAGACCCATGTGGATTTTGATATTAAAACCTGACACCCGGTCCTAAATCTATTGGCCCAATGTCTCTGTGATGATAAAGACAGAGGCATGTGACATGGCTGAGCAGGCTGTCAGGTACAGAACTAGCTGTAAGAGTCAACTCAGGTGAATAAACACAGCACTCTGTGATACGTGCTGTTTTCTACAGGCCCCTGGAATGCACATGACTCATTCAACTTGGTGAAGAGGAGTGACAGTTGTCAACACTCTCAAGTGAATTCGTATGTTGAGCGCAATAGAGACGTATCAGTAGAAAACATACACAGACTTGAGTGGCTACGCGGTGGTGGCAAAAAGAAGGGAAATTGTGGACTTTTGTATTGATTGATTTACAAAACATTAAGAACATTAAACATTAAGAAGCTCTTTCCATGACATAGACTGACCAGGTGAATCCAGGTGAAAGCTATGATCCCTTATTGATGTCACTTGTTAAATCCATTTCAATCATTGTTGATGAATTTGGCCATGAATTTGGCCATTTGTAGCACATTTTTTTACATTATAGAATTGTTTGAATCTTGTGCATGGCTCTACTGCGGTAAGATGTTACATAATGTTATTATCTAATGCCTCCCCTTTTCACCAAGTCTACTGTAAATTCAATCTGCTGGCCTTTGAAATGTTGACAGGAAGATGAGCCTGTTGTTGAAACTATTATGAGATTTAGCCCTGAATGTCTCCAGGCCTTTGAAAGTGCAAGTGCTCACTCACAAGCTCCTCCCCTCATATTCAAACCAGGAATTGGAGCTGGCATTTGTTAGAAATGATTTATGTCAGCATTTTGAATAAAGCCTTGTAAAATTATTTCCCTTATGTCTTAATTCACTTTTTTGCTAATGTTGCCTTACAGAACTCAACAGGACGTGACAGCATTCAGGAGCCTTCATGCCATGCAAGTACTTGATAACTACTTTGGTACAGAATGAAGTTACTTACAGTGAGGGAAAAAAGTATTTGATCCCCTGCTGATTTTGTACGTTTGCCCACTGACAAAGAAATGATCAGTCTATAATTTTAATGGTAGGTTTATATGAACAGTGAGAGACAGAATAACAAAAAAATCCAGAAAAACGCATGTCAAAAATGTTATAAAATGATTTGCATTTTAATGGGGGAAATAAGTATTTGACCCCTCTGCAAAACATGACAGTACTTGGTGGCAAAACCCTTGTTGGCAATGACAGAGGTCAGACGTTTCTTGTAGTTGGCCACCAGGTTTGCACACATCTCAGGAGGGATTTTGTCCCACTCCTCTTTGCAGATCTTCTCCAAGTCATTAAGGTTTCGAGGCTGACGTTTGGCAACTCGAACCTTCAGCTCCCTCCACAGATTTTCTATGGGATTAAGGTCTGGAGACTGGCTAGGCCACTCCAGGACCTTATTAATGTGCTTCTTCTTGAGCCACTCCTTTGTTGCCTTGGCTGTGTGTTTTGGGTCATTGTCATGCTGGAATACCCATCCACGACCCATTTTCAATGCCCTGGCTGAGCCCTGGCTGAGGGAAGGAGGTTCTCACCCAAGATTTGACGGTACGTGGCCCCGTCCATCGTCCCTTTGATGCGGTGAAGTTGTCCTGTCCCCTTAGCAGAAAAACACCCCCAAAGCATAATGTTTCCACCTCCATGTTTGACAGTGGGGATGGTGTTCTTGGGGTCATAGGCAGCATTCCTCCTCCTCCAAACACGGCGAGTTGAGTTGATGCCAAAGAGCTCCATTTTGGTCTCATCTGACCACAACACTTTCACCCAGTTGTCCTCTGAATCATTCAGATGTTCATTGGCAAACTTCAGACGGGCATGTATATGTGCTTTCTTGAGCAGGGGGACCTTGCGGTGTGCTGCAGGATATCAGTCCTTCAAGGCGTAGTGTGTTACCAATTGTTTTCTTGGTGACTATGGTCCCAGCTGCCTTGAGATCATTGACAAGATCCTCCCGTGTAGTTCTGGGCTGATTCCTCACCGTTCTCATGATCGTTGCAACTCCACGAGGTGAGATCATTTTTGCAATCTAACCAAAATCAGGATTAAAGGGGAAAACTTCTTAAAAGAGGCCAATCAAGTTCCACGGGAACACAGAGATCACCAGCCTATCATTAGGACCAGTTAATGAAAGCCTTGATTGGAATGGGGAAAAGGACAGGCCTGGCCCAGAGCTAGATGAACAGAACTCCAGTGCTGCTCACAGCTATTATTATGTCCTTATCCATAAAATATGACTGGCATCTCCCAGGTAAGGGTCAAGCCATGTCACCTGAGGTAAGATTGATGTAACACGGCCATGTGACAATGCGATATGAACCTATTGATAATCTGTTGATTCAAGTGACAGAACCAATATATACACTGAACAAAAATTTAAACGCAACAATTTCAAAGATTTTAATGAGTTACAGTTCATAAAAGGAAATCAGTCAATTGAAATAAATGTGTTATTCCCTAATCTATGGATTTCACATGACTGGGAATACAGATATGCATATTTTGGTCACAGATACTTTAAAAAAAGGTTGGGGCACGGATCATAAAACCAGTCAGTGTCTGATGTGACCACCATTTGCCTCATGCAACGTGACACCAACGTGATCCCCTTCGCATAGAGTAGATCAGGCCATTAATTGTGGCCTGTGGAATGTTGTCCCACTCCTCTTCAACCGCTGTGCGAAGTTGCTGGATATTGGCTGGAACTGGAACACGCTGTCGTACATGTTGATCCAGAGCATCCCAAACATGCTTAATGGGTGACATGTCTGGTGAGGCCATGGAAGAACTGGGAGATTTTCAGCTTCCATTGTATACAGATCCTTGCGACATGGGGCCGTGCATTATCATGCCGCAACATTAGGTATTGGCAGTGGATGAATAGCACGACAATGGGCCTCTCATCACGGTATCTCTGTGCATTAAAATTGCCATTGATAAAATGCTATAAAATGTAAAAGTTGTGTTCATTGTCCGTAGTTTTGCCTTCCCATACCATAACCCCACCGCCACCAAGGGGCACTCTGTTCACAATGTTGACATCAGCAAACAGCTTGCCCACACGATGCCATACATGCTGTTTGCCATCTGTCCGGTACAGTTGAAACCAAGATTCCTCCGTGAAGAGCCAGTGACCATCGAGGTGAGCGTTTGCCCACTGAAGTCAGTTACGGCACCAAACTGCAGTCAGGTCAAGACCCTGGTGAGGATGACGAGCACGCAGATGAGCTTCCCGAGATGGTTTCTGATAGTTTGTGCTGAAATTAGTTGGTTGTGCAAACCCACAGTTTCATCAGCTGTCTGGATGGCTGATCTCGGGACGATCCCGCAGGTGAAGAAGCCGGATAAGGAGGTCCTGGGCTGGCGTGGTTGCAAGTGGTCTGCGGAAGTTGAGGCCGGTTAGATGTACTGCCAAATTCCCTAAAACGACACTGGAGGTTTGAGAAATTAACATTAAATTCTCTGGTAACAGCTCTGGTGGACATTCCTGCAGTCAGCATGCCAATTGCACATTCCCTCAAAACGTTTGACATCTTTGGCATTGTGTTGTGTGACAAAACTGCACATTTTAATAAGCTTCTTGATATGGTACACCTATCAGGTGGATGGATTAACTTGGCAAAGGAGAAATGCTTACTAACAGGGATGTAAACAAATTTGTGCATAACATTTTAGAGAAATAATTCAAACCTTCATAAGAGCATCGTTAAATCTCCGAGCTGTTTCCTAAATCCATTGTTATTAACGTTGCACTTGAAAATGCTTGTAATGTAAAACCTGCCTCAGACCACTCATAGAACAGCTAAGTGGATCCTTAGAGGCTTTTTTTGCCATACTACATCACAGGATCTCTGACACAGCTAGCACTGCGATGCAATGCATTAGACCACTGCGCCACTCGGGAGGCCACCAATTGGTCTTTTGACTAATCTGCAGAGATGGGGACCAAGTCACTATTGTTTGAGTCACAAGCAAGTCTGAAGTCGAGTCCCAAGTAGAACAAGTCAAGACTTGAATCAAGTGCAAGTCATACATTCTAAGAGCAAGTCAAGTTGAGTCGAATCACAAGTTTTCAAGTCAAGTCTCAAGTCAGGCAATAAAAAAAAACTATACATGCAGTGACTTGTTCAAGTACAAATCTTTGTCTATTTATTGAAACTACCAGACAGCCCTTTTCATTATTTTGTCTACAACATATTTTGATTAGTTCATGTCATTGTCAAATAGGGACCTTGTATCAGTCGTAAGGGCATGACATCAGCAGAAGGCAAGGCAGGTTGACATGCTCAGAGTGTACATTTA